>NC_044030.1:61073313-61424563 GCF_900496995.4 Aquila chrysaetos chrysaetos
GTGGTTTGTAATGGTAAAGTAAACAAGACAGCACTGCAAGTGAGACAGAAAGAGACAGGGAGGGAGTCTGGAGGGATGGGCTATGACTTTCTCAGTGCTTAGCAAGCAGGCTGAGACTAAGATGAGAAATCTGTAAACAGTCTTAGCTGGGTGGATGATGAACAGGAACTGTGCTTTGAGTATGGAATAACTTATAACAAAGACTCAAAAAAAGAGAGGCCCTTGATGTCGATTCAGTCACCTAAAACTTCCAAGTGTATTTACCTTCATCTCTCTGTACTCCATTTTCCACCTGTAAAATGGGAACAATGCAGACCTCAACTCACAGCTGTATTTCATGACCATCACAGAAAGCCCACAAAACCAACAACTTTCTCTTCAGAACAACATAGAAAAGAGTATATTCATAACATATTCATTCAAAAAAGGAAAAAAGAACCCCAACAATTTTATCACCAACTGAACACCAAGCATTTTGCAGACTGACTGAGGCAGAGGGAGTATTACTGTTGTAACTAGAGAACTGGTTTAGAGGTGTGAACCAGGGTTGAACATGTAGCTTTAATTTTGGAATTTGGTAAGTTGTGTGCTCGGTTTTGCAAACCTAAAAACACTTCTTAAGCTTGTATTTGTGTGGATAAATGGAAAACGCTGCTGACCCTACATTGTGCTTAATTTTGTTCTTGAAATCCCTATCTGTAAAAACAAAAGGAAGTTGGTGTACTCCAAGTTTAAGCAAGGCCGACAAGTGAAAGCACCCCTTCCTTACCCTGGGTCACACCAGCGCGGTACCCAGCGCAGCACCACAAATGCATTCGGGTTAAGCGGCCATTACACGTTTCCCTGCCCGTCTGTCCACGACAACGTAACGAAGAAGAGCAAGACGACCGGCACACGCTCACAGACCAGTACGTTCGGAGTCAGCAGGAGTAACGCTGTCCCACGGAACGCCCCTCCAGCCCGCTTCCTCGCCAGCTTGCCCCCGGCCCCAGCCCGCCTGTCCCAACACCAGCTCGCTCGGCTCCAGCAGCAGCTCGGCGCCCACCACGACCGCTTCCAAAGAGGCGGCCGCTCCAGCGGTACGCCTCGGTTTTACGCAGCTACAAGCTGATAACAGAGCACCTGCCGCGGGCAAGAGCCGCCCCCGCCCTACGGCCGGGCTCAGGCCCGGGTGACCGCCGGAGGGCCAGCTCGAGAGGGAGGGAGGGAGGGAGGGAGAGCCGAGGCCCGCGGCGCCTGCTCAGCCCCAGCAGCCGCGGAGCGGGAACACGGGGCGTGAGGCGAAGGCCGCGACCAGCCGCCCCCTCGGAAGGGGGGAGGGGGCGCCCCCGCCATTTTGAGACGGGCGCAGCGGACCCGCCGGCGACGCTCCCCCCGCCATTTTACGGGCAGCCCCACGGCCCGTCGGGTGTGGGGGACGTGGCCTGGCCCGGCTCCACCCGCCGCCAGGCTGGTACCGGCCAGACCGCGCCCTCCGCCCCCTCCTAACTCAGGTATCAGGTGAAACTGGTCGGGCATGCGGGAGAGGCAGTGGTGGCCGGAGCGCGGCGGAAGGATGGCTGGGCGCCGCGGGCTGTGCTTGCTGCTGCTCTGTGCGCTGCTGGCAGCCGCCGCTCCCGTAGGTGAGAGGAGGAGTGCGAGCCGCCGCCGACGGGTGCTAGAGCCGCCGGCTCGGCTGAGATCAGCTGGGGACGGCCGAGCCCTCCCAGGGCTCCGCGGGTGCCGCATTGGTTGATCGGCGCCCCGCGGCTGCGGGTTGGGCTGCGGGTGGTGGCGCTTGAGGCGGGCAGCGGTGCCGGGGGCCCGGGGGCGGCGGGGCTGAACCGCGCCGACGAGCAGGTTTCTGGCTCCCGGCTGGGGTGCGGGGAGCCCGGAGCGGACTGGTCGAGGTTCCCGCCGAGTCGAACGGGTTCGGAAAACTGGGGCCGGTGGCTGTGGAGCTGCCGGGAGCCGCGGGGAGGGCGCTGCCGGCCTGCCGGCCTCCCTCCCTTCCTCCCCGCCAGGTGGGGGAAAGCAGCTCGACGGGCAGGCAGCCGGGCTCGGCTTCCAGCCCCCTCCGGATTTCTGGGGCGCACGGAGGCGGGGAGGGGGGGCGCTGAAGGACCGCAGGTCTTGCGCGGGGTCCCCGCGGGAGCTGCCTGGCACCCCTGCCCTGGCTTCACCCGCGTCGGTGCTGTACCCGATCAGGTTCTCGGCTAGAAACCTGCCTAAAAGCTGTATATAAACATAAAAAACCTTAAAGACCCTGTTCTCGCTTTTTTCCTCAACTCTGAAAAGCTAGGGTTTTTTTTTTTTCATCCTAAATCTTACCTTTGTTAGTTTATATTATTGCTTATTGAACGTAAGTGCTATTTGGGGAAAAACAACCAAAACAGCCATTCGTATTAATATTTCACAGCCTTAAGGTTCATGTTTCACTACCTTTTATAGTAAACCCCATTGCCATGTCTACGCATGCCTACTGTATTTGTTCATCCTGGTCTCATTTGCATAATAAAAGTATATGCGTAAAGACTGTGTAAATATTGAAGCCAAGCTTATGGTAGGTCATATTTTCTCAACGAATAGATACTAGATAGCTGCAAATTTTGTTGTTCAGGGTAGAGTTTCTGAAATAACTGTCTCTTAATAGCCTAGTTGTCTGACCTGGGTGGGGGGAGGAATTTGGAATCATGCCGGGGGGAGGGGGTAGTATGCTTAAAAGTTTTAGCTGGGTGCTTGATCTTCTGGAATAGGAAGGTGAAATGAGCTCTTAAGTGTGATCCTATCCCAACCAAGGGATATGCACTATAAACCAGGGGCTTATTGTGGCTGTTTTCAAACAGGCTAATGCCATTACTGGGTTCTGGTGAATCTGGGCTGCAGATCCAAGAACGAGGGTAATCTTAATCTTATAGTCCTGTGTGGGTATTACTACCATGACCTAAACTAGTTAATTTGGATACTCTGTGCTGCTGTCACTTTTGTGTCTCCAGGGGAGGCATAATCCTTCGTTTGGTGTGTAGTGGGTTATATCTTCTGGACAAATGGCAAAGGTGTTGAAACAGTCTTTTGTTGTGGGAGGAGAGTATGTTTTTCCCTTGATGCCAAGGAAGTGTTTCCCGTGGGCAGATTAGCAAATCGGCTGCATTCTCTGTGTGTGAGTCAGGCAGGGTGAAACTCGGTTTGGAAAAGAACAATTGTTATGGAAAACTGCAAGCGCAGAAAGAGTAAGAAAAGGATGTAGAAAATGCAGATACCTAACAAAGGATTGGTTGCTTGGTGGGGGAGTGTTAACTCCAAAGACAAACAAGACACTGAACTGTCTCCCTATATGGGTGCCAGTTGGGCTAACAAAAGCTGCCCAGTATCTGCAGTCAGAACTTTTGAGGCTGGAACTACTTAAAGTCAACATAAAAGTAAGACTTGGTCTCTGAAATTTAGCTTGACTGTGTCTTCAAAAATAGAATAAAAGAAACCTTTGTCTCTATTCTGCCATTCTTGCAATACTGAGTCCTGTCTGTGGTTCACGTGTCCATGAATCCACTTTATTACAGCTCTTACTGTAATGTGTCACACAGACACTTCAGGGCTTTTTGGTAAGCTTTTTTTTTTTTTTTTCCCCAACCCAACCTATGAACATCAATTGCAAAGCATTGCTTTATATCTGATCACAAAACGTTAATAAGAATGAAGTGGTAGTATTTGCTCTTCCAGTTTTCTGTAGTAATTTAAGTCTTTGGAATGGAATAGAAATAGTATGACTGCAGTTTGATAGTATCAGCCACTTACTGATGGACAGGTCTTAACATTGTACACTGCACTTTATTATGGTACTCTGAGAATTGCTGTCAGTTTAGAATACAGGGTCTGTTTCCAGGCATCTCTGGGATCTTTCTCAGCTAAGCTATAAGCCTGAGAAAAGAGGCATTGCTTAGCAAATTATCATTTACGTTATGTGATATCTATGTAAGCTGTGGTCTTCAAGCTGGTTTTATGGCTTCTATTCTTCACAGCTCAGGTTAGGGACCTGGGATTTCTGTATTATACATGTAAACTTTGCAGTCTTTAACAATATTGCTGACATAGTCATGTGGCTTGAAGATCTGAGAGCAGGATTTGTATAATTCCGCCCTGTTGTAATTATACCACATATAGGCCTAAATGACTGTTTGGCATTTTAATTCATTTTCTTTAGGACTGTTGTTTTGTTGATATAATATAGACTTCAGTCCTCATGCAGTCTACTGCAAAGATTTGTCCATGTCGTTGTACTAGCAAAAAGTTTTCTTACGCCTCAGTTTTCCAGTGAAGCCTGCCTGTGCCTGAAACTTGTAAAATACTTGTTAAGTGGAGCTAGGGTGACTTAATTAAAAGCTCTAAAGAGCACCAATATATGCTGTATTTCTGTACACCTCTTGGGGAATTCACACAGTCTAGACAGGATGCTAATGCTGTACATCAGACTTTTGCAGTAATAACTTGAAAAGAATAGCTATCTAAAGTTGTGCTACTTTTGAGAATTTATACTGGAAAACACACATACTTGTGTATTTACGTATTTCTTGTGTGAGATTTTTTATACTTTAAAATGTAAGGTGTAAGTATTACACCTTACAGTTCTGGAACTGTATCAAAACTATTGAACAACAAAGAGACCATCCTTCAATACTGTTCATGGCTTCTTGTACACAAACCTGCTTCCTCACGAAGACTCTCCTTTATAGGGGTTGGGGGGGGGTGTGGCTAAAATAATCCACAAATATTGATAGAAACGGAGATGAGGTTAAAAATAATTCTCCCACAGCCAGCCAAGTTCCATGTCCATACAGTTTAGCTCAGCAGATGTCTGAGTTTTTTGGTACAGTGTGAGTTCATGGACAGTATCTGCTTGTGCATTTTAACCTGTTAGCACGAGAGGACTGTGTTGGGTCTGGAGGGGTTCTGAACTGAGCTGTCTGAAGGCTGTCGTACAAGACAGCAGTCAGGAATGGCTGGCTTGCCCATATGGTTTGTAAGTTCCTGTGGCGTTCAGAGAGGCATAGCAAAACTTGAAAGTGGTAGCTGTCTTGTGTGTGAAGCAACCATAGCTGTCAGCTCAACCACCTAGCACTTTAAGTAGAAACTGCAGAGATTTCTGGTCATCTTGCCCATGAATTGGAAGGAGATCCTAGATGACTGGCCCTATTGCATCTTTGTGCACAAAGTTAGCCTGTTCAAGTTTCAATTCAGATACAGTGTAACAGGCATCTTTCTTACCCTAGAGATCACTTGTACATAGCTCTTGGCATTACTTTCTGAGTTTCAGTTCTAGCGCGTCTGAGGGCAGCATGCTCTTTTTTGCTGCATACGTGATTTTCAGGCTATCTAAACTGAGGAAACTTCTACTGCCGGTACATTAGCCTGCTGCAAAGTTTCATGAGTCCCAACACTTGGGTAACCTGGCACTGCCATGTGCAATAATAATGGTGCCCTGGGGTACAACAGCCGTTTTAACAAGGTATTTTTAATATCACCAGTGATGCAGAAAAGCATATTGGTTGCTGGTGCAATCCTTGAATAGGGATTTAGGTTGTCTTTTGGATAACAAACTTAAAACAAAGGGAAGAAAAATTGTCAAGTGTTTGAAAACCAGTCTTAATTTTTCTGTTGATGAGGCCCTCTTTAATGCTTCAGAGTAAATCATAATGTCTACTTTATTTTTAAAAAAGACGAAAAGTCTGCACTTCAATAATGGCAACTTCTTAATTTTTTTTTCAATTTTAGAGAGTAGTGGAACCAGCAGTTCAAAAGGAAGAAGTTTTGCTGGCCAGAAAGTTCCAAATACAAATAATGCCTCCGAAGAGTTATATGAAGTGGATGAATTTGCAGCAAAAGCCCTCACAGGAAAGTTGACTACAGTTTTTCTTCCTGTTGTCTATATCATTGTCTTTATGATTGGTTTCCCAAGCAATGCCATGGCCCTCTGGGTCTTTTTTTTCCGAACAAAGAAAAAACATCCGGCTGTGATTTATATGGTTAACTTGGCATTGGCAGACCTCCTTTTTGTTGTCTGGTTCCCACTGAAGATTGCATACCATGTAAATGGCAATAATTGGCTATTTGGTGAAGGTCTCTGCAAAGTACTTGTTGGATTTTTCTATGGAAATATGTACTGTTCCATTCTCTTTATGACATGTCTCAGTGTGCAACGGTATTGGGTTGTAGTGAACCCCATAGTGCATTCAAGAAAGAAATCTGAAATTGCCTTGGGCATCTCCCTTGCTATCTGGATACTGATTTTTTTGGGCACCATTCCAATGTATCTTGTTAATCAGACAGCATATATTTCAAATCTTAACATCACTACCTGCCATGATGTGTTGCCTGAAAATGTTTTGGCTCATGATACGTTTAATTATTTCCTCTCACTTGCAATTGGACTCTTCTTAATCCCAGCTATCCTCACTGCTGTTGCTTACATACTGATGATTAAGACTCTCAATGCTTCCATCTCAGATGTAAGTACTGCGAAGAAACGAAAAAGAGCAATCAAACTCATTATTGCTGTCCTGTCCATGTATCTCATCTGTTTCACACCTAGCAATGTGCTGCTTGTTGTGCACTATTTGCTCCTCAAAACGTACAGCCAGAGCTATCTGTATATGTCGTACATAACTGCACTGTGTCTTTCTACTGTGAACAGTTGTATTGATCCATTCATCTATTACTATATTTCAAAAGACTTCAGAGACAACCTTAAAAATGCTCTTCTTTGCCGAAGCGTGCGAACTACACGGAGGATGCAAGTGTCTCTCTCATCAAGCAGATACCCCAAGAAGTCAAATTCTTATTCTTCAAGCTCGAACGGGACCACTAAATCAACCTACTGAGTTTAATCCTAGAAAAGTGAACTTTTATTACTACTACTGAAAGGATGTAAGTGACAAGAGAGTTATTTTGTATGAGAGAGTCTGAAGAAACGTCTCTGCTTTTTAATTACATTAAAGCCTGGATTTCAGAACTGGCAGCTGCTTACCCTGTGTAGAACTTGTCATCATTTTTTTTCCTAGTCTAGTGGTAAGATTTATCTGCTTACATTTCAGGTGCTCTGCAAAAATGCTGCTGACCTGGAAGTGAGTTGTGGGTGAAGACATTTTTGTTCAATATCAAAGTTGTTAAAAAGCAAACTGTCACTGGAATGTCATGTAGTGTTGCTAGTATATTTAATTAACAGAGAAATCTGTTTTGTTTGGCTTTAACTGTAACGTATTAAACAGCTGCATATGTAGGACCTTGCTCTGTGTACCTGCTTGCACTGAACATTATTTGAAACGGTAGAGAGAAGGAAAGAAGAATCCATTTCACCGCCTTGGTATAGACTGCTTATTATTTTCAGTATAATGTAATTTTGTATTGTTTTCCAAGTTACCATGCTGTAAATACTAACACAGCAAAAGCCTGTAAGGTTATCCTATTGAGTTGACAAGCTGAACTTGTTATCAGCTAGCACCGAGATAAAATGTAAGTTGAGATTTTTACAGTTACTTAGCACTTGCCAGTACATGATCTTAGGTGGGACTATTTAACAAAGCTTGGATGAATAGCTATTTGATTTTTATATAATGTGCCTTGTATTTTTAAGATACCGAAATAAGATTTTTTTAATAACACGTTTGAGTTGTATGCTTTCTTTTATGCTTTTACATGCTCTTCAAAATGCTGAGTAGTTCAGCTTGCCTGGCTTCAGGTAACAAAGATATTATTCCTAACAGTGAATTAGAAGTCTGACAACTGTGGCTGTAATGGCTAAATGGGTTAAGTAAAATCTACCTTAATGACACATTTCATTAGAGTAAAACTGTTCCCTTATCTTACTAGCAGATAACTAAAACCAAGTGGTTCAGAACTGTGGGGGAATAATAAACAAACACATTAACAAGATAGCAAACTTCAGGCCCAGTGGATTTCTGAAATATCTTAAGTCTTCTTCCCTCACCCAGAATATTTGTGACCCACTCAGAAATATGGAATCACATTTACTTTTAATATGAAAAGCTGATGGGTATATGTTTGGTGGTAGGATTTAAATGCATTTTTTTCAAATCTTGCAGTCCTGGTATGTTTCACCAAGTTGTAGAATGAACTTGCATCCACGTGACCTATCTGAAACTCAGGCATAGCTGGGTCCCTACAACACAAGCAAATGGAAAAGCCCTCAGTCCAAAAAGTACTCTGAGACAGCTGGTGTATAGATAGGAAATATTTACCATTTCAAATATGGAGAGTAAGGAAGGGGGTAGATTGAACTGTGGCAAGAGTTTGAGCAGTCTTGCACAGCTTAAAGGCCATAAATATTTATATAATAATTTTTTTTCTGTGTGCTAGTCTCTCCCTTCCCTTGTCTTGTTCTTTGGTTTCCATGTTCTCTCCCTACTGCGGTAACAAGGTTTTTTTCCCCATACGTAACAAAGACTAAGAGATCTATTTAATGTGTTTGATCTTATCTCAAGGATTAATTAAGCTCTAGCTCTGTTATCTGTTGCAGTCTTGTCTACTAACACTTAGCAGGTGCTTAGCATGAAAGTAGGATGTTCTGTGGTGGTATTTCAGAGGTCCAGGCTAAAATAGCAACTTATATTAACGAATGGCTCATTGAGGAGCAGAGAGTTACAGCTCTTTAGAAGACCTGGAACACAAATGCTTCTCTGGCATAAACAGTTTGCTCTTCCTGTTTCCTGACAAATATACAGGGAAATAATTGCTTATTTATTACTGAACTGAAGAGGTAATGCAGCATTGTTACTGGAAAATAACTGTATGTAAGAGGCCATAGTTCACTGGAAGGATTTGGGAAGAAGGGGTTGAACCATCTTCACAAACTGCTGTCTGAACTCTTGCCTTAGCCTGTGTGTGATAAACAGAATATGAGAATGTCCTTTATCTTGCTCAACAGCCTAGTGTGCTTCCTGCTCTGTGTATGGTAGTGGATAATATGAAGGAAAGGCATCCAGTTCATGTGATTACAGCACTACCTGTGTTCTGCCAGGGGTCCAAGGGTTACAGGTTGTATGTTGTAAAGATGATGAATTGTCTGTGTGTGTCTATATAATACCAGAAAGATAACACTCATGATTCATGGATGACTGTTAAATTGCTGAAAAATAATATGCTTAATATAGCCAGTCTTTTGGTGGACAAGATTTATTTCATGTTGTTATTTAATCAGAAGTATACCAAATAACGCTTGTATCTGTACTGTCACTCTTTGTTCTTCCTTTCCCATCATTGATGGGATCAGAGTTGGGGACTATCAAACAATCAGTCAGACCATTCCACTGCAGCTCATGCGAAGGGAAGTGCTGATCCTCTTGACTGCTTCTCCCTTCTAGCTTTTTTCATCTGTGGATTGACAAAGGTTGCAAGGAAGACTCTTTCATCTCTTACCTGCAGCAACAGCGGAGGTCTGCCAGTGACACGCGTAAGAGTTAGATCTTGCTGCAATGCTGTTGAAAGCTTTTTGAGAAAAAGTTTTAACTAATAGAATGATTTGTTTTAAAAGGAGGTTGTACTATGTGTGACAAACGTTTAGAATACTATTCAGGGAGCCCACAGTCATCTAAGTGAAGCTTATTCCTTCAAACTATGATCAGTGGGAGCTGAAGAGATAACTTTTAAGTCTGGATTCTTTTTATAATAGACTACTAATGTCCTTTTTGCATTTCCTTCGCTGTTTTAGTGATGCCATCTGGGTTCATGTCTTTGCGGTGGAGGGTAGGGAGGGGTATCTTCCTCTGCATCTGTTACGTGCTTAGGAGGGGAAGAAGAGAACTGGTACTCAGAATTTAATCAAGCATCCAATTGCTTTTACAGTCTGTATCTTCTAGATATATAATGCTGCAAGTGTGTCTTTGCTGCAACCCAAGTGCAATGAAGGCTAAACTAATCTGCAGATAAAGAGGAGGAACCTTTATAAAAATTGGTTTGCTTTGTTCTTTAATTTTTCCTTGGACTAAGGACAAATGGGAATTTTTACCCATCTGTAGCTGCATTGCAAATCCTCATCCTGAATTTAGTATGAATTATTTTGCTCCAATTAACAGAGCAGGTAGACCAGGCTGGTTGTTCAATCAATTTGAATCAATTCCTTGAATTGACAGTTGTGTGCCTGTGCAGCCGGGTAGTGATGGGGCAAGAACATGTAGTCCAGGAGGGTTGAGCTGCAGCTTAACCTTTTATGGGACTCAGGGACTCAGGAAGGACTGATGGGTATAAAGGTGGTCATCTTCAGCTAACAATAAATGTATTCCTGAACAGTGCCAACTTCGCAATTCAAATACCAAGAGATACCAAAAACTCTCCCCACCTATGGCTGATACAAGGTTTGGATGCTACAAAAATAATCAGTGCAACAGCCATTAAAGCATTGTGGAGTTGTAGATCGGTGTAATTTATGTGCACAGTGTCATGGTTTCAAAAACAGCTCAAGCATGTGCTGTAGCTAAGAGAGGTAGACTAGTCTTTTCCCTACCCTGACTGCTTGATCACACTGTTCCCTCATACTGTCCCAGGCATGTGTGACCTTGGGGTGGATTGGATCGGTCTTGGGTTAAAGTTAAACGAGGAGGTGGGAGGGAAGTTTACTTTTGACTTGGAACAGTGTTTGGCTGGTTTGCTGAATGAGCTCTTGGCTCAGCACGAGAGAGAGAGTGAGACTGCGTCTTTCACCACAAACACCAGCTTGCACTGTGCAACTACAAGGCAAGATGAAGCAGAGGAGCTGCAAAGCCTCTGCCTAACCTCCTAAAGCAGGAGGGAGCAAGCCTTCACCCATGACCATAGGTATGGCTCTGCTGGCTCAGACCGAGGGGTCCATCCAGCTCGGCCAGGATAATCTGCTCACGAGTGCATTTGGAGGCCAACAAGAGAGCAAGGTGTCAAGGGACATGTCAAAAAACAGTACAGTAAGGACTGCTGCAGAAGGCACCTGGCCAACATACCAGATGCACAGAAGATGTGGCCAGGGAAGTCTGTTGCTTTGCACCATGTGAGTGCTGTGCTATGGGACTGTTGAAATGTGCTCTGAAGTTCAGAAAAAAAGGAATCAAGTGAAGGCTGGGGGAGCTAAGCTCATTGGCATCTGTGAGGAAAGCTGCTGTGGAGAAGGACTCATCTGTAACTCAAGGAGCATGTATAACAGCAACAAAAAGAAGTTACAGGTAGGTAGCCAGGGAGGAGTAAAAACAGTGCAGGCATGTATTATATCCCTCACAGTACTCTCCCAAGATCCGGCTATTTTCAGCACAAGAGTTTCCTTAAGTCTGATTTGGCTGGTCTAATTTGTAACACCTGTTGGGTGTCTCACTGTGAAAATCAACTTCATTTTATTTGCTTTGAACCAGGATCCACTATCCTCATTTTGTGGCCCCTGGTTCTTAAAGGAGAAGAGGATGTGAATGAGTCCCTAACTGTCTTGTCCAGCGACTTGCAATTTTATAGGCCAGTATCATATTCCCCCTCTCTCAGGTACTTTCCAGGTTGAGGAGTTCTAGCCAATTCAGTCCTTCCAGTATAGCCACTCACTATTCAACACATGATAATCCTGTTCCCTTTCTCTGAGACCTTCCCATTCCCATACACAGTCACCAAGCTACACACAGTATTCAAGCCATGGATGGTACAGTGATGACTTCTGTTTTGCTCCCTCTTACTTTCCTGATAGCCCCTAACATTCTTTTTTTTTTTTTCCTGAGTATTGAGTTGGTACTTTCATGCAGCTGCTTGTGACTACATCTCTCTCCTGAGTGGTTACAGTCATTTTGCAAGCCATAGTTCTATATGTCAGGCTAGGATGTTTTTCCCTTATGCACCTCACTTTAAGTTACTTACATTCAATTCATCCACCAATTAATTGCTCAGTCAGTCTTAACAAGGTTCTTCTGCAATTCTTTGCAGCCTGCTTAAGTCCCTACTGTCTTGACTAACTGTGTGTTATCAGCAAACTTTTGTTCCTCACTGCTCAACACTCTTCAGATCATTTATGAATATACAGAACAGTACAGATCCGGCACCACACTGGTGAGTAGCTGGCATTGTGAAAACCAACCCTTTTTCTGCTACCTTGTATTTATTTTCTTGTAATCAGTTACTTTTCCAGAAGAGGACCTTCCCTCTTATTTCATGACTGCCTAGTTTTCTTTAAAAGCCTTTGATCAGGAATTTTGCCAAGAGCCTTTTGGAAATCCAGGTAGACTGGATCCGCTGGATCACCCTTATCTCCATGTGCATCTGGCCTCTTCCAAGAACTCCACAAGGCTGTTAAGCCCAGACTTCTCTTTACAAAAGCCATGGTGGCTTTTCCCAGAAAGGTCCAGAAGTTCCTTAGTGATATCCCTTCTTAGACTCTTCACTAATTGCTCAGTACAGATACGGGGCTCACAGAGCCATATTTCCCTGGACATCTTAGAACCCTCTTTTAATTATTGATCACAGCATTGGCTCCCAGTATTCAAGTATAATTTTGGCATGAGGTAACACACTTCTGTTACTATTTCAGCTATTTTGTCCCTGTGTTTTCTCAGAACTCCTTGATGAATACCATCTGGACCCATGAAGTTATCATTCATTTTGTCTAACTAACTGTGGTGTGATGACTGAAGACATGTAGCACATGTCTTGACGTATAGCTGCTCTGGGAATCAAGCAGCGTAATGCCTACCTACCCTAACAGCCCTTTGGGACCCGAGTTTCATTATAGATGCCTTTGATCTGTCATGGGCACTTTGAACATGGTTTATATACAGCATCAGTGTTAAATTCAGTATGAACACAGTAGTCATGGTCATTTTGATTCAAAAATAGCCAGGAGAGTATGTGTTACCTACGTTTTTTCTCAGGAGTGATAACCTGTAGACTTGCAGGTAAACATTCTCCAGGCACTATTTGCTGGCAGGACCAGTACAACAGGCCGACTACACAGTCAGCTCTCTGTCATCTAGGCCAAAGGAGGTGGAGATGCTTCAGATAATGGAAAAAAGATTAGTGATTGTGAAGGATGCATTGAGTGCTGTGCAAAGACACTGTGACAACTCCCTTGGATCCATCAGGACTCACTGAAACAGTGCTAGCTTGTGTGACTTGGGCTGCACGGTCATTGAAGTGTGTCTGCAACCAGCTTCCCTGGTGGTCTGGCCAGCTCTTTGGTGGCCAGGGAAAGGGGGAAAGGCATTATCTGTCTGTGTGTATACAGAGGTAGATAGGTTCATAGCTGTACTGGAGTTCATAAACTACCTGGGATTGCTCATGTGGTACAAACACCAGAACAGAGGCAGCTCAAGGTCTACCTGGAATTATCTCTGACAAAATTCTGTCAGAGCCAAGCTCCAGTGTCTATGCTTCAATATAGAGGCTGCATTCCCAAATGCAAAGATAATGAAAATGTGTCCCCTCCCATATGTCTGGGTACCCTATTTCCCTGTCACATATGCTGCCGGCTGTTGAATGCTGCGTGCTGCGTGTGTTGGCTTAATGCTCACTTGGCTATTGCATTTTGCCACAGCATAGAGCACCCATGGGAGAGAACCAGTGCGATCTCCGATTGCCAGAGCCAAGTCAGCAGGAGCCCTAATGTAGCTGTAACTCAGAGACTGCACCTTTGCTGGTAAAACTTGCTCCATCTGGTCTCCATGAGATTTTTACACTGGTTGTAAAGCACTGTCCTGCTGCTGAAGTTATGACTGTGTTTGGATTGCTTTACCAGTGCAGTCTGCTGGTAGCACACTCATCACATGGACTAACCCCTGTTCCTTTGTTTGTTGTGAAGGTGTTAATAATATGCAGTAATGAGCATTAATGAGCACTTGTGTAATGAAGCAAGAGAACAAAGTGTGGGAGGAGAAGAAAAGCCAACATTTGACCAGCCTACGTTTGGGAGTTAAGAGAAATGGCCCAATAACAACTCTCAGGTCTATCAGTTGGTCACCTCCAGGTATTGCAGCCCCTGTGATGTGTCAGTTCACACAGCTCTGTGGAAATAGTGGACAAGAGGGATGTTGTCTGTATTTTATGGCAGTTCTAAAAATCAACCTATAGTAATTCTTAAGGTTGGCAGGATTTTAATTACCAAACCTTGCATGCATGAAGTGACAAGTGCTCTAGCTGAGAAAGAGCATGAGCTGGCACATGAGCAGATGTCTCTCTGCTGCAGCTAACAGCTACATTTGGTTCAGCAACTGCACTCCGGCTTTGTACCTCACCTTCAAGAAGGAAACTGCTGGGAATTGAGCGTTCAGCTTGTTTGAGTTTGAACCTTCAGTGCAGTTTATTTGATTTCCCCTCCCCATTACAGCACTTGCCAGCTCTCAGCTGCTGGAAGGAAGTGATGCATGGACGTGATGCAGTGGGGAAGGCCATCAGCATTCATTCTTTCTCCGCATTGAGTGTGAATTCAGGACGGTATGTACTCCTGGTGCTATGGTTTAGCAGCTGGGTCCGTACTTCCCCTGGCTGAATGGCTGTGATGGGGACTGCGCTGTCACATAATCTTGTGGACTGCAGGATGTGGGAAGGTAAAGCCCATTTGCTTGGGGCCTGTGTCTGTATTTCTGAGCACTTGGGAAAATGGAGTCATTTAACATGGGAAAACGAAGGATGTGCTGCTGCTTTGGAGAGGCTGACCCACTGAATAAGAGGAAATGAAGGAAATAATTAACTTGTAGAATACAAACTAAAAAAATCAGATGCAATGGGTAGAGGGAGTTTCCTGAAAGTCCTGAAGAGTCTCCTGTGTCATGCATTTACAAAAGCTAGGGGGATATGAAGAAAACACAAGAAGCAATTGATGAGTCAAAACGGCAGTGTTGGCTGGGGAGGGAATGCTATGCACTGGTGCTCACTGAATTTAGCTGGCAGTGACTCAGGACTAGCACATACTTCCAGTCTGACACATTGTGACCCCTTGACATTTCATCTGCAAACCCCAGTCAGGCAAACCCTGTCTGGCTTTCTGTGAGCGGATGAACTGAGCAACATGGTTCACAGTGTAAAAATATCAAGGGCAAGCCCTTAGCACTAATTCAGGACATGTTGGAGGCAAGTAGTGCTGTATCATGTTCAAATGAAGTTGCCTGCTTTTGGTCAAAATTACTGATGTCTCTCCATTAGCTTCAGGAGTACACCTGGAAATATTTAAGGTGGCTGTATTGTGGTGATGCTATTTGTGGAGGGTGCCGTTGCTGTAAAGAGTGATTTGATAATAAAATGCAATGCTGAAAGGAAATTATGGAACTACTCTGTCATAATTTATGAAGTGTGTTAGGCTGGTTGCCTGGAAGCTCCATGTGTCACTACGAGTTGTTAAATTGGTAGAGTCGTGAATAGTACAATAGTAGCTGGTAAGACAATCCTCAGTCAATGTCTGAATTGCTGCCAGACCCTGGCTGACTAGCTGAGACTGAGGAGCCTCACTCAACTCCCAGTCTGCTGGCATGAGTTTTTGGTTAGCAGGGCCAGTGATGAAGAGGAGAAAGGAGCTCTCTAAAGGTGATGGCTGGTAAACCGTTCATCAGGGGGCTGTTGAGTCTGATGTCCCTGAAGAGTGCAGATGGCTTTGTTCGGGTTTGCTACTGAAGGGTGTAGAGCTGGCAGCAGCATCGACAAAACTTGGCCCAGGGTGAGCTCTGCAGAATTAAATTCTGCAGCAGGAGCCAAGAAGGGGCTGAAGAAGGAGGGGTGGCAGGAGAGAGAGTCCTCCCACAGCTACCTTCACTTTGGTAACTGTGTTGTGACAGGGCATGGGCAGGTGGATAGGGAAGGTCCTGGCTTTAGGTCATGGCACAGCACGGAGTGGAGATACCTCTGCCAGAAGTGGGGAAAAGGCAGTGCCTGACTGCTGATAAGGTCACAGCTTCTGCTGCCTACACCTCAAATCAAGATAGCAGGGCTTTAGATACGAGAGATGTCAGAAGCGCTGTTGTTTCAAGATTCTTTTGTCTTCTATGTGTGGTTTAAGTTTAAACAACTTTTGGCACGAATACAAACCCTAGAGTCACTGCTGGTTGCAGGCACCCAAAGACACTGAACCAGACCCGTCAAACGTGATCAGGAAGAGCAAGGGCTCCACAGGGCACTGTGGCCTGCGGACCATTCGGGGGGGCTTGTCCACTTAGTGGGGTCACTGTAGTGTGCACGTGGCACGTATCTTATGCCAATTAATGCACAGTTTCCCTAAGCATGAACTCACAGTGCCTTTCTGCTGGGTAGTTCATTCCCTCTTCCAAGGGGAGAGAGCTCCTCATAGTTAGTTTGCGCTTGGGAGGGGAGTCAAGACACACATATCTGCTTTGGTACCTAAGCATCGTTATCGGTAGGTGGACATCTGCAGAGGATAGTTCAGCATGTCTAACCTAGCAGCCTCCCTCCTTCCTCCCAGAGCACCCACTCCACTACTTACATGAGGAGCTAAAGCTACTGCATTGAAGTCAGAGATGCAAGCATCTCCTTGGCTCTTGGTGTTTCTGGAGTAGAGCGTCCTCCTTGAAGTCACAGGCTCACTTTTGCATATTAACCTCCTAGCTTCAGGAGTCTTGCAGTATGGGGAAATAGTACCCTCTCAGCAGGCAAAGGGCACAGAACACAGTGTGACACAGGAGCGTGGCTTCTCAGAGAAGGGGCAAAGGTACATGTCACGTACCAAGCTGTCTGCCCAAGCCCAGAGGGATCAGTGGTATTCGGGAGCTGACTGAGTACTTTGTTCATCAGCTGGGGAAAGAATTTTACATACAGAATCATGTTTTGTTTCATTTTCTGAAAACTGCAAAAAGAGCTCATACTGTGACTAAAGGCTCCCTCTTCTGTTTCTAGCTGCTATTGCACATTTTCTTTAACAAATGCACAAATGTGAAAGACTTAATCCGGGTTTCCTTGTGCTGTACAAGTAGTTTTGTAATTCCCCATTTCAAAACACACATATATATCTGATGTTAGAGAAGGAGAAAGACTCAACAGATGATATTAAATATCCCTGCTAAGCTTGGGATCAGGGAAGCAGACTGCTAAGGAGAGATACGAGGCTCCTGGAGAGTATCATTTGAAGCAGGATATTCTCACGATATCTTCCAGTGTCCCTCATTTCTCTTGGATCTAAACCACTGTTAAAACGAAGTCTTCTAAGCATAATCTTATCTGAACAAGAGGTGTTGTTGTTTATCTCCTGTAATCCCAAGGTTTCTGAAATAGTATGACACGCAGAAGTTTATTGTCAGTGATAGCTGATTTTTTTCATAACTTTCGCAGCATCTGAGCCCACATCACGTTTGCCATCGTGGAAGTGTTGCTTCACCTGCAAATGTCTGGCTGTAACTTAATACATGTTTACCACAGCCATTGTAACTACAAAAAACTTTGTGCTGGTAAGGATGGCAACTCAGGCCGCTTCACAAGAGTGGACTCAGGTAAGAAATAAATGTATTTCTTAAGTAAGGAAGAAATCTTCTTCGCCCTTTGACCAAAGGCAGAGTCCCATTTGGACTGGTTTTTACCAGCCTTTCATCTTCCTCAGGAGTTGTAATACTCTTGCAAGGTGCTGCAAGTGTACTTCTGTTTGATATCAAAGACAGGACTGAGGCTGGGATGCAGCTCTCGAGCTGCAACCCATCATGTCAGGTGAGTAAGGAACAACTGAGAGTGCTGGACCTATCCCATCAGTGGGGCTACATCATTAGAGGAGATGGTGAGAGCATCTGCCTTTCGTTTTACCACAAACTTCTTTTGACAGTGAACCAAAGAATGAAGAATGGGGAATGCCTGGACTCAGTCCCCTGACAAAAAAATCTAGATACTTTGTAATACCATCATTTAGGAGCTTTCCATGGGTCAGCAGTGTCTGTAATTTTGGTTGTTGGAAAATAATTGTTCATTTGCTTTGTGAGTGGCATAATTTTACTTAGATAACTCTTACAATAAAAGACATCAATGCCTGTTATAACTTTTGTTTCAATGACCACTAGAAGACAAAGCATGTCCATGTAATTAATAAAGGTACCATAATTAGAGGGCTGTACAGTTAAGGCAGCAATCACTACTGATATGATACTGGTTTCTGCCATACTTCTGCCACAGTATGACTCCAAGGAGTCTTAACAGCCTCAGGATACTTACACTTTTGTACCAAAATGAACACCCAACTCAACACAATGGAAACAAGATGGTAGCATGTACTTGCTCCTGAGAACCTGCCAGCCTTTTTTATCTGCCGATTACCCCAAGAAACAGAAAATCTCTAGAAAAAGAGAGCAAGGAAGGATGCTGATATCATCATCATGCTTTTTAGTTCAGGGATGGCAGTGCTTTGTATTACCAAATGTACATCTGAACTCTTAGTTAATACCAGTCTCAGCATTTGTGTCAGTGTATTGCCCTGCTTTCTCTGGAAATACCGCAGGGACGATGAACTTTTAAACAACCTTTAAACAATGGCAGAAGAGTTAGTTTGGAAAAGAGTTCTGTAAATGTAAAATCTTATTTCACTCTAAAATCACTGCAAAAAAGGCAGAAAAATACGTGCAGAGGAAATAAAAGCTTAAATTAAAGAATGTTGCACAAGATATCAGTCACTGACATTCTCTTTTTCATAGCTCAGAGTCTTTGGTCAAATATCTGAAAAGCAAATAACAGAAATTCACATAGTTCTGATTATGAAGGAATTTCTTTTCACAGAGGTATATGCCTCAAAGCTCACTGGAATCAGAGAGTTTGAATGCAACTTGTGCAATGTTCTGTGGCTGAGAAAGGGTTTAAACAGTGTTATGTGGCTCTTTGAAGTATAGACAAGTCTTGCTGATCAAAGGTGGAATATTGTTCGGTACAGCAGGGCGGAGATGAGAAGGAAGCCCTGTGAATGTAACACCAGCTCTTTCAAGGCTTTGTTATAGGAGTACTTGGAAAATGGGGTAGGAACAATAAAACATTAGTCATCCTTTTAGAAGGCAGCAGAGCAGTAAATGTCTAAGTCAATTTGTACATGATTGCTCTGTTTTCCACAGCAGACATGATGACTATTTTTAGTGGCACATAGACGAAGTAGATAATTGCTTTGCGGGCTTTCTATCTGTCAAAACTTTTACTCACCCATTTTAACTCACTTCAGTGATTTTATTCCAGTTTCTTTCCAAATTTTGATAACATATTTTAACCGTGATGTGTATTGGTTGAGTAATAGTTCTGCAGTCACTTGTGTCTACTTCTCTTCCAACATATACCTAATGTCTTTGTTTTTACACACTAGAGGTGTTTGCTGAAACCAGTTCCATTCAGACTACTTCTGTGCATCTAATATAGCACCCTTGAAAGTGAGCTAACTGATCAGCCACAAAAAATAGGCTTCCCATAGCAAGATCATGGGAAATGATGCACAACCTCATAAGAGAACTTTATGCTGCAGAGTGAGACCCAATGAGGTCTGCTGGAGCTGAGGGAGTCCCTTCCTGCAAATGCAGGGGCTGAAAGGCTGCATAAATGTTATGCTCAGGAGGCACAGAAGCAAGGATAAAAGCAGCAAAGAGAAGTGAAACAGAGGGATCAGAACAACGCTCCGTGGCAAGCACTGGCAGCCATTGTTTGAGCTGTGTCCTGTCCCTGGACAGTGCAAGTGCAAGTGTATTCTCTGTCACCATGTGGGGCTTACATCTAGCTTCTCAGCATCTGGCATGCCGGGTGACATAGGACTGTGATATGAGAGAGGAGAGTGTGTGATGGGGCTGTGAGCCAGGAGACCAACATGAAGCCCATGGGGCCATCACGTTGTTCAACAGGAGGGAACCCCACTGCTGGCCAGTAGCTTGGATGAGGTGCCTGCCAGGGCTGGTGGACCCAGGAGCTGCTGCTACTGCCC
This sequence comes from Aquila chrysaetos chrysaetos, assembly GCF_900496995.4. Taxonomy (NCBI): domain Eukaryota; kingdom Metazoa; phylum Chordata; class Aves; order Accipitriformes; family Accipitridae; genus Aquila; species Aquila chrysaetos. Next base: position 61,093,160 of record NC_044030.1, read on the forward strand.
TGCAAAGGTGAGGGATGGAGGCACCACAGCAGAGTGGTGTATCTTGCTGGTAGACCTGAGTGTATCTGCACAGCACAGTGTCTCAGTTTTTCCTCCAAACAGAAAGAAAGCATGCAGCCCCAAATTCTAAGTAAACTCTAAGGTGTGAAGAGGGAATTATGCCTGTTGGCTTTCTCCCACTGTCTCAGCTGTTCTTGGTTTGCACATGCATGCAACATGTCTCTGGGCCATTTATGGTGTTCATTAAACTTGGAACAACCATCTAATTTCCTTGTCTTTTAAAGACAATTAAATCAATTGTACCTTAAGTCTGCCTCTAGCTCTTAACTTACATCAGCTTTTAACACTCAGGCTGGCTGCTGCTGAGACATGCATTGCTCCTGTAGTGTTGGTACCGCTCCATTCCTAGTACTGTCAGAAGTTCACTTTTTCTGGACCAGACCTCTCAGAGCAACTGCAGCTGTAATAGCCATGAGAACATCCAGGGAGGATTGCAAGCACGTTCTGCTTTCAGTTTTGTTTTCCTATAACCTTGTCCTGGAAATTAATGTTTTGTCTACCTTGCACTTTTAAATGAATTTTCTTCCTATTCCAATATTACTGGGACAGCCATTTAAACCACACAGTTCTCTAGGAAAGCAGAGACTGTTTGTGAGAACTAGTGCTGGTCCCACATTATTGTTGGGAGATTTTTTTTTTTTTTCAGATAACATAAGAATATAGCTGGCTTTTCATGTCAGACAAAAGCTAGTTCTTGCCTAGTAACCTGCTAGGAACGGTGGCTGATGCTGGTATGTAGGAAAGAGGACGAGAGTTGGGCAAGGCTGGTATTTCCCCAGAATACCAACCCAGTCTCCAGTGATTTGTGTTTTGGAGATGTCCTGATGACACAAGCTTTTGTATTTAGTAGCTCTCAATAAGTATTTCCCAAGAATTTCTCACAGCAAGCAGTTCAGCAGCTTAAAAAAGTTCTTCTGCTTGTTTTGAACTAGGTTGGGGGTTTTTTTCCCCTTATTTTTGTATTGGAAAAGACCATGGATAATTAGTTCTTACTCACCTTCGTCATGCCACTCAGGAATGTACAGACTTCTTTCTTATCCCCAGTTATGTCATTCTGCAGACTGAGATGCCTTGTGTATTTAGCTGTTTCTAGCACAGAACGCGGTTTTTTTGCTGCTCTTCTTATCTCTTCTAATCCTGCCATACTGTTTGTAAGAAGAAGGTAAGAGGACCACCATGATGTTGAAGAAGTGGGCTTCCCTTGGATTTATTTAGTGGCATAAAACCACTTCTGTTTTTCTGTTTTCTATTTCTTTCCTAATCCTGTTTGTTTTCAGATTCTTACTGAACCAACATTTTCATTTGCAGTAACCCCAAGATCTCATTCATGAATCCTAATAGTCAACTTAAAGCTCATAGCTGTGTACAAAAACCTGATTTTCCCCACGTCACTTTGTATTTAGCTATGCTGAATTTGTCTGACACTGTATCACTCAGTTCTGTGAGGTCCTTCTGCATTCTTCACAGCTGGACTTTTAACTTCCTCTCTCTGTGTAGCTTTATATCAACGAAAGAACTCTATCCCTTCATTATTAATTCCCTTTCCCAGGTCACCGATTAATATGTTGAGTAGCACTGGCCCCAGGACAGATTCCCATGGGACCCCACTGATGGTGTCAGTTCACTTGTAAAACCCAGTAATTTATTATTTTTTTCCTGTCTTTCGGTTAGCCATTTACTGTGTGAGTCTTTTCCTTGTATCCCATGGCAGCCTAGTTTCTATAAGAGTGAAGAATGCTTTCTGGGAACAAGGTGGACAGTAATCAAGGATGTCACCCATCATAGACTTCTTCAGGGAAAACCAGTAGGTTTGTGTTATGCCTCCTCTTTCCTTTTTCCCACTGTACTGTGTTTAGTCATGTTCCCACCCTTCTGGTTTTCAGGCTGGTCTCTACCTCTTTACCCAATATGGACAGAAGACTTAATGTTCAGCAGCTCTCTGGATGCTGCCTGGCACCACTCCACTTGGGATTATACCTACCAGGTTTCTGTGCTGTGGTCCTGAGACAGTTTTCAGCCAGCGTCTCCCATGGGTCATCCACTTTCAAGTTCCTCTAGAGCTCCGGAGTGGATACCGTCCAGTCCTGGCTTGTTACGGCTTGTTCTGAAGATCTGCCCTACAATATCTTCTACCTACGCTTCAGTCTGAGACAGATCCTTCAGTATGTCCCTTTCTCTGTCCTGTTGGAACCTCCCCAAACTCCACCATAGTGAAAACACATGCAAAATATTTATTTAGATTTTCTGCTACGGACTTATCTTTAAGCACTCCTGCTATACCCTGACCATATACTGGCCCTCAATGCCCTCTTCAGGCTTCTTGATCCCATTGCATTTGGACAAGAAAATTCATGGCTATCTGCAAATTGTTCCTGTAACAGCTCTGGAGGAGATTACATTATTCTGGTCTTTTCTTCCATTTACCTTCCAAACAGTGGCATTGGCCTTAAGTGCTTCTGAACTCTCTTTTTCCCACAGCAGGTGATAAGTTTGGGATGCGTTATTAAGGGCCGTTAGTGGAATATACAGCCTGAATTCAGTAAAGTGTGTGCCTAAACCCCATTATTTTAACACTGACCTGTGTTAAACACTTAAATTCACCGCAGAGTTTGTATCTCTAGCCAACAAGCTGTAAGCAAAGGGTATTTCTTTTCTCCGTATTTTTTAATGGTTTTACTTCTCGTTTGGCTTGTTGTTGATAATGCAGACCCTTATGCGGAGCTTGCTGTAGTAATGCAGTAGTGAAGCACCTACGTGTGTCCTACGTGGAGCAGTCAGGTGGGAGCCTGTCTCCCTTGGGCACTGCAGCTTTGGTAGTCGTTGCTAGCGTGAGATCTGGAAGCAGCAGTTCTTCAGCAGGACACTAAGGGGCAGCCCCAGACAAGAAGTTGTTTTCCTCATTTTTTTTACGTACATACAAACTGAGAGAAAACTTTATTTGCTTCATTTTTCTATATTGATTGTCGTGATTTAACCCCAGCCAGCAACTAAGCACCACACAGCTGCTTGCTCTCTCCTCCCCCCTCCCAGTGGGATAGGTATGAGAATCAGAAAAAAAAGAAGTAAAACTCATGGATTGAGGTAAGAATGGTTTAATAACTAAAGTAAAATAAAATATAATAATAACACTAATAATAAAAATATAATAATAATAATAGTAATGAAAGGGAATATAACAAAAAGAGAGAGAAATAAAACCCAAGAAAAGACAAGTGATGCATAATGCAATTGCTCACCACCTGCTGACCAATGCCCAAGCAGCGATTGGCCCCTCCCAGCCAACTGCCCTCAGTTTATATACTGAACATGACATTCTGTGGTATGGAATATCCCTTTGGCTAGTTCGGTTCAGCTGTCCTGGCCATGTTCCCTCCCAGCTTCTTGTACACCTGCTTGCTGGCAGAGCATGGGAAACTGAAAATTTCTTAACTTAGGATAAGAGCTACTTAGCAACATCTAAAACATCAGTGTGTTATCAACATTATCCTCACACTAAATCCAAAACACACTGTAGCAGCTACTAAAAAGAAAATTAACTCTATCCTGGCTGAAACCAGGACAGTGATTTAACATCAGCAGTGGCCAGGAATATTGAATCAAGTTGGTCTGGAGTGTTTTTTTTTTCCATTGCATCTTTTGGTAGGTATTTATTTCAGCCCTAGTAATAGGGAAGGTGAGTTTATTTGCCAGTTATCTCAAGGTGGGCCCACTTGAGCACACAGCTCACAGAGTAGAGAGGATGGAAAAGACGCAGTGAGCTCTGCATCTGGAGCCTCGATGGCCACCCGCGCATCATGGCATGGCCTAGTGCATGTACAAGCATGTAGTTGTACAGGCCAGGGGCCTTTGCTGCTCAGAGACACTCCTTGCCACCATTGAGCTAGTCACACCAGCCCTAGGAAACCCATTCCCAAAGTAATAGCTGCTGTGTGGATAGTTGTAGACCAGGAAGGACGAACTGAGGCAGGAGTCACTCAACAGCCCACCCAGGACCAGGGAAAACCTGTGGAAGGTTTTCCTACTGCTACAACCAGGTAGGTGACTTGGCCACCATCCTGTGACACAGGATCACCCGCGGCAAGGAGGGGTCCTGAGGAGACTGAAGTAGACGGACGCCTGTAAAGTTGAAAGCAGATGACAGACGACCCTTTATTGCTAAAACACACACGTACTTATAGTCACATATTCTGCAAAGTCACTGTACACGCGCACAAGCATAAAATATGATTGGTTATATCAATGCTGTACATGCGCATAAACATAAGATATAATTGGTTATACTAACACTGTACACGCGCATAAACATAAGTATAATTGGTTATATCAACTTAAACATGCGAAGCTTGTCTCAGTCTAGTTGGTCGAGATAAACTGCCGAATTGAGGGGTTTTGTGCCAAGTTCCCTTTATCGTGGAATGCACACCTGTGTTCTTCTAATTGGCTTTATTATCATCTTTCTTTTTTTGTCTTCTTTTTTATTCTGTTCAAGGTCTTCTAAAGGCGTCTGCAATGCTCTTGGAACCGACGTTAGCTAAATATGTGTCCACAGGGTCCCAACAGTTATGAAGCATAACCTGAACCTACCTGCAAAAACCTTGTGGAGGGAACTGGACATTGAAGTGAATTAGGACAAAGGCTGCTGCACATTGGTATGAGTTCGAATTAGGAAGAAACATGAGTCGGTCAGAACCAGCATGTCTCAAAAGGGTGGATTTGCCTTACCGATCAGTGGATTTAACGCAAAGGGAATTACTGTCTTGGCTTTCTTCAGGTGATGTATTGCCAAATACTAGCTGTAACGTGAGCTACCAAAGCCAGCTGGCGCTGGGTACATGTTCTCTGGTTACGGAGCGGGGGAGCTCCTCTGTCATGGGACCCACTGCTGCTACCTGAGGCAGAGCTGGCTTCCACTCTGTCTACACCGTCATATTTTACACTATTTTGGTATCCTTCCTTGGTATAGACAGACTGCATTAAAGTAATAAATGGCTTGGCTGATACACAGCTCAATAGATGCATCTGCTTCAGAGGCTTACGAGGAAGAAAGGCTTGTATAGTCAGAATATCACTTCAAAACTCCAGTTTAGGGTTGACAAAGGCTTTCTAGGCTATTTTCCAGGTAACAATACATTCCTATACAACTTGATGTTGCCTTCACAGGCTAGTAACAGGTGGTTGCTCACAAAGGGAGGAAATGGTGGCTGATTTTCTGGGACGAGGAGAAGGAAGTGGTAGCTAGTAACCCAGATCAGTACCTCAAGTACAGACAACGCTCCAATTTCTGCCCTGAATTAGTATCACAAGACAAATGACCACTATGGGAACAAGCAGGGTTCAATGATCCGGACATTTCATTGAAAAAGTCATTTATGTATTTGGAAAAGAAGTGTACAATCTTGTCCAAAACAGGACTCGGCAGAGAATGAGATCAGGATACACTTCTGTTGGACAGCCCTTGAAGTGTAACCCCTTAAAAAAGATGCCTACAGAGTAAACCACTGAATTTAGGTGGTAAAAGCTATTAGCAAGAGCTTTAATAGCTCTTTGCTGTTCTGCTGCCTGTGGGATCACTCTTGAAGATGTGAACCAGAACCTGTGGAGAAGGGAGACATGCCTGATGTAAAGGGATAAATTAGTCAACTATCCAGATACAGAAACAAAACACAAATGAAAACACTAACAACCCTAAAAATGTAGAAATGCTCATTATAACTTAACAAGAAATACTGGTTCAAATGTAAGTCTCTTATAAGCTCTTTAGTCTATATTAACAAGCTCTTTAATCTAGGCTCTAAGCTAATGTAAGCTTTTTAGTGTATAGTATATCTGTCCTTCTGAGCCTTGCAGTGTTCCCTGTTGCTTCCCATCACAACTTTTGCCACTTTGCGGGTACAACATTGATTCAAAACACGTGCATCCCAAGAACAGTGTGAGTTTGGGAAAAATAAATAGTGACAGGATGCGGGTGGGAGGCTGACTTGCCTTTCCCAGCACAATAATTATTTGTGAGAAAATATTCCCCATGTGCATTCTGGCAAATGTTGAAAACCAGATGCCCTAAGTATGACATCCTCCCACTTAAGCTGAGCAGTATTTTACTGTGGCTTAGACTGTCACTCTATAGGCTGCTCTGGCTTAAAGGCAGCCTGTGTTATGTTGTCTCAAGAAGAGACCAAGGAAAAATCCTGGTGAAGAAGCCAAACATTCTCCTTCCCAGCTGTGGAGGAAGAAGACTGCTGACCTATGTCAAGGGCTGACTGCTTTCACACAGGGCAGAACTGCTCAGTTTTTCGAGGAGAAGAGACCAGTGGTAAGTTTTTCTGCCTGTGATCTGACTGCCCTATTTCCACGTAGGAGTGGAGGAGCAGTCCCGCAGAGCCTCCCAGCTGGTTGTACCTCTACATTACCCCAACTAAAATTAAAGGAAGCAGTCACAGCTGGTTGGGTCCTTTCTCAGGTCTACAGGGCAAGGAACAACCTCTGCCTCTCTCAGCAGCCTCTGGTGAAACCAGATGGCTGACTCATTCTGTAAGCCTAGCATCTGTTACTGCTTGAGCAAAGATAGCAAAATTCAGCCCTATAGACTATTTGTGTTTGTCAGGTGAAAAATCTGCCCTTCTGCTTCTAACAGCCATTGATTTTGCAGTGCACACTTTAATATTGAAATACTCATTAGAAGGGCACAGCTGGAGCAGTCTGCAAGGGGCAAGCAGATAATGTGAAAGGGACACTAAAACATGGAACTAGATTGGGCAAGTCAGGGGTCAGGCTGCTTTCAAGTTTATTTTTTAGTTTGAGTGAGGAGCCAAGACTATTTGAAGGGAATTTATAGTCAACAAAGTCAAACTCTTTATGGTAGTGGTAGGCAGTGCAAAAAGGGCCAATGGCCACAACTGAAGCTTGGGATGCTCAGACGGTATATTAGGGTAAATGTCTTCCCCAAGGAGGTAGTGCAGCTCTAAAGCAGGTTACCCAAGAACTTGTGAAATATCCATCCCTGGAGGTTTTCAAGATTTAACTAGACAAAGCCATGGCTGACCTGGTCTGGCATTGGTGATCATCCTGTTTTGAGCAGGAGGTGGGACTAGGCACCTCCAGAGGTGCTTTCCCACCAACACTGCCGTGATTTGGCAGGCTGTGATGGAGAAAGTTTGGTCATGAATGAGGAAGGTACCAATCTTCACTGCAGTCATGCTGCAGTTCTGCTCCCTCTGTGAACCACATCTGGTGCTGTTCCTGTGTGCAGCCTGGTGGAAACCAGAGCGCAGGGGAGGATTGACGGGGGAATGATTGTTACTGACATGGAGTCAGGTCTTGCCCTGATACAGAAGTGTTCGCAGGCTGTGTTGACTTTAATTATCTTCAGTGCCTATTAGATATCATACAAAACCAGATTGTGCTGGAGTTTTGGATGAAGTATTAGAAACAGCTGATTGATAATAATGAATTTTTGGTAGCCTTTGGGACCTGCCCTCACAGGAGTTAGGAGATCTCTGCTTACACTGGAGCCACTGGAGCCACGGGCACGATTTCACTAGCTGGGGAGGAAAGGGATGGACACAGCAAATTGGATGGACCTCTTAACAAACAAGCTCAGTGCAGCCATCCCCTGTGTACATGTAATCCACTAGCGTGGAATGGAGAGTTTCTTACACAATTAGCTGGGGTGAAAGCAGCTATTGAAAGAGACTGCACAGATTATATGACTGTATAAATTATTGAGCTGATGTCCTGGAGACGATAGAGGAAACCCTTCTTTCTTCTGTCCTGAGGATCACAGCTCTGAAAGTTTATACCTGCTTCCTGAAAGTTGTACCTCCTGTAGACTCTGCTTAGATAATTAATTTGCAATATTCATCAGCCAGAAGATCAATGTAATATATAGACAAACAGAAGGATTTTATACTTGTGTATTGGCTCAGCCATGTTTTTTTTCTGATTGTGAGTGAAACTGTTGTTGAATAAATGCCAAAAACACCCCAGTATTTTGATGTTTATCTGGTTAATATTTCTAAGCAATAGTTATAAGCATTAGTGAATCCCAAGCAAGACATAGCCCTACATGGCTGTAGCTACCTAAGAGACTCCATGCTTTTTCTCAGCACCTGCAAAGACACAGAGAATGCCCAGGATCTGACTGGGAGAGCTGTGCTGCACCTGATGTCACCCATGTTCTTCTCCCACATGCTGCATAAGGTCCAGCTAGATCCCTGTGCTTGCTGGCGCACAGGGGTTCCCTCTGTACAAAACTGGGCACCCATTAGCTATCCCCCAATACAGAAAAGGTATGGAGAACAACTCTCCTCTGCAACTCTCTTCTGACTCCAGGAGAGGTTAGGTTCCTCTTGTTGCATGTCAACATTCCAGGCTGATTTCTACCTGGACCTTTTCTAAAATTTACCTGAGCTTTGGCTCCCCTGTCCCTGGTGAGCACTTAGGACCTCAGTGAAGGGAGGTGAAGGCGTACGCCCTGTTTGGAGTATTGTACATGTCTGCAGGGACCTCTAACCAGAAAAGCCTGCCTACGGTTTCAGAAACACAGTGACCTCCCATATACCGCTGGGATCCAGCATTTTTATACGGCCCCCCCCTTCCCTCCCCCTTCTCCCAGAGGCACAGCCAAGACCCCTCAGGTTGTGAAGACTTGTCACAACGTCACAGATGGAAGAAACATCGTGTCTGGTGGCAAAGGAGGGAGGCAGAGGTGTGGGCTGAGTTCTACTGTGGCACTCGAAATTACGAGTGCCTGGAGGCTTTCAGAGCTGAAAACAATGCCCATCTCATTCTCTTTCCCCCTGACTGGAATAAAAGAGAGAAAGAGCTGCAGCTGTGTGCCCTCTTGCTGTTTATCTGCACAGTTGTGCTCGCTAGACATGTGTGTGCAGCCGGTGGAAGGCTTTATTGAGGGAAAGCAAACCCAAAGCAAGCAGTTTTCCATTTCATGTGGCCATCATGCAATGTGTGGTTATTTGGTATTTTGGGTGGTAAGTAGGCCCTACCATGGTGAAGCTGCTCTTTCTTGTGCCCCCCAGCCATCGCCCCCAGGGTCAGCAAGTCCCTGGGCTCGGGGCAGGGGAAGACTTCCTGGGGGAAGATCATTTATTAAAAGAGAGATGCTGAACTGCGGTTTTTGTGCAGGACTAATAAAAATTAAGCCAAGCCTGTTGATCAGTGCACACTATAATTTCAGGCACACCTTCCTCTGAAACTGGTTTCCTCGTTTCCTCCTGAGGACACATGTACCACAGCAAGAATTTCATTCAGCAAGAGCTAATGTTTTAGGCCTACAGAGACATCTGACAATAAAGGTAGATGTCTCAAGGGATTTGTGGCAAACTCACCTATAAGCCTACCCCTAGGTACCCAAGTATCTTTGAAGACTGGCTGCCAGTGCCAAGGCATTTAGACTCTCAGCTGCAGAAGTGCAGAGAGACAGATTAGAAAGAGTTCTTTTGAAAATGAGAGAAAGTTGTTTTATACTGACCCAGTGATTGTTAGCATTTTCTAATTTTGATCTTCAGGCCCCTGGATGGGCATATTTGTAAGAGGTCAAGTGATAAAAAATATCTTGTATGGTCCACACACAGCCCTCTGCTCTGCCTAGTGAATATTTTAGTGACCCATTTACAGCAAGCAGCTTTTATTGAACAGAGTAGGCAAATGCAGAGGGAAACAGAAGCCCCATCACCCTTGTGACAATTATACCTCTGTCTCTGTGTAATCCACCCTCTCATCCTGATAAACAAGAGCCTCTGCATGGGTTTTGAAAGAAAGGTGACCATTGCCTTCTGTGATATATTTTCTTGCATACATCGCAGCTAGCCTGTAAAGCAGGTAAGTCTTAGCCTTTGCACGGTGGTATTGTTCAGGACTCCAGTCTTACCTTGAATTTCATTCTGGATTTTTAATGTCTCTCCTGGGGTTTAGTCAGCATAATATTTCCCTTTCACCTGATTCCTATTTTTAGCTATATTTTGAGTCAGCTAATCAACAACTAATTGCATTTCCATCTTTTTTCTTGGTGGTGCTTCCCTGTGTACCTTCTTACTGCGTGCTCAACGAAGCAAACCCTCGGAGGTGCCTAGCTCAGATTTGTTTATTCCAGGTAATTTACAGGAAAAAAAGGTAAGCCCAAGCAAACACAAGTGCATAAATTGAAAGCTGATGCTTCTATCATTACTACTGGTGACTTCCCTCTAACCACCTAAGAAACTGGTGTGGAGCCTTCTGTATAAATGTGCATCCCAAGTCATAACTTGGCCACAGTTATTTGTTGATCTCATTTTCTTGAGAAAACTTTTGAATGAATGGGTAGGAGGGTGTGCCTTCATTTGCCGTGTTTTTGGTTTGGGATATGAGAGATTTCCTTTTACAGCAGCTTTGCAAAATGGATGCACGGTAGATCACTTTCTTAAATAAAGGCATTCTTTTCTGTTTACCTTTTTGAAATAGTTGCTAGTGAGTTTGGGACAATGTTTTATTTTATAACAGCCTAGCCTTGCTCACACACAGCTGACAGGATGCAACAACTGAAAACCCATTTTTTCAGTACCAGTAACAACTTCTCTCTTGAGCTAGCTCTCCAACACTTCCCTGAGACTGGCCTTTGGTTTGGCTCCTGTGCAATGTCACTGACTCTGGGTCTTTGCCCTGCAGCTCTCCTGCTCACTGTTATGTCCACACCGCTGGAGGACGCAATGGACACCTTGATCAGGATTTTCCATCACTACTCTGGCAAAGAAGGAGACAGATACAAGCTCAGTAAAGGAGAACTCAAGGAGCTCCTCACCAGTGAGCTCACTGACTTCCTTTCGGTAAGGTGCAGCTCCTGAACCTCTTGAGTTACTGTTTCATGGGTAGGATAAGCAGCTATCCAAGTGTTCAGAAATAGCATCTCCTTCTGCAAGGCACATCCTGCCACAGCTTCTCAGATGACAGTTGTCTTTGTGGAGCTGGACAGAAGAAGATGAGATCAAATGTCCTGTTTGAGAAGTGTGTTTTCAGAGGGTCGTCCAGCCCTGGTGCCCTGCCATGTGCCACCAGTGGCAGAGCTGTGCTCTGCTTAATCATCTGCACTTTTGAGCAGGAGAGCAAGGGCAGCCTAGAAGCAGTAGCAAAATCAAAGCTAAATCAGGCTTTAATCAGTTTTTTGTTTATTCATTTTTAATAATAGGGCATAGATAAGTCCTTCGAAGAATTAAATCCAGCAGCCAGTTCTCATGAGACAAGAAAGTAGCTTGTGCACAATGGCCACAGACACAGTACAGCTGCTTGTGTGCCCCGCAGAGAGATGCTAAGAAAATCCTTTCAGTGATAAGCTGCTGATCTGAATATCTCTTTGCATATTTGTTGTGTTCTTCGTAACACAGTGTGGATGCTTTTTATGGAATAATGACCAGATACATAGATATTTTTCTGTATCCTCTTAACTGTAAAAATTGTTGTGGACCCTATCACCACCAGCAGGATTTTTTTTACACTGTATCCATTTCCTTGAGTTGGATTTTCTTTTAATCTTGGCTATTGTTTTATTATTACGAGATTCACTGTTCTTACTCCTACTGAATAGGATGTGTTGTTTGCTAAGTAGAGATCTTCTGAATGTGATGAATGGATGTATAACATGACCACTTATGAATAGCCTGTTGAAAATCTAAGTACTGTTTGATAAGGGATGATACAGAGAAATGCACATTATAGATCCACCTTGTCAAAAGAAATCAGTGCTCAGTAGCTCCTAAAATCTGTTTGATTAATTTCAGTGGCTATTTAGTACCTGTATTCCTTCTAAGAGCTGCACTGTCTTCAGTTTCTGTTGCTGTGCACTTTTGGGACCCCAGACCTATGTTTTTAATGCTGTGGCTATTGGTATATTACTATTCAGGTGAATATTTCATGCAGCCTTTTATTTAATAGCACCGGGGCTTGTGACATAGCAGTGGGTTGCATCACCGGGTGTGTCAGAATTACGCATTCAAGATCTGCACAACTAAGTCACTCTTCTTTCTCTTTAGGGCCAAAAAGACCCCCTTCTGGTTGATAAGATTATGAAAGATCTGGACTCCAATAAAGACAATGAAGTGGATTTTAATGAATTTGTCATTCTTGTTGCTGCTTTGACTGTGGCATGTAATGATTTCTTCGAAGAACAGCTAAAGAAAGAGGGATTTTAAAAAAGCTCAATACAATCAATCTCCCGGCCACAAATGCAAGCAAAGCATGCCTAGTTAGGTAGCCCTCATCAGTGTTTAGTGAATGCAAACCATCATCTCTCCAGCTGTTACTGCTGTAAGATACTTACGGAGCAGATCAGCAGCTGGTGTAAGCTGGGCCAAAGCCAGTTTACACCACTTGAGGTCTGGCTTTTAATATTTTCAGTCTTTGCACTGCATGCATCTGTAACATGCATTCATCAGTTGCCCAGGTCAAGGATTTAGGGTGGCAGATCATTTGGCAGGAGTTGATCCTTCTATTTCTTAAATGTCAGTGGGAAGTAAAAGGTGCGGGAATGTTCTTATATACTTTCTGAATTGCAAAATTTGGAATGAGACATCAAACTTGCAATTTATGACTTTCAGTCATTCTGTAACAACCATATTTTTGCAGCTCAAAAAGAGCAGCTTGTTTTTTGCTCAGCTCTGCTTATTCTACAGCCCTTTTTAGATGCTGGTCTGTACCTTCCCACACTCTCATATTTTGGACGTCTTCACAGCTGTCTCCTGCCGCCTGAGCAGACAGTACCACTTGCCATTGTTATAGGTTCATTTCCCCCACCTCCCCAGCTTCAATTTTGTTGTGTTGGCATTACTACATCCCAGTAGTCCACCTCTTCATTTGGCATAAATGAAGTTATTCATATGGTAAATTATTCAAATACATAGAAGATTTAGTCAGCAAAGTGATCTGAGGGCTGATGGAAGGACTGGGTCTCCAGGGAAAATGTAAATGCCTTCTGTTTTCACTACTCTGGCACCCTTAAGAGGACAGCTTTTAGAGGACCACTTGTGGGGGATTTAATGACAGGATCCTGGGTAGAGCTTTGTAATGTGAGTCATCTTATGGAACAATGATTTCATCTCACACTGATCCAACCCACTGAGTGGAAGAGGTGCAAAAGGAGCAGTAGGACCCCATGGCCAGGCGTGGAGAGAGTAGTACAATCCCTTTCAGTGCTAACCTGCTCTTGGGTTGCATTAAGAGTACTTCTACACTCCTGTTTGAACTAAGCATACTTCCAAAGCCCTGCAAATCCTCAGCGGCAGGGTGTCATGGCTTTTTTCGTGCATGGAGAGCTCTCTTTGTTCCTTGTTATTTTGTTGGTAACTTCAAACTATAATAAAAGACATCCAAATTAAATGAAGATTTTCTGTCTGTGTAAGAGGTTAATAAAAAAACATCCCTTAATGAAGATGTGTCCTGCTAGGCAACATTTGAAGAATGCTTTTCGCTTGTGTGTCCTCCCCAGACCACTGGACATCATTCAGTAAAGACTATAATATTTGTATAATATTATATATCATTAAGAAGATGTAGTTCATTATAGGAAGTTCATTATAGAGTCTAATAAATATAACAAGGGGCAGACATCATCCTAAGAAAGGGGCCACCACCAAATGATGTTATCCTAGAAAAAAGGAGATTTTGCGATGGTGGCAGAAAGACAATGTGCTGTCGCTTTATCTCTTTGGTGACAGAAGTTATAGAGGATTCACAGATCTGCTAGGGGAACACAGCAAAAAGTATTAAAGTAAAACTGACAACAATTGCACAACTTTTTGCCCCTGCAATGTCATGCACCTCAATATCATGGCAGTTGTTGGACCAGGATGGCAGGAGTATCAGCCAGAAAAAGTAAGACTGCTTTTATGGTTCCCCATAGGTCCTGCAGACTGTTTGTGGTTTCCAAGCCTGTCCCCCTCCTCCAAGATGAAGGGAGAGAAGAGCAGCTTAAAGCTTCAACCCCAAGCTAAAAGGAATAAGACTGTCCCAATAAGGACCAGTTTCTTTATTATGACTTTTGAGCAAGAGGCTTTTTGGAAACAAGCTCCAGAAAGTTCATAAACCCTCTGCTCATCCCTGATGAACCCCATGACACATAGCAACCCATGTGCCAAGAAGAATTACACTAAGTCACAGCTGGTGGCAGCAACATGCCCCGGGGTCAGGCAGCGAGAGCTGCTGCTGTGATGGAGAGGGTCAGTAGAGCCATCTCATCAGCTGAATTTACTAGGGATTGAGTGCAGCCTAATTCCTCTGTGGAAGGGGCTTGCTTGCACACAAACTATGGGTGAATCAGAGGAGAATGACTCAAATGATCTTTATTTCAACAGAAGTTTTTTAAAACCTCATAGATCACCCTTTTTGCCTTGGCTGGTTAGATTTTTCTTATTGCTGTTTTAAATGCAAGGACAGCTGCTAAATTCTATCAATCAGCTTTAAAGAAGAAAACTTCTTGCACAAAGACTGGAGAACAAGCAGAAAAGGAGGAAAATGCTACAAAGCACATTCAGATGCTTAAAAACACAAAGCCTTGGCACAATTTGGGGTCCTGGGGTAAGAGACTTGCCATCCTAATTTTGGGCTAACTGTGGGCTGACCTACTTCACCAGTGGGTCATTCCTCTGCTGTTCCTCTCCCACAGAAGCCAACAAGTGCTGCATTAGTAGACACCACTTCCAAGGAAGATACCTGACGATCACCTGGAAGTTTTGAATTGCCTCTGAACCAGAAAAAGCTGAGAGCAATCATCTTTTCTGTAAGTAATCCTCAGGAAGGAGAACTGCATTGAAGCCACTTACACTGTCTGTGCAAGAGAGTGCTTGCACAGCCAACCTCACTACGGCCACTTTGTCCTGCAGATGTGAACATTTTGTTTTCAGCTTCTTTCAGAAGGGAAAAATTCTCCTTCAAACATGAAGGCAGTATTTTTTTCTCACTGTTTACTGACGCTTTTCCTGCTCACTTCGAGTTTGCCTGTAGTTCATGAATCTAGGAAGCACTTCGAAGTTTTACATGCAGAGGAAGCTTGCTGTGTGGCTTTCGCCAAAGTCCCTCAGTTTTAGGAATGATGTATAATTACAGGCATTTTTTTCATTTGTGTTATCAGACTGTCTGAAAAATCAATAGAAAATTGAACACCACAATATGGCCTAATATTTTCAAGTTACATTAAAGACCAATAAAAATATAGCGATGCCAGACAAGATCTTTTCTAGCTATTGTGACGTTTTGCCTGACATCTAAAAAGCAGATTTTCAGAAGATAAATGATATTATCTTGAAAGCTTCAACCTCTGCCATTTACTTTTATTTCAGTTCAAAAGAGACTTGAAGTGCCAGTGCAACTGGCTACACAAAGCTTGACGCACTATCGGTAAATAAATTTATAACCTACGGTTCTCGAAGAGCTGCGTATGACACCACCATGATGACAAGTGGTTTGCAATGGAGCTGTCCCTCCAAGCTCTGACTTACCAGCCAGATCCACTAGGAAGGCATCACCTTTTTCACTCTACAGCAGTTTAGATGGTGTCAAGCGCAATGGGATAATCATCATCCTACAACATCAGTTCCTCCTGGTAAAGATGAGAAACAGAGTTGCTTGGAGTTGTGGCAAGGGGGAGACAAGTGACACTAGGACATCCCTGCAGAACAGCAGCCAAAAATGTTATTAATTGCTTTCCACCAAATGCCATTCAAGAAAGAACTGAAAGTTATTGCCAGTGATGGTTTTATATTTATGGACACGAATCTGGTGCTGCACTTGCAGGGATGACTTGAATACATGGAGTATTTATGCTAATGTGCACTCACTAGCAAAGGAAATCCAGCATCTCCAAAGCCTGTCACAACTGCTGGACAGGTGCAGAGCAGCACATGCAACATGTGTGACACAACCCAGAGCTGCTCAGGGTGGCACAACAGTACAGGAGTTTGACGTGGCTGCCTGTTTGGTCTGGGAAATTCTGGACGGGTTTGCCTTTCAAATCCCGATGGTTATTAGTGCATTTACTTCTCACTCTTGGCACCCTGACACACAGGCTGGCAAACTCCCTGGGCTGTCAGTGCAGTGCCTGCTCTGTTCAGGCGTGCACGCTTTTCCCTTAGTGAAGCAGGTATTTCCTCCTGGGGCAAAGCCTCCAGGGTCAACCCCACTACAGCAATCACTGCCATGGGTGCATGGCCACAGCAACGTGGTGGGTGTACACAGTGTGCATGGGATGGTCTGTATCATCTCAAAGCCCAGTGCAGGTATCTCAGTGAAGCACAGATTCATGTTATCCCAAGCAGCTAGGTGAAAGGCGACACCTTCCACTAGACCAGGTTGCTCAAAGCCCTGTCCAGCCTGGCCTTGAACACTTCCAGATGCACCCCAGGTCACTCAGCCATCCAAGGCAGAGCCCCTTTCCAGGTTCCATGCTGCAGCATAAAGCAGAGCGTGGCCAGGAGGGAAACTCTCAGGGACAGCCCAGAGCCCATCATCCCAGCTCAGCATCACACAGAAAACATTCACCTCCTCTCTGCTTTCAGCCCTGAAGAAGTTTGGTAAATGGTCAAACACAAAACTTGCCTCTGAAATCAGATTAATCTATATAAAGGTTTTTAACTGGCAGGAAGATTTGTTAGACTGTGATGTGATGTCATGTGCATGTCTAATAAGGGTTTTGATTGACAGGCCAACAATTATTAGATGTGACTTTAGGGATAATTAAGTCTGTTGAACAGCACTGTATTATTTGAAGAAAAAGGGGGTCACATTTTCAATTTTATCTTTCTTCTGCCACATGATAGGGCATGAGAGATAACGTTTCATTTGTGATCTGGTAATCTGTTTTCTAAGCTAGCTCCATCCATGTCCTTTCCTCTGAGTTGGGGTATGATGGGTTACAGGCTCTACGTAGCCATGAGGGAGAGCACATGAATGAACTTCACCAGATACATTTGAAAAAAAACAAAAAAAAACCAAACCCAAAACACAAATAACCCCCCCAAAACTTGTCCTTTTAAAATACCAACTCTCAGCCACCTGCAATCAGTTGTGTGCAAGGGACAACTCCCAAGGAAGAGAACTGCAGCTGCATCCACTTATTTTGCCATCACAAGTAGATTCTCAGCTGATGTAAAAGGACAGACCCTATTACACTTAGTGGCATAATTTTGCAACAGCTGAGGACATGTGCTTGAGACTTTAAATTAGCCTTCAATGATAAGCTGTGTTTCTGTTAGCTGGTTGGCTAAATAAGGACATGTCTGTAAAATTGCAAATGTTGCAATAAGGCAGCGAAGAGGAAGACAGGAGGAGTGGTTGCTCAGAGCACAGGTATTTGGGGGAAAGTTAGTGGAAAATGCTCCTGTGGTACATCTGCTTTAAATTCTAAGCTGTCCTCTGAGGTCCTGGTTGACTTCATGGGTTGCAGAGCAAACTGTCATAGTGTAGCTCTCACACCTTTCTGTGGAGTCTGCCTTAAAATCCCATGTATTCGTCTGACTCTACATTCCCAGCAGTTGCATGAACCCAGAAAAGGGCTATGTGGAAACACAGAATAAAGCTACAGCAGGAAAAAACCTATAGGTAGAACACGTTGTAAAGAGTAGAAAAGCAACTGAACTACCCAGAACATTAGTTAAGGTTGTGTTTTGGGAGATGAAAAATGGCAAGAAGTTGAGAATGCTGCAGAAAGATGCATGGTGCCCAGCTCCAGCTGGGGACATTGAGTGGCAGCAGCAAATAGGTTCCCTGTGGCCGAGCAAAGGATGGCTAGATGAGATGCAGGGTTGGAGAGCTCCATCCCATTAAACTATTAGTGTCTTGGCTAGATGAAACCAAATGACCTTGCACTCATGACCTAATTCTGCAGTTTTCACTCAGGGAAAATTCTTAAATTATTTTTGGTGCCCCAGGAATAATATTATGTGAAGGAGAATCATCAGCTTTTGAAAGCCAAGTACGGTTTCTGTTTGAAATGAAAAAGCCCGTTGGCACATCTGAGGTAAAGGTGGTCTGTGACATTGCTATCAAAGTTGAAGCTGTCTTTAGACTTCAGGAGGCTGAAAAATGCTGACTAGTTGATATCAAAGTCCTTAAATGTTTATGATTTTTACACTGACACAAAATATTTCAGTACTTTCACCTAAAAGTGTTTGGAGTCTAACTGATCAAAGTGTTTGGCACTGCAGCCTGTATGGTACGAAGGATAACTGGTAAGGAATCGCATGCATGTGAAAGTAAAGGACTAAGTGGTAGGACCAATTGAAAGGATAAATATACCACTACGCTGGGTATGCTGGCATCTCTTACCTGAGTCATATTGACTAGTTGAATTGTGTAACACTCCACAGTGTTTCTGAAATGGGCCCATTACTGTGATGCCTAACACTATCAGAGACAATAGTGTTGAATCGTTTTTTTCCTGGATGAGAAAGACTCATTCAAGGAGGTAGTCACTTCAGCTGAGATATACTTGTCCTTGCATAGGAAAAATGTCTTAAAATATTACTTATCAAAGTGGTGCTTTGTTAAAGATGAAGTTTGTTCTGCATAGTGATGCAGACCTAAATGAATTTTGGAACGTGACGTGTAAATACTAAGATTTCTCAACATATCTGAAGATTATATTCTGTATAATAAAGTGAACTCAGCATTGAAAATAAAGTGACAAATGTCCTAGTAACCCAGAGTTGAACAGGCAATATGGGACAGGAGGAACAGGAGCTGTTGCTTGGGGCAGGGTCACTGGGAGAAGACTGCAGCGATACAAGAGGCTGCAGCACCATGTCCTCTACAGATCCAGCACAGGACCTGACCTGGGCCACAAGGGATATGCATCCAAGCAATGTCCAACTGCAATAATTGTGCCATGTTTTGGAAATGAGACTGTTCTTCTGCAAGGGCACTGGGACTGATCAGAGCAGCCGCTGCAGTCAGCAAAGGCAAATATGACCCACTTTTGTCCATAGACATGGACAGAAGGAGGCATCTACCAAGGTGCCTTGCCTGGGAGTCATGCTGACACCTGCGTGTGGCTCTGGTGTTGAGGTCTTCCTGCACCAGCCCTCGAGAGCAGGGGTACCGTATAGGGAATCCACACAGGAGGCAGGCCCAGCCTAAATTTAAACAGCTCAGCAAACGTCCAGTGCCTCTTCTAATGCCACAGCGATGGCAGGTGCCTTTGCTGGTCACCCCTGCCACCCCGTCTCTTCTCTCCTTCCTGCAAGAAAACTTTTCTCTGCTACCACTTCTTGGACCTGACTGCTTTGTGTAGACACTGGGTTGAGTCACAGGCAGAGCTGGTAGTGATAACCGCCCTCAGGGTAATCTTGGCATCTGAATATAATGTTTGCTTGATTATTTGTAACGTGCTAAACTCTGAGCTTCACAGTCCTTTCTCTTATTCAATGCCATAAATAGTGTTAATGCAACACTTATCATCAAGCCTGCATGATGCTGATAGGCTTTCAGTTCATAAATCACATGGGTTTGTGATTTCTCTAAACCACTCAACATGACAAATCACACATCTCTTGTGTCAAACTGCCCAGAGTTAACAAGCTACGCTTACTTCACCTTACAGAAAGTTCAGCTCTATTTAAAGCCAATTTAGACACACACAAAGAAGTAATAGAAGTGTCATTACAGAGAGATGTATGGCAAGGCTCGGAAGAGGCTTGCCATACCAAGCACAGAGCTGGGGCAGACAGGTAGCAACAGAAGTCAGTGACGGAGATGCCCACTGACCACAGTGGGAGGAGTCCTGGGCTCAGGCTGGCTCATGGACTGTTGGGAAACCCTCCTGACGCTGAAACCAACACAAGTGTAAAGGAATCAAGCACAAAAATGTGATCTCAGACTTGGTGTTTCTGCTGTTAGAAATGTTCTCTTTCAGCTGTCTGGGTTGCATTCCTGTAAAACGAACATATCAAACCATTGGCAGGGCCAATTTAGTTACTTTAGTTTTGTTGAACTCTACCTCTCCTATTGTATGTCCATAGCCTAGCTGCTTAAACTGTGTTTCCAGTAGTTAGCCAATATGTTTTGTAGAATGGGCGGCTACCCATCAATAACTCCCATGGCAACAATAAAACTCATTTCTCATATGCCACAACAGTCCCCAAATATAGTCATGATCACAGCCACAGTTACAGTCCCAAGTGATCTGGCAGTCGCTGTTTGGGTCCTTCAGACAACGGGGGCTTTGGAGATGTTAATAATCTCCACATTTGTTTTTCTGGGTCTGTGCTATCGGTTCCCTCCTGGCTGAGTCCTAGGCAGGGCAGTGACCCATTGCAAGGATGCAGTGGTGAGTGCGTATGCTGGATACATAGTGTGATTTGGCAGCCGGTATCTTGAAAATTAATTTGTCTTTATCAACAATGATAACACGAAGCATGGTGTAACTTCTTAGCGGAGAGGCGACCTGATGGTTACTGATGGCATGTGGCTGCAAAGTCCCTCAGGACTGACATGAAGTATTCGTATTTGGTAAGGGTTTGCGAGTACTGAGTGTGGTTTTAGTTACCCCGGTGTTTTCTGTGGTGATTTATGGGATGAGGGAACTGGACAGAAGCAGGAGCTCCATACACATTTGGCTCTAGCTTCTCAATCTCTCAGTTTTTGAAGCAAAGCCTTGTGTGAGTGTATCGAGGATATGGTTTCCTAATGACCTCCAGGTCTGCTATCTGCCATACAGCTTCCCCTTTGTTTCCTTTTCTGTGGTGTTATTTCAGAGCAATAACTGGTCACCAGCATGCAATTTAGCAAGGACAGGACCAAAAATTTAGCCCTCACTGTAGGATTTGTGACACTTCAGAGCCACTACATTTCTTTCTCACCTTAATCTGGGCAAACTGATCCCACTGTTCAGGATTAATATACTGAAGGATTTGCAACCAGTTGAAAGGCATATGTGTATAATAAAATACAAGTGATGTGCAGCAATCTCCTCCCCTGCAAAGACAGAAACATTGGTGTCAGACCTGCAGCCACACAATATAAAGCAAGGACTAGGTAGTACTATGTCTCCCAGACACTGTGGGGCAAAGGAAAAGCTAGTCCCTGAATTCATTCTGAGTTACAGTGGGGATGAGTGTAAGGGAGATAAATGTAGCTCAGCACAATGTTTAGCAGCTGACACGATAGGAAGTT
Organism: Aquila chrysaetos chrysaetos; assembly: GCF_900496995.4. NCBI lineage: Eukaryota > Metazoa > Chordata > Aves > Accipitriformes > Accipitridae > Aquila > Aquila chrysaetos. The sequence goes on from NC_044030.1 coordinate 61,114,361, forward strand.
TAAAGTCCAGCCAGACGTGTCACACTGTGTGTCACCCCACACTGCATCTCTCCAGCCAGCACTGAGCAGCAGTGAGAAATCAGCAGCAACAATCGAGGATGGAATGCCCAAGGCAGGAGAAATTCTCTTCACTTGAGCAGTTCATGGTGTAGCACTGCGGACTTGCTGCTGCTTCTATCAGTTTGAGAAACCACCAGACACAGATAAGCAGAGAGAACCCCATGGGACGTGCAGCAGACAGGCTGCTCCCTGTGGTGTGGAGTCAGAGCCTGCATGAGGTTGCGTCTGTACAGGAAAATTAACTCTTTTTTAAGGTCCCAATGCTAGAGGTTTGGTCAGCTCTGGCTGCTTGTGCCAGCGGTCGGGCTGTCGCAGAGGAGGGAGGTGCTCTGGAGGGCAAGAAACAGTGGGTTTAAAATATGGGCTGAACCAGAAGATTGTGGTTTTCAACAAGTAGCTGGTAGTAAGTCCAGGAGCTGGGGTTTGTATAGGCTCTCCAGAGACAGCAAGCCTGAAGGTTTGTCCCTTTACCTGGGTGGAGGGTAAGATGTGCTGCAGGTGAAATTTCCACATTGAGTTGGGGCCACAGCCTGCAGTGTGTTTGTGGTGAAGCAAGTGCTGAAATAAGATGATCTTTTGCAGGAATTAAAGCATGGCAGGGTGCTATGTTAGTGAGTTAGTCCCCCTCCATGAGCTGGGGACTCAAGGGAACCTTTTGGAGAGCAGGAAGGGTTCATAACACCTGGCCCCTCTTCACATCAGGGAGGGATCCCTGAGGTGTGTCTGTAGCTCAAGCACTGCTCACTAAGAAATCTCACTACCAAAAGCATCATCCACAATCTTCCTGTACCAACTACCTTACCTTTGAGGAGAAGAAACTGCATTTACCACCTGTATTATAGCACAGAGCATTGCTTGGTCACCATGAGGGAGGGTAAATGGGGTTTGTTTTACTACTCTCTTTATTCAGCTGTATTTTCTCCACCTCTCACCACAGCTGGGATCTATTCTCTGCTATAATAGCTGACAAGACACCTACAAGCTCCAAGAGCAAGGTGGAGGATTTCCACCTCAGGGCAGGCGGGTCCTCCCAAGCACGTAGCTGAACAGCATAAAAAAAAAACCACCCATGAGCACTGCTTTAACAACCTGAGGCTCTGCAAAGGCTGGGTTGCCCCAGCAATACACCCCTGAGCCGTAGCAGAGCAGGGTGGGTGATACCCTGCATGCAGCTCAGCCTCTCACCAGCATGATGGCATCTCATCGCTGCTGCCAGGGAAAGGGGCTGCTCCCAGGGTGAGTTACAGTTGCTAGCAGAGTCAAGGTGTCATAGCATGAGAGCAGCTGGATTATCTAGCTCCTAGCAGGGTCAGACTGGGAATGCATTCTAGTGTGTTATATAATTTGTTATTAATGAAAAAAAATGTCCTACAAAGTGTTAACATGACTCAACCCCATGAAAGAAAAATGACACTCTTTTCTTTCGCCGAAGGGTTTGTACCGCATTGAAGGTGCTTTTCCCTCCTGAAATGCTGCAGGGATGTTTTGAACACTGTTTAAACTGCTGATTTTTCTTTGCTTTGTTAGTCACAATCTCATCTCCTGAAGAGCTCAGTCTCTGCCAGTGGCCTTAAACAAAAGCAGTGCTGGAGCGGGCAAAGGGAGGTGCAGAGGGGAGGGGGACCTGTGATATCCTGCGAGGAGGCAGCAGCATTGAGAGAGGAGGGGTCCCCCATCCTCTCTCACCCTCTGACAGCCGGGATGTAGGGCTGGGAGGTGATCCCCCTTCTTCCTCTGGGACTGGTCCCCTTTCGGGGTCTATCTGCCCAGGCTCCACCTGGGTCAGGTGTGGAGGCACTGCAGGGCAGAGACCCTGACAGCAGCAGCAGCTGCACCTCTCTGCATGTGGTTCCCTATCCTCGATCCCAAATACGTGCCTTCCACAGGCATTGGGGCTGCACAAAGGGAAGCATGTAAGAGTTTGGGGGCTGAGGGAAGCCCTGTGTTTGAGGACACAGGCAATTACCCCAGGCACTGGGAGGCTTTGCCATGAGGCTGGGCAGGTTGTCATCATGCTTCATCACCTCCTGCTGAGCCCAGAGCCGAAATGCAAAGCAGAAGGTGACATGGAGTAGATGACAGGTTGCCTTAGCGCCTCTGTTAAAACCAAACTCCACATCCACAGCAAGGGGCGTCTGAGTTTAGCTTTTGCACTAATGTTGTACAGAATATTTGTAACACTCAAAGCAAACTCCTGCAGGTGTTACATAGGAAATGCAAAGCCACTGTAGGTCCCGTGTGAGTAAGAAATTGCAACAGACGTGGACGTTGTTCCTATCTTCCCTCCCACCACCTTGTTGATTGGAGAAGGACAGTCCCCACACCTCATCTGCCAGGATGTCCTCCAGCCCCTGGGGTCACCTGCTTGTCTAGGCACCTCCACCAGTGAATGCTATGCTAGCCCAGACCTCAGCTATTCATGGGCAAGAGTTTAAAATATGTTGCGATCTCTGTTGGTATGTTTTATTCTGAGTAGATGACTTCACAGCTGGTTTAATAGACAGTCATATTGATTTAGCTGCAGTGTCATTTGTCCTTCACTCATTTTTGGAGCTGAATTTAACCAAATCTTCAGTAACTGGACAAATTATCACACAATCAAACACTCTGCTTTAGTGAAGATATTCAAGTACTCAGCATCTGAGGTCTAGGCTGGGGACTGGCAGGGCAAACTGGGACACCCCAGCCAGAATTAGGACTGGGTTCTGCAAAGTGCCTTGAAGATGGAGAGCGGAGGGGTCACACTGTAGTTCGAACTTTCTTCATCTCTTCAGAAGGTGAACGTGCAATAAGAACAATGAATGAGTCTGGGCTCCCCCGTAGTCCCTCCTGGTCCCACAGGATCCCAGTGGTCTCCAGGGCGCTTCTCACCACCCTAATTAACCTCCCAGCCATCCTCTAATGCAGGTTGGGACTAAACCCTGCAGTTTTTCAACAAAACTTGTAATTCCCCAAAAACTTCAATGGATTTCAGATTCCAAACTCCCTTGGATAATCCTCTGATAATCTTTGCCTAAAATCACAGTATTTAAACAATTCAAGGCAAGTACATGAAGATGAATTAATTCAGTCTTGGTTCATGCAGTAATTAACTACTCAGTTCTCCAAAGCAGTTTTAACAACCTTTGAATGCAACTTTATGTCAAAGTTCAAAAATAATGTTTTCCATTTCCTTAGTATTTTTTATGCTCTTGAAACCCACAAAGACATGGCAAATTCACAGAAGTGCCATGCAGATATGGAGCAATATTATAGTTTATATTAAAGTAAACCATAAGAATAAGAATTACAGCATAATAAGGTCAGAGCCACAGGTGTATAGACAGAAAAAGGTTTATTTGTTGTTCAACCAACAAGTTGGGTGAAACAGCAAGCAAATATTTTTGTCCAGAAGACCTAACAATGAAATCAGAAGCAGCAAACTTAAAGCTTTGCAAATCTGGATCATATGATTTCTAAGTTTTGTTGAACAAAGTGACAATTTAACAGGGAACCATAGAGCAGAAGGAGACATTAGCAAGAAGCCTGAGATGGTGAAAGGGTAGTTATTGTCTGTGGAGTATTGATGGTTCATCCCGGGTCAGGGGAAAACAAAATATACCCTAAAAATAATATCTCTGCTGAGTTTCTGATTTTTAGTACTCTGCAGAGTTGTGGATTTTCATTCCCAGGTTCATCTTTTGAATGTCTTTCTCAGGTGTCCCTTGATGATCAGGACTGGAACAGTATCAGCTGTTCTGTGGGGAATATGCCCTTGGGAACCCCAAGTTTTCCTAATTTCTGTACAAAAGCTGTGTCTGGCAGGGAGAACTGTCTGGTTTTGCCTGTGTACCTGCTACACAGCCCTTGTGCCCCAGGTGCAGGACCTGGAAGCCAGCGGGTCCCCCAGCCCCGGGGGGATGCTGGCCCCAGGCTGCAAGCCTGACTGGGATGCTGGGTACCCACCAGGCCCGGCTGGTGGGAAGCACCTGGCACAGGGGCTGCAGACAGCTGCATGTCACAGAGGGGCAGGAGGGAGGCAGGGAGCCCTGCGGGTCTGAAATGCCCTGGGACTGGAAAGCAGGAGAAGAGGAGGAGGGAGGGATGCTCCTTGTTCCTTGCTTTGGAGTAACTGGAAATAAACACACCGTGCAAGTGCCCCGGCTGCACAGGATGGGCTCTCTTCCCCAGAGCTTTTCAGCTCTGCCAGACAGATAAGTAGAAAAGACATCTGCCAGCGAAGGGAGTTCGACTGGCTTGAAAATTTGTGGCTGCGATTTGGACCTTCGTCATGCCCACGTACTGTGTCACTGTGAGAGGAATTCAGTTACCATGGGTTACCCTATCAGTACGGGGACCAAGTGCCTCCCCTCCCAACAGCTCTATAAAAAGAGTCTCTCCAAGATACCCCAGCGGCTCCTGCCTACCGGCACAGACAGCGAAAAACTTGGCCACTGCGAGAGAGGGAGGGCCGCCAGAGGAGGTGTCAGCATGCCGTCTGCTTTCCAGTTTCAGTGCCACTTCGTTCTCATCTTCCTGGCAGCCTCCAGGGGGGAAACCAGATACCTAGAGGTGAGCAATGGGGCTGATGACTAAAGCACCTCGCTGTGCTTTTAGCTACTGTCTTCTAACTTGTACACCCAGCTTTTGAGCATCATGCTTTTTCCTCCCTCCCCTCCTATTCCCACTCCTCCCACATTAAACCTACACCTGGGTAACATTAATGCAACAGTTCCGTCCCCATCCCCTTCCCATTTGTTTATCCTCCCCTTTCTCAGACTTGCATTTTTGCTGAGGATTTAAGAGACTCGCTGTGCACTGTGCTGCTGGGCTCACCTCTTCAGTGCCAGGTTTGTTCCCCTCTACTGCAGGTTGGCAGCTTTCTGACTGAGCTCTTCCACAGCTGCACTGTTTCTGGAGGAGGGATTTAATCTGCTGGTGCCTGTTCTTCAGAGGTGCGGGGAGGGGGCTGTATTTCACTTTGTCCAAGCCTCTTCTTGCCCTCTTTCCTTCACCAGGTGAGGGATGCTGGTGAAGATGAGCCCTTCCTACTCCTCAGTGAAGATCTGAAGCGAGAGCTGTCTGCGGGGCAGATCTACCGGCGGTCACTCCGTGAGTTTCTTTGGTGTTCTGGTGGGGACCATCAGTGGGTGGGAGAGTCCTGGGGGGAGCTTGGGGCTTAGGGAGGCGAAAGGGGCTATTTCAGAGTGACAGAGCTGCAGGTGTTTTTTGCAAGGTGGGGTAGAAGAAGGACAAAGTGTTAAAATCTCAGAAAAACTGTGGTTGTAGCAGAGGGATCAAACCTCTGAAAAGAGGTTGGGGCTCAGAGTTGAGGGTCCCTAATAATGGGAGAAGGATGAGGATTGTCCACCCATGTACATGTGACCCTGTCCACCCTCGGCAGGGTCACATCTCCAGGGGATGGGGTAGGTGGAAAAGCTGTGATTAGAAAGAAATCTGAAGGAACGGGGTGTTTGTGCACTTGTGCACATACACACACAGACTTTTCTGCTCAGAAATGCTTTGACATGTCATCTCCCCCTGCACCCCCCATCACACACTTGTCCTCACACCTGCAAGTTACTCTTCATACTCCGATGCTCAGCAGGCTCGTAATTGCTTCAAGCTGGGTCGCCTTCTCCTCACCACCAGCCGGGTCTTAGCGTGGGGGTCTCTCCTCGTTCCCCCCTTCCTGGTGCCGCAGGAGCTGGCACTCCCTCCCCAGCAGGCTGAGGCAGCAGCCCCATGGCTCTGTTTCTGCAGGGTGCATCGACATGCTGAGTATAGAGGGGCAGTTCACCTTCACTGCAGACCAACCACAGCTGCACTGCGCGACCTTCTTCATCGGGGAGCCCGAGGAGCTCATCACGATAGACTACAACTTTGTAAACATTGACTGCCAAGGGGGGGATTTCTTGAAGGTAGGAAGCTGGCAAGTCCTGCTGCACTTCCCCTTCCCTGCTCTCATCTGATGTGTGAGATATTTGGTACGTGTGGAAGGGGCAGGCGAACATGTGTGCGCACGAGTGTGTGTGTGGTTTTTTGTGCAGAACAGGCTTTCACAAAGCAGCCATCTCTGGGATGGCTGTTCCTCCTCCCTGTGGCACTTCGGGTACATCTCCCCCCATCACCACACCCCTAAAGCAAAGTCAGATGCAGGCTGAGGATCCGTCTCCAAAATGCAGCACTGCCTCTTCTGAACTTTTCCAGGGGCACATCTACTGACTCTCCATACCTTGGAGACTGACTGAAAAGTTTGGTCAGTACAAGCTGAGCCACTCAGCCCCGTTAGGAGGGTTTTCTTATTGCACCATGAATCACACGAGCCCTGCAGATAATGATACAGCTCTCTGAATGGCTGTTGCTGCTCCAGGACCTCCGCTCTCAGGTCACTTAGCATCAGCTTATTAATGAATGGATCATTGCAGGCTTTCTTTCAAATGGCCCCCTAGAGCTTTACAGGATGTTGGCTCTGAACAGAAAGAGGTTCGTGACTTGGAGGCGTTTATATTCCAGAGTCAGGAAACTTTACCAGCGCGTTTTGCTGGCAGGCAGGAGCGTTGACAAAGACCTGAGCGCAGTTCGGGGGAGAAGGGGAGCCTTGATGGTCCCTGACTGCTCCTCTCGCTTTGCACTCTGCCTTCTGTGCCGCAGTGGCCGTGCACAGCACGGGCACCCCCCTCCCCCGACCAGCGGCAAGCTGAGCTCCAGGGAGGAGGAGGGGGAAAGCTGCCCTTCAGCCCTTTCCTTGTCTCTCTGGGAGAGATGCTAGCCCCCATCTCGCTTTAGCCTGGGGAAACTTGTCCCTCCATCCCATACCCCTGGCTGGGATCTCTCCCCATGTTGCTACAGGGAGGCTGATTTCAGCCTCTTGTGTGTCCAAGGATTTTGTACCTAGACTTACAGCCACTTACAGAGGCTAGAAAAATGCCAAGAGATCTTTGAGGCTTTATAGAGGTATAGAGATTTCCTTCCTTTGATCATGGGGCCCCGAGTTTCTGCATTATACTATTGTATTTATACAGGCAGCTTTTCCCTGGTGTAATTCGAGCACCCATGTCTCATTACTTCAGAAAACTTACAGTTCTGGCAAATCCAGAGACTGATCTTGCAGCTTTTCCATGAGGAAGACCCACACATACTCACATCAGGATTACTCACTGAAGTGATGGCAGGATCCAGTCCTTGGATTTTCAAAGCATTGACTAGAGCACAGAAGGAATTACCCTGTGAGAGCGGCTAGGAGGGAACTGAAACAAGCAAGGCAGCAACTGCGCAGCTATGCTGGAGTTAATACAGATTTCTAGTTCTGACATATTTCTGACACATTTCCCTGAAGACATCGAGGGCAAATTGTTGCTATTTTTATTGTGAAGGAAAGATTTGTAGAGGTTGCTGCTTAAGGTCCAGCCACGTAGGCAGCATTTGTCCTGCTTTCTAGTAGTTAGGATGAGCTGAAAGAATAGATGCAGGAGAGAGCAATACCTCTGCCAATAATTCCTCCCTGAAGCTTTATTGTATTCCAATACCTCTGGAAGGCCTCTGGGCCCATTAATGACAAGCTGCAAAACATGGATGGTGGAAAACTACAGGCCAGATCAATGGACTTAAGGCCCAGAATTTGAGAGGGTGACATGTTTCATGTGGCTTCCAAATCAAGCTGGTCAAAAACTTCACTTAGTAACAACAAAATTGCAATAGAAAGAAATAAAAAAATTGATGCAAATGTGATGATGCTGGAGCAAAAAGAGCTGCTTCTCTCAAGAAAGTTCATGAAAATTGTCACCTGAAGGAAATAAAGACAACATTAAAATTTGTATGTATCCCTTTCCTAAATGCAGATTGAAGCTTGAGTAATTAGTTAAATGCTAGGAAACTGATAAATACAAAGAATTTTTGGTTTTAGTTGGTGGCTTTGAACAAGCCATGTGGTATCAAAATAAAAGAGTGTCTGTAATATTTCATGTTTCTCTTCTCTGCTAACAGAGCAATAAGGAAAAGCCTTGTTTTCAATTATTGAACCCCTGTAGGTATTTGATGGCTGGATACTCAAAGGAGAGAAATTTCCCAGTTCCTTGGACCATCCCCTCCCCACTTCCCAAAGATATGTAGACTTTTGTGAAAGTGGCAATATTCAGAGGAGCATCAGGTCATCGCAGAACGTGGCAATGATCTTCTTCAGGATTCACCAGCCAGGCAATGGTTTTACTGTTACAGTCAAGAAAAACGCCAACCTCTTTCGTAAGTCTGCGTTTCATATCATCGAATGGGTTTGCATTTGGGGCAGGAAGTAAAATGTACGTGTGGTTTGCATCAAATTCTCCCGCTGGCATTATCTGCACTGACACAGGTCCAGTAACGCCAGTGGAGGATTTGACTCAGGTTCAGTGTGTGTCTCAAGAAAAAAAAAAAGTAAGTGAAGTGTAAGAGATAACTTAGGCATGGCTTCAATATTCAGGACCAGAAGGCTCTTTCTTTCAAAGAAGATCTCTTCCAATCTAATATTGTCATGTTCCAACACATTTGGCTAGAATAAATAGTATTAATTTAGAGAGTTTAACCTTGGTGTTTTCTTGGTCTGGGTGAATAATGAAGAAAAAATATTTGAAAAAGTTCAACAGCAAAACCAGTATATTGAATAGTTATGTGATAGTTACGAGTGATATATGATCCCAAGGATCTATTTGCAAGTTATTTCCGTAAGCCTGTGAGCTGGCAAGGCACAAATAATGGTCACTTGCATCATTTTTCCAAGAGGGAACAGGACATTTAACAATCATTTTTCAGGCCAGTCTGATTTATCTGCCTCACCATGCAAAAGATGAAGATGACGGCATGTCTGCCCTGTCCTTACTCCAAGTTGTTCAGACACAAGGCTGCAAGCTGGGTCTCCACTCTGGTGTGGCTTCATGCCCATGGGTGTGATTATTGTGTGCAGCTGCTGGAGGTGGCTTGTGTCCTTCACCAGCCTGCTGAAGCAGCTGCAGGTCTCCTGGTCCACATGCAGGATCCCTTGGGTTGCACATGCAGATGATAAGCTACTCCCTTACCTGTACCATTAAGTTTGAACTTTAAGGCAAAATCAGCACATAACTGCTCTAGTTTCAATGGGATGTTTTGCAGGGTAAGGAACTCTGGTGAAGAGGAGCAGAATAGGACTTAGGGGTTTGCTGGCAATATCAGGTGGTAATCAGTCAAAGCTAAACAAAACCCCTGCATCCATATTTAGCCTCCTTCAAACTGGCAAGCAGTATGAGCCCTTGACAACATGAGCCCCTGATGTATGGGTTTGGGGTGTTAGCTATCCCATTGACAGCTTCATGCTCAAGTTCTGCCAGACCTCATGCTACCTGGTAAGCAATGGGCAGGGAATTTTTAGGAAACAAATGCTATGCAAGAACCCCACAAAACGCCATATGCATATTTTTCAGCATTTGATTGTAACTCTCAGTAATGAAATCATCTGTTTTTTGTTAGTACTGAAAGTACATCATTTTGCTACATGCAGTGATGACTGCACAAGTAACTCTTGTACCTTCTCCCATGCCCCAGCTTGCAATGTCATTTCTCAGACTCCCTCGGGAAGGTTTACCATGGTCATTCCTCATCAGCACAGAAACTGCAGCTTCTCCATAATCTACCCAGTAGTGATAAAAATATCTGATCTTATCCTGGGACATCTAAATGGCCTCTTTTTAAAGGTGAGTTGTTTGTTTCCTAAGAAATTACTACCATGTGCAGATTTCCTGGGCATGGGAGAGGGAAAGGGGTGAAGCTGGGGTAGCCTGTGGCACTGGCTGCTAAGGCATGTGTGCTCTGGACCACGTGCTCTCATGCTGAGGGCTCTGGTTTCCCCCCAGAGATGATACCTGGGTCTGACTCTGTCGTTATTGTCTCTGTAATGTTGTAGAGGCAATCAAATTATGTGAAGTACCATTAATGCATGTAAATATTGCTTGCCATAACAAAGGGTAAGAATTTCATTAGAAAGGAGTGCTCTCCTGGAGAGCTGTCTGTATGTATTTAAGCTAATGAAAGCAGCAGCCACTCTGAACAGAGAAAGGAGATGCGGGTCAGACAGTGACGAATTAGCACGGAGAAAATACAAACATGCTCACAACTGATTCCCTGCTCAGCATGCTGAGCAGCCTCTGCTCCATCTGCTCTGATGCACAGCATGGGGCTGGGGTTTGGCCACAGCATTTGGTGCTTGGTGATGACCAGACAGGAGAGGACAAGAGCTGTTGGTGGGACCCTGTGCCTGGGAGGTCTAAGAAGGTGCAAATTCCAAAATATCCTGAAGGATAGGAGCAAGAAAGTTTGTTTTCTGCTGCCAGTGAGACTGGCAGCCTAGGTCCTTCACAGGGCCTGCCAGTGTCTGAGAAAACCAGGCTTTGAGAGATGGGCAAGTGAGTGGACTTATTCAGTAGTAGGCAGAAAAGGGACAACAGTAGGAGGATTATAAAGAAATCAGGCACTTAAATAGCAGCATGTGGGTGACAGCCCAAAAGTGTACAAGGTGTCCATGCAACATGTTTTTCCAAATAGCATTAATTTTCAGGAAAAGAACACTGTGGGTCTAATATACAGCCATTGTCATCATACAAAACTACTCTTTTGGTCAATTCCTACCTTAATTATACTTCGCCCGCATAGCACATTTTAGTGACACTTGTTGCTTAGGAATAAGTATGGTATACTTATGGTATAAATATATAATAAGTATGGTATACTTATGGAACTTAAGTTCCTGCCTGCCAGCTGAGTATGGGCACATGTGCAGCCCATGCCTGTATTAATTTGATTATATGTCTAAGCATCCAGAATCAGATTGCTTATCTGCACTAAAAGCAGCTGAATCAACACTTTAACTACTTGTCAGTAATTTACAGAGCCTACTTAGGTCTTTCTTTGGAATCCCTTAAGGAAATTAACTGACTAATGTCAAATTGAAGTAGTACTGCTCAGGATGAGAACAGCCTGATTTCACACAGGTTTGAGCGCAGAGGACTTTTAAAACCTACTGTTGGCTGCAATCATGTCTAGAGAATGCTACCTTTTGAAGATAAATGATAAATAACTTTTAATCTCTGTCTTCTTAGAAACCATCAGCAGGCTGTGCAGGAGTGGGAGATTTTGTAGAGCTGCTAGGAGGAACTGGCTTAGACCCATCCAAGATGTTTCCACTAGCTGATCTCTGTCACTCCTTTCATGGGTCTGGTAAGAACTCCTTCTCCCACTTACCTCCACGTGATAAAATAATTAACCAGAGGGAGTTGTGCAGAGCCCCCCCCAAACCTGGATTTCCTGCTAGACTGGTGAACTTCACATGTAGCAGAACATGAGAGCTAAAGCTATTCGAGCCTGCAGCTGGGCTGGGTGATACAGCACACCCACGACCACCTTCACTTGCCCCTGCAGTAATCATTATAACAAGGTTAAGTTCTACATATTTTTAAAATGCTTGTCCTATGACACACACGACTATTAGAATAGATACAGATAAATGAGCCTGGAAATTCATAACAAATGAAGGCATAGTGGTTACATTTTCAGTTAAGGAGGTTTTTCTCACTTACTCAGTGTTTCCAAAGACTCCTTTTCTGCTGTAGGAGTAACACATAAACCAAAAGCCTCAGAGATCCCTCTCTCTGCTTTAAAGCCTGGAGGAGCTCTGAACCTGTTTTACTATAGTGCCAGGTCAGTGACCTCTTTCTCCCCATAAAAATAAGAATTCCCAGTTTCCCTAATATTCAATACAGCAGAGTATGAAGTGTTGCAATGATGTGACAGACTAGCCCCTGTGGCAAGTGGGTTGTACGTTGGGACTATGGACAGGTGCACTGGAGAAGTGGCATTTCCACAGGGCTGGAGAGCAGGAACGTGCCAGGCATTTCACCCCTGTGGTCTCCCTTGCCTTTCATCACACCGCAATTTAATGGTCCAGGCACTGTTCAAAGCTTTAATTGGCAAGCGCTTGTGCTGAGTGAATACTGAGCACTGTGATGAGATTAAAATGTGCTTTCCTGGTGGTGTGAAGGAAGGGAAATCCCATCTCGGCAGTCCCACTCTCCCAATGGCCACATTTCTCCTCCAATTAGGAAGGTGCTGCAAGTTCCCCAGATGAAATAGGCTTTGCCAAACCCCTGCTCAAATGGCTCATCTAAAGAAGTCGTTAGTGATATACTTGATTTCCCCCAAAGTGAGACCATATGCTGGGCACTGCCTTTTGATTTTGTCACAGTGGGACTTTCACATGCCTTTATTACTGTGAAGAACCTCCTTACACACAAAACCACTCATCCCTCTATGAGTGGTTTCATTTCAATACATTTCAATATTGTTAATTTTGGATATCTCAAGGACAGGGTGCCATTACCCTTACTCAACGCTCATGGTATCTAACAGTAGCATACCTTCCCAAATGCAAACAAGTACAGACCTCTGTGTCATGTCTATGCGTAGGTGAGACTGCAGGTCTCAGTGAGTGGCATTTGCATGAGTAAAGGTCACAACACTTGATTAAATATTGAAGCCATTGTAAAATAAAACTAACAGGTACAAAAGAAAGTATTTAGTCAGCAATACCACCACTGGTTGGTCATTACTACACGCAAATATGCTTTGTTTCCAAAACTGTAGGTATCTATGCTTTGTAATTCCCAACATTATATATCTCTTTTCCCTCTCTCTCATATAACTGTATCTTTATATCTCCTCTATATCTTTTTTTTCCCTAACTAGCGCAAATGAAGATTGGCTGTGACAATACCGTGCTGCGAATGGTCTCCAGTGGCAAACACATCAACCGTGTGACGTTTGAGTATCATCAGCTTGATCTGCAGGAAACAGAAAACAGAAAGGAGAACAGCATTGAGGAATTCTGCTTTCCTAGTATCTGAGAAACCAGGTCACACATTTTCACATACCTAATGAAAATGAGGTTCTGGTGAATTAAAATAATGCATTTTTCCTTTAACCAGCTGGTATTATCGAGTATTTCTATGGTACAAGCATATTTCTTTTTTCATACAAATCAGCCATTCCCATGAGCAAGCAGGAAAAAGCAACAGATCTATTAATCTTTGTTATTATCATTATATTTTTTCTGCAGTATTTAAGCTCATTTACCTCATCCAAAATCAATAGCAAGAACAGAAGGCTATGTTTCCCACATAAATATTATTAGGAAGACAGACACAAACCCTCTGGGTATCTAGTCTGAGGACATATGAAACCCACAATAAGTATAAACTTCATGCAACAACTTTAACTTTTTATATTAGCTACAAACTAAAAAATCAGATGGTGGAATACACTTCCAGTTTTGTAAGAGGAAACCTAACATCAGTGTGTGTAAAAACTACTGGTTTGTTTATGACTATAAATGTCCTATTTATTTCTAATGACATGTTTTTAATAAAAATTTATAGCATGGAAATTCCTTACACAAATCCAAACATAAATAAATACATTCAAAGAGTTGGCAAAACGTTATTATGTTGTATTTTTCTGAAGAGCTCTTTTAACATTCTGGTTAAACTTCCTAAGTCTTGTGCAGTTTTCTGGAAGTGATAATTTTGAACATATGTTGCTGTAAAACTGTGGACTATTAAAGTAACATTATGGGCAGAAACTTGGTTTGCCAATGTTGCATACACCTTCACATGGAGTACATTCCAGCTGTACACTTACTGGCAGCTTCCCTGTTCAAGGTTTTTGGTCAGGTGTCCTGCTGACCCGTGGAGGCAAGGATATACAAATACAGATTAATTTTTTCCAGGCCTTTGGTGACCCAGAAGAGGAGTGTAAGCCTGAAGAGCTCTAGGAAGCACACTGCAGCAGAGGACCAGAGTTGCGTCCTAGCTCGGAGGAAGGCACATGGACTAATTCATATTTTTTCTGGGAGTGCTACCTGGCAATAACAAGAGCAAACTGTTCCTCTTCTGATGTTCAATTAACGGTCAATACTGACTAATCCAGCTGCGTGCCTGAGATCTTCAGCATTGATTTCTGGCTCTGAATCTCATAGTCAGTCACAAGACACATCAAGTGTCTTAAGTAATCAGCAGCTCCGAAGTTAATCGCCCCCCAGCTGAAGTGGGTGAAAACTACAGGATGCCTCAGACTCTCCCTCTGTAGGGTTTTGGGAGTCCAGTTTTGGTGACTGACTTACGAACAGAGGGATGTGTTTGGCAGTCTGGTCAGACTTGTGTGAGCTCGTCCACCTTGCAGGGCTGTGTTTATGGAAAAGGTGGGGATTGTGGGAATGTTTCACTTTGTTCCAAAAAAAATCAGACAAAACTGCTGCTGGCTACCCCAAGGCATGGAGTAGCCCTAGCTCAGGGCTCTGAGTGGGGGGTCCTTGGCCACCACATCCCTGTTCCAGCCCCACGCAACCCACCATGGGGTTCCTGGGCCCCTGGTGTGGTGCTGGCAGTGCTGGCATGGCCACCACGCACCAGAGACATCAAATCAGGGGAAAAAAATCAGGACTCAATGAAAAAGCTTTTTCCCTGGGAAAATTTGCAGAGACAGAGGATCTCTGCCCCCAACATCCCAGTCAGCTCATTCCTCCTGGGTTCCTATCACTGTGAGGGTGGCCCTAACTGCGTTCAGCCCCACTAGCCTTTCCCGGGCACCCTTCAGTGAACCAGGGCAGGTTTCTGGGCTGGGCAGTTTGGGAACAAGCTCACGGGCTCCCATATCAGACTGTACCTATCCACATGCCCACCTACAAACTGGGGAGAGGTGGAGGTCTTTAAAATGCTGCTTCTTGGTCACTAAGAAACATGGGAGGAGCTGAAACATCAATGGATTTCAGGTCCAACAGCTCAGGACTAGAACAGCAGTGAAGATAAATTCACAATCTCTTGCTTAATGCAGTTTCATAGTGGGATTTCCCACCTTTCAGCTTTGTGTGGTACCATTTTTCCAATCCTAACATGACTTAAATACCTCCAAAACACCAAGGCCTTATAGAAAAGATACTTAAAGTTCAGAGATTTGAGATTTCTCCTTCCATAGTATACAGAAGTGGACTCTATTACTAAGAAAACTTATAGATGAAGGAGAATGAAAAACAATACTCTGCATAGGACAGCACTATATTGCTATTGCTCCATGCGTGATACTCGAGTACATAGCCGTTTTCCTAGAACTGGTTGTCACTTCACCTACTCCTTTTAATCAACATAAATTTAGACAGCACCATCGATGACATCATTCCACCCTGTTGCCTGTCTTGGAAAAACTCAAACCCCAGCCAGCTAGGCATTCTTTGGTCTGTGCTTTAAGCTCTACCTCATGCAGTAAATCAATAGTCACTTCAATCTGTGTACCTGTATTTATGGAAGGCCTCGTCATTTCAGGAGCTGCAGAACTTCAGTCACAAGAAGTCAGCTCAGAGATGTCAAATGTCACAACTCCTCCAGGGTTTAGTTCTGGAAAAATAAGGAAATAAGTATCCTTATGAATGAAAGGAAACCAAGGCAATAAAAGCACTGCAAGGAGGAAAAAAACCCAACCCAAACCAAAAAAACACCCCAAATCAAAAAGACCCAAACAAACAACTGAACGTTTGTAAAAGGAAAAAAAAAGAAAGAATAAGAAATATGTGAATAACATGAATATCTGTTGAAAGAAGCAAGAAAAGAACTTATCAATTAACAAGGTTGTAGCCTGGAGGCTTACAAGAGCTGGAAAGCCTCCTAAGAATTAAAAAAAAATCAAGCTCCTAACAATAAAAATGGACGGAAAGTCTTTGAAGAGGCACTGTTTGGAAATGTTGGTTGTCAGAAGAAATTGTATGTCCAACTTTTAGACACCCTGACATCTGTCATTGTAGGCAAAATCACCAAAACTCACAATTAACTTTAAAACCCACAAAATTGTCAGGAGATGTGAGATACAGGCTTAGTGCAGACTTTGATGTCCAAGAATGAACTATTTCTCATCATCTTTTTGATTTGGCATCACCACTGTCTTTCCCCTAAAGAAGTGATGTAAAAGGTGGCATGATACCACAACAGCACTACACAGCATAGAAGCAGCAAGCTACATTTAGAAAGAAAATCACTGAGCTTGAAGTGATGGGTCAGCTGACACTCAAGCAATGACTGAAAAACTCTTCAGTACCACAAAACCCACAAAGGAACCTAGGGTTAAAAATTGTTTGCAGGGAAAGGGGAAAATCAGCAATTCTTACTGGAATCTCAACCTTGGAAGACAGAAGGATACAGGACATGAATCACCTGCATTTCTGTACTAACATGAAATCCAGGGTGGCTGTTCAGAAAAAATAATGTAGTGAGTTGCCCAGAGGGAGGCTGAATTTCCCACCTTAATTAAGATATAATGATTAAAAGCCTTCTACTTAAAGACCATGCAGTAAATCTTCAGCTTAAATGTTATTTCCATCTTTACCAGGTATAAATGAAATAAATTAATAACAGTTGCAGAGATTTATTGGAGAGTGGTAAGTCTTTGTTGTTGAAACATCCCAGAAGAGAAGATGGAAATACTCTGGAGGTAGTGTGAAAAAAGCTAGGGCACCTGTCCCTGTAGAAGTGCCCCTGGGCATTTGAAAGAATCAGTCAGCGGAAATAACGTTTGTCAAGAGTCTTCTGGCAATCGAAAGGGGAACACTTTCATGGGACGTACCAGTGTAGAGCATCTTAATAGAGGAATAGATACAGACTCGTTCAAGATCTTTGGGATTTTTAAGAGCAAAAAAACTGTTCAGGAGTTAAGAATTATTTTCAATAAGTAAAGGTGCCTTATAAATATTTTATTAAAATTAGAATTGCTGCCTTTGGAGGTAAAAATTCATGAGAACAATTGTAACTTAGAAAGACTGATGATAGTAAGATATTACAATGATTTCTTATTTTGTGAGGTGACCATCTGTTCCCAAAATTAGATTCTTTGTTCTTAAAGTAGTGACAAAAAATCACAGACTTCTTGGCAGTAATGTGCAACTCCCCATAACAATATGCAATATTTTTTTAAGTTAGAGTGCTAACTTAAAACTAATGTTGATTTTTATCTTTCATGACTGATGATAAAAATAAGTGCTCAGACCAAGACAAGTGTGGTTTTTCTGAATGGTGGTCTAAACAACTTTTAAAACATCTACTAAATATCTGCTCTGCTAACATTAATTCTACCAAATCTTGCCCTGCTTTCTCTGTGGTGGAGTTTTGATCAATAGTTAGAAAGAAGTCACCCAGAGGCTGAATAGTAACGAAAGTAGATTTGCAGAATGCATTAGGTGCTTGATCATATAACCTGCTTCCCACTGAATATCTACTCCTGCAAATTTAAAATACATCTCCAGGGCCATCACACTGCACTGGCTTCACATGCTGAGTGGATTTTATGCTACCTATGGGAACCACATTATTTTGTGCACATAGGTTACAAAAGACTCTGAACTCCATTATCCTGCACTGGAATATATGCAGCACAAGTTATGTAACAGGGACCAAACTAATTTTTAAGAGCTTAAAGAAATTTCACTTGCCTTCATGAAATGCACACTTCTTAGAACCTCAAAGCTGTACTTACTCAGTTCTAAACACAAGCTAAATTATACTTCAAGGAAGTGATTCATTATAGTCATTTTTATTCAGAGCCTCATTACTTCTGGTATCTGAGTAACTTTCTTGTTGATAAATTGACACAGTTTTCACTTTTTTCCCCACTTTGCTTCTTATCTTTAAAGATCAGCAACAACTAATCATAGCAACTATGGATTTTGTACGCACATCATTTCCTATTAAAGGAAACGCAGTGTATTACACGTGAGTCACTACAAAATGAAAAGTTTTCATTATCTGTTCTTTTGAATAAAATTGATATTCATGGTACCGTGCTGCTGCAAATTACCATCAAACCATCAATTACAGTGTTGACTAATAGTTTTTTTATAACTTTGCCCCTCAACAGGAAAGCAAGCAGTTTTATAACCAGAATTTGCCTTTTGTCTATGCACTGGTATGCAGTGCCCATCATCGGGACTCACGCAGCATTTTGAATGACCCAAGCAAGTCCTTCAGGTCAAGCACATAATTTCTGTTTCATGCAGGAGACATTGCTCACGGATGTCCCACAACTCACACTCCCACCCTGGGGCTGGTGGGTGGAGGTTCCCCAAAGCAGCATGGTCCTTGGCAGCACCACCTTCTGCCAGGATCTGAGACCCCCCAGAGCTGGAGGAGAAACATCTTCTGGCCTTCAAGCTCACAGGCACAGCCCCTCAGCTCTCCTCCTTTCCTGCTGTCACATCCCCGGCTCTGCCTTCCCCAGGCTCATGGAGCCCCATGGCAGGAGACTACAGTGTTACAGCCTCCTGCTCCCCAGTGCTCCTGGGGAGTCTGAGCAAATTGTCAAGCAAGGGCGATCTCAGTTCCTCTCCCATGGGAGATGACCAGGCTGAGCCTCCCCCTGCCCTGGAACACTTCCCACTGCTGGTGGTGAGGACGTGCTTGGGAATGGGTCTCCTTTGTGCATGAGAGCAATAGAAGCTGCCCTATCATCCAGTCTGGCCATCAGGGCCCTCTGGCCACTGCACATACCTTGGACAAATCAGCTACAGGCAGGCGCTGGCATATATTTAAATAAAACATTATGGAGAGCACAGTTATTAAAACAATCTGAGGCAATAGTAAAGGGTATGACTGAGTATTTATCACACAACAAAAATTAAAATTACAGAATCATCACAATGGCAGGTGATAAAAGACCATAATAATTTGTCTGAAGAACAATTATTCTGTCTTCGGAAAATTCAGCTTTAATTAACTGACAGATATCGGCAAATACCTCCAGCACAGTAGAGCTGGCTGAACTCAGACACAAAAGCCGGGTGATGATGACTCCTTCTGACATCTTGTTCAGATGTCAGAGCTTCAGTTAGGCTGATGGGACAACTTGCTGAGAGTCTCAGTTGATCCTACCTTGCTACCCCCGGTCCCAAACCACTTCTGGTGGTGAGAAGTCGCATGAGGTGCCTGGCCCAACAGGAGCTGGAGACATGCATCTCCACAACCTGCACCTGCCACCAACTGCAAGTTAAACCAGGCAGCTCTTGACATCAGAAGTAGCTGGACATGGATTTTGCAGATCCCAAAAAGCCTTTCAGTATGGAGCTGGGTGTGTGGGGAAACAATTAAAACCTAACCTCTCTGAGAATGTTTAACAAGCTTTTGAATTAGGAAGTCTATGTTTACAAGGAAAAGATACTCTTCCGATGAGTTTTGTGGGCCCAAGGACTACTTCCAGCAGACAACACAACAAGCTGGTTCAAATCACTTTGCTGTAGCTTCTGTGAGAATACTACAAGACATGACAAAATGAGCAACATCCCTAAGTAGCTCTTGGTTTCAATCCCCCTCAAATGTAGATGCTGTAGTAAACTGAGCTTTAGCCTGGGCAACTCTTGTAGAAGGTGTGAACACAGACCCGAGTTTCTGGTTTCTCTTAAAAATATTCTGGTTTGGAAAGCTGGCTCTTTTGCAAGGCAAAGGAGATTGATAACACTTGCTTCTAACTCTGCCATAATTTAATTAAAGTTACAGTAAATTCTCCTTCAGTCCCACCAGATACAACAATTAATTGGAAGCCAAAATGAAGTGTTCCAAATGAAGAGATAATCAAATGGGGTCTCCGACTGTTCAAGCAACCAAGCTCCAGCCTCACCTTTAGGAATTTGTAGGCAGTTTTTTATCGTACAAAAGATCCCGTGTCTCCATGCTGCTGCAAGATCCTGTGTTGAGCTGAAGCTTTGAAAGAAGCAAAATTACTGGCATTACTGGTAAAAAAAGACTCCTATTAAAGTACACTGGATTCCTTTAAGTAGGGTAGATGATGAAAACTAGAAAAGACCAGCTCAGAGGCAGGAAGAGTTGGATCCTCAAAATAAGAGGCAGAGAAGAAGTAAATCTGAGAAGATTTACAGAGCCATCCCTGCATAATAGAGTCCATTCTTAATGCAGCTGATGCACACATTTATTATCTCATTACATCAAGACATGTAGCTATCTTTGGAAGAAGATTGGTTTTGGCTCATCCATTTCTCACTACAGCAGTATCAGCCCTACCTGTCTGAATATAATATTTTTTTATGTTTGAAATAGATTCTTCACAAAACATGGAGATTGCTGTGTGTTTGCTATCATAATTTGGTTGGTTTGAACACAGATAATGGAGATTACAAAAATAAGAAACCTGCTCATTCTCAGCCCATCGGAGCCGTCAATCTCTACAGTCAGTGGACAGTATAATTTTCTGGGGAGCTGAGGATGCAGTGGAAATGCTGTTTAGATGATCCAATCTAAAATGAAGAATGGGCTAGACTGAATCCTGGGAGATTTGCCCGAGTGGTGTTGGCTTGTTCTTATTCCAAACCAGCTTAATTCAGGAACGTGATCCATCGGAGTTTGTTCCCATCTCTTGGCTTTTTTGGACAGTTGTTCTTACTGTCTTAGCAGGGAAAAGTGGAGCAGGAGGGGAAGGTTCTGGCAAGTGTGTATTTGCACACTTTGCAGAGGACAGATCAAAGTCAAGTAGACTTTGGAGCCTGCATCGCATCAAATGCAAAAGGAAAATCAATGGGAAAAGGCCAGGCTGGTTCATCATAACCCACGGGTATATTACTACACAGATGCAGGAGACCCCATCATTGAAAACCCAGCGGTTCTCCCAGTGACTTTAAAACAACTGTCACAAAAACTGGAGCACACCTTAATTCTGGGTAACAAGATCTCACAAGTAGATCACACATATGCTCATGTTTCTTGTACAACTGATTAATTGCTATGCATAATCAGTTATTGATTACTAGTGGATTAACTACTAATTCCTATACAACTTACTATTAATTGCTGATATTTTTCATATTGGGGTATAGTTTCTTTGAAGTTTTCTAATTCACAGAGGTGTAGTACAGTATGCAGCAAGCTTGCAAAACTCAAAACTGGAGTAAAACTAAAAGGGTAACTTCACCAAAAAAAAAAAAAAGTGGACACCACAGTTAAACTGGCATGTGTTTGCCATAAACACAAGAGAGGAGCAGCCTGATCTAGCCAGCAGAGTGCCTGCTGTGTGCAGATTGTATACTGGTAAATGGATGGGGCCAGCGCAGTCCGCCTGGAGGATTCAACCCAGCAAGTTGCGGTCGGCCAGCGCGGGTCTGGCGGATCCCTGCCTCCACCTCCCCTCCACCCCACAGGCTTTGACACGGCACCCCAGAAAGAACTGAGTCAGACAGCCGGACTCATTTCCAAAACAACCTCATAGACACCTGGGCCAAAGAGCATGGCACTGAGTGGGTGTATCATATCCCCTATCATACACCAGCCTCCGGGAAAATCGAATGATACAATGGACTGTTAAAGACTACACTGAGAGCCATGGGTGCTGGGACATTCAAACATTGGGTTGCATGTTTAGCAAAAGCCACCTGGTTAATCAACACTAGGGGATCTGCCAATCAAGCTGGCCCTGCCCAATCAGAACTTTTACGTACTGCAGAAGGGGATAAAGTCCCTGTAGTGCACATAAAAAAAATATGTTAGGGAAGACAGTCCAGACTGTCTGGAAGACAGTACCTTGCCTCGGGCAAAGGTAAACCCATTTGTGGGATAGC
Organism: Aquila chrysaetos chrysaetos; assembly: GCF_900496995.4. NCBI lineage: Eukaryota > Metazoa > Chordata > Aves > Accipitriformes > Accipitridae > Aquila > Aquila chrysaetos. The sequence continues at coordinate 61,136,049 of NC_044030.1, forward strand.
TTTTGCTCAAGGACCTGTGTGCACTTGGTAGGTGATGCAAAAAGATGGGCAATTCCAATGTGTGCCTCAAGGGGATTTGATTTTAGGTGACAATAGCCAGAATTAAAATGTATGATGTTAGTTTCTATATAACCCTGTTACTGCATGTTATCACTAATATAATTGTTATATGCTATATCCATAGTATTACAGTAAGAATCACTTAGATCAAGCAAGAATGAACTTTGATAAAACTGAGCAAAGCGCAGTGGTGGTGGAACCAGAACTGACTTCAGCATGCAACAATCCAACAGTGCACACCATCCTCCTGCTGTGTCCCATGTCACCCACTTGCCATACCGCACTGAAGCCTGATCCTGCTCTGCCGACTGGGAGGACATTGCATCATCCCTCCTGCCCAGAAAGGCTGGTATAAGAGATGGACCCCAAAGTCAGGGACTAAATGAACTCAATGACCATTTTATAAACATGGCCCATAAACTAAGGGAATGATATGACATGCTCTGTGTGTGTATACATATATATCTCTCTAGATATATATATCTCAAAGGACAGAAAAGGTGATGATGATTAGGATGTAACAGAAAACGTGGGAACTGAGCGTGATGTAAATGGTATAGCATAAGGGGTGGATACTGTCCTGGTTTTGGCTGGGATAGGGTTAATTGTCTTCCTAGTAGCTGGTATAGTGCTGTTTTGGGTTCAGTATGAGAAGAATGTTGATAACACACTGATGTTTTCAGTTGTTGCTAAGTAATGTTTAGCCTAAAGTCAAGGATTTTTCAGCTTCTCATGCCCAGCCAGCAAGAAGGCTGGAGGAGCACAAGAAGTTAGGAGGGGACACAGCCAGGACACCTGACCCAAACTGGTCAAAGAGGTATTCCATACCATGTGATGTCATGCCCAGTATATAAACTGGGGGGAGTGGGGGTGGGGTCAATTGCCACTCAGGAACTAACTGGGCATCAGTTGGCTGGTGGTGAGCAATTGCATTGTGCATCACTTGTATATTCCAATCCTATTATTATTATTGTCATTTTATTATTTTTATTATTATCATAATTAGTTTCTTCCTTTCTGTTCTATTAAACTGTTCTTATCTCAACCCACTACTTTTACTTTTTTTTTCCAATTCTCTCCCCCATCCCACTGGGTGGCGGGGAGTGAGTGAACAGCTGCATGGTGCTTAGCTGCTGGCTGGGGTTAAACCATGACAAAACTCCAGCAGAATATCGGCAGGGGATACTAGTGGGAAGGTTCATGGTGGAGCGGGGAAAGAGGGAATCACAGCCACAGAGACATCCTGATTCTTCATTTAAGAGAAAGCGGAGCCTTTATCTTCAGTGCGATGGGGTCGGGTGCAAATGCCAGCCCCTTGCTGGGAGCCTTGCAGAGGGGCCTGGATCCACAGATGACAGCTGTGTGCTCACTGCGGTCTCCAGCCTCACATCATTATTCTGGTTGGAAAGGACCTCAACAGATGAGCTGGGCGCTTGCTTCATATTTGCACCAAGTTGCTCAGGGCCTTGGCCAGCAGAGGCTGGAGTACCCCATGGACAGAAAGGCCACAACGGGGCTACTCAGCATTATCCAGTCCCTCCAGTTATTTCCTAGTTCTAAAACACCCACTTCATCACAAGGGGGCTGGGGGACCAGTGAATGATGTAGGCACCCTGGCCAATGCCACAGATTCCACCAGACAGATGCCATCCTGGCATCAGCCTCGTATCACAGAGTCTCAAAGCAGATGGGCAGCAATGGTGTCCCTGGGGAGTGGCAACTTGCTCAGCTTCAACACGAAGGGAGAGGCAGTCTGCCAGAGAGGTTGGAGAGGGTTCTGGTGCAAACATAATGACTATTTCAGTGGCATCTCAACATTGGCACCCTGTTGCAGGATGGGAACTGGATGCAGACAACAATACTGTCACACCATATGCCGAGCAGAGACTGTGGGAAGGGGTTTCCCATCTGTACTGACCACTGGAGTGATGCCAAGGCTGGGACATGTGCTCTGAGCCAAGACCTTCTCAAGATCAGTCTCACTGAATGATCTGCATAATTGGAGCCATCTGTGGTGTCAGGGCCCTCTCGCTGGTCAGCAGGGAGATGCGGTGTCTGGGAGCTGTGGTTCAGGTGCCCCTGAAGCAGGCATTCAAAACGGATCAGGTGAGTGGCACCAAACACCTGCCTGTTTGGGTCTGCTGACCAGAGGATGCAGGATCGTCACCTGAGTTGCAGGCATCTTAGTTTCTCCATGTGCTCTGGAGATATTACTTGATTAAGCCACAGAGACATTTCAAATTCAGGCAGCAGATGATAAGTAAGCTTCTGCACAGTCATAACAAATACAAGGATTAATTTGCCATTTCTCCTACACAAAAAGTCACTTTCACTGCTTTCAGGAAAATTATTCCAGACTGAGATTTTTGGAATATACTGCCTGGGTCAAACCCTATAAGTGAGTATTGAAATCTCAAAAAAATGAATGGGAAATGCTGCCCAACCTGTGACTGGTATATCATCTATAGGGATGGAGGGTTAATACAGTTTTCTGAGAAGAGAAACTTAAAGAAAGGGCATTGCACATACATAGAACAAGAGAACTTACGTAAATTCAAAGCGATGTTCTATTTTTGCTGCTGTTAATTAAATGTTATCTTGCGTGCTTCATGCTTACAAATCACTTCAGCTATTGTCAGATCTCAAGTAGCTTCCCTTCATTTCTTCTTCTTCAATGAAACCAATTTGAAAGTCTCTTTCAGCGATTTGCTTTTAATTGGAAAGCACTCCCAAATGCAAGACTGAACAATGTGGTCACTGATGTGCATTGATACTGATAAAGCATTATTTGTTAAGTCTGTGTTTAAAATGGAACATCTGACTGGAATCTGTAGCACGGTTTATTTTCACCCTTTTGCTTTTTCTGCCTGAGATGAGGTAAGCCTCAGGAGCAGTGTGAAGGCAGTCAAGTGGTGGATGTTGCCTGGGAGCACAGAGACCCCAAACCACCCAAGGTGAGGTGCTAGAAGCCTACACAAACACACCAGCAACTGAGGCTGGCAGGTGACTTTTGTTCATCTCATCATCACCCCCTCATGATGGTGGAGATAGGGGGAAGGGAAGGTCTAAAGCTCTTTTCTTCTCCTCTAAAAACAGATGAAGCCAGGAAGAGAGTAGGTTTTGACTGCTCTGCTGAGCTGTCAGAGGGTGCTAGTGACTGAGGCTGGAGTCACACTGCTCCTTTCCTCCTCTTCTTCCTTCTGCCTTCTCCAGAATGTGTCTGACCCTCCTGTGCCACTCACCTGGCTAACCAGTCACATCAGTCCTCCGCCGAACCAGGGAGACGATTCAGCTCAGTGAAGGACCCAGTGAGCCACTGCAAGTCAGGGGCAGGCACAGGCAGGTAGCTGAGGCTGGGAGAGGGTGGAAACACGATGTCCCCTTTCTGGCAGTGGCAAGTCACTGCAACAGCCTGAGACCTCCTGGGTTTGTTGGATAGAACAGAGAGCAACAGCTAATTAACGATCTGATAGTGCTTTGGTATCACACAGTGGGTAACATTTGCTTTCCAGGGACAAACCATGAGGCAAAAGGTTGTAAATGGAATATGTTAAAGGAGATTACTTCCCTTTGCAAGCCTCAGAGCACAATCTGGGCATTAGCCATCCATGTGTTTTGTTTTCTTCAGTATTAATATCTAGAAAAAAGACTCAGAATCAATGTCCCTCTCATCCTCTATTTACATGGCCTTCTCAAGAAAGCTGGAGAAACAAGGAGCAACTTGAAGCTACGAGGTGCAGATACCGTAAGGCAAATGGCTCCACTGAGAAATAGCATATTAACCTTGTTCTGATGTTGCATACCTTTAACAAGAGCTATCAAGTGGCACAATCTTAACTGAGCATTGGAAACAGGTCTCTTGTTCTAGCTAATGTTGTTTCTGGATTAATAGCACTCTTGAATGGGTTATCTGGCCTTTTTTAATAAATGCATAGTAATGATTCTTTTTCTTTTTTGCAGTACTGCCGTGGAGTATTTTTAACCCCAGTAATACATTGCTCAGTTATAATTCTAAGTACACAGACAGCTAAAAGGCCACTTGGTCAGTTTTTATGAGAAATTCAAGCAGTCCCTTTGTTTGTCTTGTCTTCTGCAAATTGCCTTTATTAGTCCTTATCATCTTCATAGGTTCCAGCACATGAAGGAGTCACTGCTCACGTAGGTCCTGCCTACCTGTAGTGACCACTGTCATAGGAGCAGAAATGCTCAGCTCCTCATGGACGTACTCAGCACCCAGTGAGACCTTGCTCTGACTCAGCTGCTATTAGTCACTCCTCTCTGTTAAGGGATTAGTCCCACCTCTGGTTTACCACAGAGTTTTCCCACTGCTACTTACATAAACCATTTTTTGTCCCACTGGTATTTGTATTTTCAACATTGTCTGTTAAATAATGAAAAATAAATTGGTCTTTAATAGGGACCTTGGCAAGGGTCCAAAATCTCCCACCCTTCTTCCCTCCAGGCTGACTTAAAGAGAATGAGCTCAGGGATACAAAGTGAGACCATCTTTTAACTGTAACAGTATTAGGTCTTTCAGTCCATTTATTTTTGCTGATACTTGGATAAAGTGGAAGGAGCTAGTACTTTAAGATGTATGTAGGAATTGGAGTCCAATGGTACAGGATTTCATTTTTAGTAGCAAAGGTGTTTCAGATAGATACTATAGAATTAATCCAAGCCAAAGCCTGAGTTCCCATCCATCAGATAAGGTAATCACAAGATGGGAAAATCTATGGTCCAAAACTGTATGCTGAAATACAGCTATTCCTTGGTGGGCAAAACACAGAGAAGCCATTTTTCCCTTGTCAGGAAATTCAGGTAAGTGCATAAAGGAGGAAGATATGTGAATGGAATGGCATAGATTTGTTATCCTGGATGTTGACCCTTGGGATTCACTGGAAATATTTGTATCATTTAATAAGAGAGTGCCAGGGATCAAATGGGGCTGATGAATCACCTGCCATCCACCCTGGGCAATTGTTGACCTGCTGCCAGCCTCTGTGCTGGACCAGATCTCTTCAGTACAAAACCTAGGCATGTTTCAGAGGACAGTTTCTTCCAGGCATCCATCTCCCAAGGCAGCATGGACCAGGCTGCATGGGACTAGCTTACTCTGCCAAAAATCTGTCTCCAGCAGGATTTGTACCCTCAGATGTCCCTGAGACACCACCTTTGGGAGCTGTAAAACCATGTTATGATTGCAGGCCAAACTAACATGCCCACTAGTAAAACAGAAAGCAAACATGTGGCTGAAAGACCTCATCCAGCTGAGGTCAGGGACAGGTGCTACCTCCATGCTGTCGCACCTCTGATGTCCCCTTTATACCAACCTTGCTGAGAATGCTGCAGCAGATAATGTCATGTGCTGAGGCATGTATGTAAAATGTGGTGGTGGGGTACCTGGTATACTCTAGAGAATTCAGTGGGTGGGCCCCAAGCTCCAGAGACCCAGGTGGCCTGCTCCATCCTGGGGGCTCCCAGACTGGGGTGGCCCCAGTGACCAAATGAAGCCACCCAGAACTGGCCACTGCAGTCAGCAAGATGCTGCCAGCTCTTGTGGAGACAGCTGTCTCCTCAACAGGGTGGGAGATCTGAGTGACCCTCCTCACAGATCTTTTTTTCTGTATCATGTTACTACTTTTCTTTTTCTTCTGAGCATGCCCTAGTCTGTATCTTTTGCCAGTCAGCTGGGATCCTGTAACCCAGAAGCCCATAAGATGGGTGACCTTAAAAGCTCCATATGAGCTTGTGAGACCACAGAAAGTCTAATAGGGTTAAGTGTTTTACACCTGCATTTTGCTTGCAATGAATCTGAGAGTAAGAGACTTGTCACCAGAAACAGAGCTGGTGTTTCTGTCTTTGCTGTTCTTTCCTCTCATAGTCTCTGCATGTTTGTCTTGTCTCAGGCTTCACAGTCAAAAGGATGCATCAGCTGCCTCCCTAATCTTTCCTCCAAAAACACCCAGTGTCAGATGTACTGCCACTCTGGGGAGGGGCCATGAAGAGACTGCTCCTTACTAAATCTCTCAACTGATGAATAAGTACAAATGCTGATTAAATGAAACCAATCCTTGACATTTCAGATGGCTTCTACTGCATTGGCAGAATAGTCAATGGGAATGAAAAGTGTTTTGTGTCTCTCATAAGAAAGCTCATTTCGTAAGTTCATTAATAGCAATTGTTTTCAAATTACAAAGCTTGTAGAGGTCTCTACTCAAACCGCTAAATCTTAGTTAACATTCAAAGGACGTGATCATGTCTGGCTAATTTATCTTACTGAAAGACTTGATTGTGTTTTGTCCAGTACCTGGTGAAGACAAAGCCTGGAATACAAGAGCAGAGACAGCTGACTGCTGCGCCAACATTTTGAGTTCCTGAATGCAATTACTACTACTCCATTATGATTAGAGCTATGACCAAAGCATTTTTTTAACCAGCTGTGAATATGTTTTTATTTTAAGGAGCAAGAAAACCTCAGGTTAGTACCTAAACACTCCATATTTGTTTGAGTGCTCTTGAGTAATGGAAATAACTGTTGTTTCTTTTACTGAATTGGGGTGAATGAGCTCCAAGCCCATACAATGAGCAGTGTAAACAGTGAAGAACATTTAATACTTGTGTTTCTTTCCAGCCACCCTTCAGTGAGTTTCTTAACAAGTGTGGTTGAAAGGCACACGCATGACATTTTGATCTTTAAAAGAAACAAATACTTTTTGTGCTCAGGAGAAGGAAGGGGGCTGGTATGCAGTGCATCTGGACTGTTACTTGAAATGGCTAAAAGATATTTCATGTTCAATTAGCTCTAATTTTTTTCAATTTAAAATACTTTACTTCTAAGTTGGCGGTGCATGATATTTCAGTGCTCATTTATTGTATTAATTATTTTAGTCAGATATGGAGTTAAAAAGCCAACACAATTCAGGTCTAAATTAAAACATTTTCAATTAGATTATAGTATAACATCACTGTAGTTAAAAGCCCCATTTTAAAGCCACTAAGTCCCTAACTGAGTACCAGAAATTACCATTATAATAGTTCTAGAGCAGACATAGAAAAGAAACAGGACATGAATAAGGCATACCCATTAGTGATGGAAAATCAGCCATTTTATGTTCTTTCTGACCAACACCTCGTTTTCCTGTGTTGCAGACCAACCTTTGCACTTAGCAAGAAGCACTTGGTGATGGAGAGGAGCCAGCTTTTCTGTTTCAGAATCATGCCTCTCCAAGTAAGGCAACTTGAAGGACCTACTACCTTCTGCACCCAAAACAGATCTTAACATTAGATACACTTTAAGTTTGAATAAAATTAGTTTATTGAACAGACAGGCAAGGCTTAAGAAATTAGGAATGGTATTTGGAGGCAGCTCTTGAGAGCTGAGAATCACTGTACTTTCCAGCTTCTTCCCAGCCTCGCTGGGTCCCTGGGAAGTTCCTGCCTGCCCTCAGGCTCCAGTCCCCCCACGATCAGCAAGGCCCCCAGAGCTGAGAGCCACTGCACCTACCCCTGCCTTCTCCCACATGGCTACAGATGTAAATCCAAATCCTCTCCTGAGGAACATAGGCATATTCTGGGGCTTTCTGCAACCATTGGCTCTGATAATTGGTCCAGCCACATATCTGAGCTCCTGCCTAGCTGCATCAAAGCAGCAGCAGCAGCAGCAGCTGTTAGGGCAAACCATTTTGAAATCCCTTTTTTCTGCTGAGGGAGGGTTTGACTGAGTTCATCACCCCTGACATAAACCTATGGCAGTACTCAGAGATACCAGAATACTCATCCGGTTACTTCCCACCACCCAGCTGCATTGATACAGGTTTTCGTGGGGTGGCATTGTACTGCAGAACAGAAAAATGGGGCAGGATAAATGCAACCTTTTTTTTCCTAGCTATTGCCAGAAAAGATTGGACAGACTCAACCAAGGGAGTACACAATGGGATGGTAATGTGTAGCTGCATGTGGAAGGTGGAAATGTTTTATGCTGGAATTGCAGCAGAGGTGCCACTGGAAGCTATGACTGTACCAGAAAGTCCTTCCAAAATTCAAATTAATCACTTTGCTGTAGGTATGACAAAGCCCTCAGATCCCAGCTGACATCTTTGCATCCTCTGAAGTATCAAGAACGGATGAGGACTGAAATGAAATAACATGCTGCAAATATAATATGAGCCCAATTCTCTGATGTCTTTTCTTGAATGCACCCAAATGTTCACAACAGACTAACTGTTCATGAGTTCATAGTGTTTGGGGTTTTTTACAGCTGCCTTTTTCCTTTGGTGTTAAGACAAAAAACTAAATCAGACCAGTATTTATTGATATTCAGGCATTATCAGTCATCAAGTTATCCTTGAAATTGGTCTATTCAGTTTTAGTTCCCTAAAGAGCCAAACACAAACAAATGTGTACAGGCAGCACATGCAGCAGTGAACCTTCCCCCAAGAGAAATCATGGGAAGTGTTTTGGTAAGATGTTTGTGAGACTCCCTTGAAAAGATCGTTCAAAAGGAAAATGCAAATTCCAAATAGTCATTATTCTCTTGATGAACAATTTCTGAAGCCTTTTATTATTAGGCAACTAAAGAAAAAAGAAACAAACACCCTCAGTTCCATGAGAATATCCCAAGGAAAAGCATTAAAAAATTGTATTTTTGTCAACTAATTAGCTAAGGCTATAACTTCATGTAATTGAATATATCACATAAGTTTTACAGCTGAAGGCATAATTTACTCATCAATTGCCTTGTGAAGCCTTTGGGTTTAGCAACTTGTACCTTAAGATGAAGGATCAGGTAGAAAATATGAAATTTGATCAGTCAGAATCCAAAGAAAAAGGCCCAGAGCTCACATCAAGAATGCAGAGTTTTTCCCTTATTTCCCTTTTTTGGCTTCACATGAACTCCTGCCAAAAGCTACGGAATACATCTTTCATTTTTGCTCTTTTATGCCAGAATCTTACAATTCTACAAAACAAATTAGAAAACTGCTACATACACTCATCAGCTAGTCTGGAAATCAGGCCTGTTTTCTTCAGGTTTAGATAGGATCTCACACAGTAACTTTCAATTTCCACATTAGAAAAGCATTTAGAAAAATGTACTGTATTTCTTGGGATGTAGCTGTCTCTTTAATATGAATGTCTCCAAAGAAATACATTTTTTATATAGCATAATTACATTTTATCACAGTATCTGCTTCCCAATTCCTTGCACATATTTGCTGCAGTGCTACCTCCTCTGCTGGCTGAGTGATAACTTTGTGATGGCATTGGTGAAGCAGATAAGGGGGGGGGGGGAAGTAGTCTCTACAATTTGCAGGTTTTGAAAATGATTAGTTATATTTCTGTTATCATACGTCTTGTATACGGGCTTCTTCTGGAAACAATTATCTTAATCACCAGAATGAGATTTCAGCTTGAATCCTGTGTGATTTATATTTCTTTTTTACCCACTGTATGGAATAATGCAGATTGTTTTCACTTTGAATAGTTATTTAAATGTTAGTAGAAGCTGGATTTTCTGTAAGGATTTCTATTATGACTAGTCTCTCGGGTATCCATAAAACTGTATAATTTTTGATTTCTCACCAACAAAGACAAAAAACCTCTTCCTAACTCCGATTAGAGAAAAACCTTATCCCTCAGACACCCTGTGGTGAATGCAATTCCTGCAGATTAATTGTTTCAGCAACTGTTTTTTCCTGGACACTGTTTCTATGTTTCCTGACTTTAGGGAATGGTAGCAAAGGCAGTCTTCGTTTGCTCAATGGCAAATCTACCACACCTCTCCATACCAGCCTGCAGCAGGACGCAGCAAAGTTACATGAAAGCCACCAGTGTAGCTCAGCCTTGGTTGTCCAAAATGGCATTGTGGGTCCTGTAGATAGATATTCAAGATAATTTCATTATTTAAAGACATTCCTCATAAGCACAGAGATGAAAGCATGGCTTAGTAAAGTTACTGTGCAAAAGGGTGGCACTGTCTGCTCTGAATGTTTGTGGTCTGCAGAGTGGTAAATGTCTCACAGTTGTCTTGCTATCAATTTTTCTTCCTGTACTAAGTCATTCTAGTTATATTTTGGTCTTGTCCAGACGATATTTTAATTAGCCCTGAGCAGGTGGATAAGAACTGGAGTTTTGCCTCTGAAAAACTTTGAGAGCTCCCTGACATCTGGTGGAGGATAATGATTAAGACTCATGAGGATCTTGAAATATTTCCTCACATAGGTCTGAGTCATACTTTCAGCCAAAGAGAAGAGTGTGCTTGATATACAGAAGCTGAAGAACAGGCAAAAGAAGTTTCCTGACTGCTTTCTCCTAACTTCCAGCCTTGGTTAACCTCCAACTATTTGCAGGCAGCCAGGAGGTGAGTTCTTTGAGGCGGGAGGGGAGGGCGTCCAGGCTGCTTCAGTGTGGAGCTCCTTCCCCAGTTTCTTCAAAGATCAATTCCTGCATAGACAGGAAGGACTGGTGTTGATTCGGAAATGTTTCTCCTGGTATTACATTAAAGATGTACCATCCATAGCTTAATAAATGGAGGTATCTCTCGGAAGTGTCTAGAAGTAGAAAATCATCTGTTTAAGATCATTCCAAGGAAAATTAATGATGTCACAGGCTCTAGTGGAAATAGGGTAGCAAATTCGTACAACCCTGTAACCAGCTGCCAAGCTGGACTCTGGTATCAACAACAGACACCTCTGATCACATAGAAAATAAACTGGAACTCTGTATTTGAGGACATAAAAAAGACATCTGTGAAAGAGCTGTCAAGTCAATTGCTACAGACCTGCTGCTAGTGTGCTGCTCAGAAATATAATTATGCTGTATTAAAAAAATGATTTCTTTCCAGACATTCATATTAAAGTGACAGCTACAGGCCAAGAAATACAGTATATTTTTCTAAACACTTTTTAATGCAGAAATTGAAAGCTACTGTGTGAGATCCTGTCTAAGCCTGAAGAAAGGTGGTGAGGCAAGAATCAAAACTAAGGATGAACTGAACTTAATTAATTATGAGTGAGCACAGAGGCATTTTGAGTTGTGTTTTCCAGTATTTTGCTAATAATTTGTATATTAAACAATTCAGTGCAAACTTAGGAGACTGTCTTGCTGAGTGTAATATCTGTATGTGATCCCCAGGTTGGACAGGAGGAAAGGAGATGAGGGCAAGGATCAGAACTAAGGATGAGCTGCGCAAAACTCTTGCAGAGACTGATGCACATGGATGTAACTTGACAAATCCTGCGTAACCTGCTTTGACCTTGTAGCTGACCCTGTTCTGAGCAGGAGGTTGCACTAGGGACCTCTGAAGGTCCCTTCCAACTTGAATTATCCTATGATCCTATAATCAGACACAGACTACATGGATATAATTGCTGAAAAGTGGAGACCACCACATTTGTCTGAAATCAGTCACCACAATCAGTGACCACTTCACTTTTTTTATAGTTGTGATCTCTATATTTAATCTAGTGTGCAACCACACTTCTGAGTAACAGTGATGACTCCAGTGACAGCTACCTCAACAGACAGCATCTTGCTAATGTCGGAGCTGGAGTCAGATTTGCATTCAAATACTGCATAACCTTATCAGTACCTGTCACGGCTTGACAGAAAAGTTTTACCACATCACACAGTTTTAGGCATGTGACTGCTTTTTAAGGATTATTTTAAGAAAGGAAGACACCTACATTTGGAACCCTCTTTGTACAATATCTTAATTTAACTTGCAATTAAAGTATGCAGCTGGGGATTTAACTAGTCATTATAAACTACAGCGGTGGCCTACCTGTCACCCACAGCCTTAAATTCACTTGTGATTGGAAGAAAGTCTCCCCTGCTGATCTTTGGTTCAAATAGACACAGCACAAATCAACATTTCCTTTGGTCTTCCTAAAAGAAGGCAGTTCCCAGCCTGAGCAGCTGGTGTTGTCTTTAAGCCAAAAAAAGGCTGAATGGATGGATTTAGGGACAGAGTCATAAAATGACTAATCAAAACAGCAGCGCCTAACTCTCTCAATGGTCGCATGCTGCGCTGACATTTTTGGGCAGGTCAACTCTAGATGGCCCAGTTACTCTGTGGCATTCAAATCAAATCTTATAATGTGGCCCTATTAAGGCCAATCATTAATACCCATTTTTGCCAGTGCTAAAACACTTAGACGAGGTGCCAGGTGACTCTGCAAGCTCTCGAGACGAGAACCAGTAATGAATGTATGACCTGCTGAGTAATGAGGCCATTTCTAGGTAAAGATGAATGTGTTTGCTTGGGAGCAATCTTATGGTTCACTTCACCTGAAAACCTTCTCAGAAAAATGCAGATGCTGCCTTACTGGATTCCAAGGGGAAACATCATCTAAAGAACCCTCTGAGGCTCTCAATTTTAAAATTTTTTATTTCAAAGGAATTCACAGAGAAATCACGGGGGGGAAGGGCTTTGTTGACATCTGCTTGATCAGGATTTTCCAGGATGTCTATGGAGCATTCTATTAGCAAAGTTACTGAAGTCATCTTCTCAGCCATAGAAAAGAATACATAACTTCTGGGACATTACCATGTCCCATTACCATGATGGCTGAAAAGATGAGTTATAGGCACTGATAACATCTGCACAGAGCACTGAACATTAACGACTTGCAGCTTCTTACAGCAAGGATGGATTTCAAGCTGCCCTGCCTTTTTATTTTGAAAAAAAAAGAAAACAACAACAACAACAACAAAAACCCAAACAATCTGGAGCTGCAATTGTACATAACGGAGACAAACGTTTTCAGCAAAAGGTAGAACATACGGAATTGTTTGCATTGGCTCGCACGGCCTTGTACAAGGTGTGCAATGACTGGCCATGCCCTATGCACGTAGAGCATGCCTTCTTTCAGCAACTGACACCTTCACTCAGCACTGATGTGTTCTTCCACATACTGTCATGTTGGGGTTTGGCAGTGTCCTGCATCTGTGGGGCATTTCAGGGGAACTGATCCTTCTAATTTCTTGTGACCTGGGAGATCTTTGCACATCAGAGGCCACTGATCATGTGAATAGCAACCTCCTTTTCCCTCCAACCTCTGCCCCAGACTTCTTTTTTCCTCCTTCAACCAGTGACTGCCAGATTTTCTGGCTATGATAGAAAATAAGAGCCTGACTATCAAATTACTCTCCATGTTGTAACCCCATTAGAACTGTTCCAGTCCCACTTGGCCTCACAGGCCAGGGGCTGGGGTTTACCCGAAGGGATGAAGCATGCTCCCATCACCTTGGAAAACCATGCTGTCAGCAGCATGTGCTTGGACTGCAGTCTACCAGCACCTAACAGGATCAAAGGCTTTCTGAACAGCCTGGAATGATCAAATTTTCAACCACTGTAGTCAGGTATCTCAGAAGTATCTTAAGAAACACCGTGTACTTACACACCAAAGAAGTTTCTGTTTTATTTGCAGGGCAACTCTGAATGTCAGTCCTTTATGAATATTACCACCTTTGCATACCAATTCTGCGTAGGGATAACTTAAAGAATTAAAATCCATATATGTAAATTTATACTTAACCTGCTGTTTTGAAGAGAAGCATGCAAAACTTTTCAAGATGTGCTTAAACTGGTAGGCAAAGACAGAAGACAGACACACAGTCTGTCACATGTCTTCAATACATTAGCATGGGCTTTCTAGTCTGATTGGGGAGCAACTGAAAGGGTATTGCAGCTGTTGCTTGTGTTGGATGTTCTGTAAGATCTGCCTCCGAAGCTTCATCTGTGCTGTGCAGCATGTCTTGCATTAGCGATTTATATACGGGTTGCTAGCAAGCAGGTTTATTTACAAAGCACGGTGCTAGCCCTGGTGGTGTCTGTTACCAGTCTTAGGAGTGGCTCAGCTGTGTTAGTGGGATACCTGCCCAGGTTAAATTACATTTCCGTGCATGGTCCAGGTCCAGGGACATTACAGGCAGCAGCAAGAGCTAGCTCTGCCTTAAATCTGTCACTAAAGGATGTGGATTTCAGCTAAAGGTAATTTATTTTTTTCCCCAGATGATGATCTGGAGTATATGTGTACAAGACCATGCTAATTATTTAAAGCCACTGGTTATGTCTGTAATGTTTTGAGGTTAAAAAGTTAGGGCAAACTGCAGTTCTTCCCTTAAAGCTGGGCTTAGTCACAGATGAAGCACAGAGACCAGATACTTCTTGAGTCCAGACACACAACCTTGCTGTGCTCAGGTCTTAGCTGCTGTCCTTCATGGCTGCTAGATACTGCACATCACCCTACTGGTAAGATCTTGCAATCTTCAAGGAGCAACATACTTTCCTTTGAGAGACAGAGCATCTCAGCAGCCCATGTGAGTCCTTAAATACTCTTCCCTGACAAATTGTATTTGTTAGAAATGCCTGAAAAATTCTGATTAATCTCAATTATACCACAATGTCTCAAGACAGCAGGTCTCAGGACAGCAGGAGGAAGAGTCACAAGAGTCTTGAAGGGTCCCCTCACATACCTTCAGTATTTGCATACAGCTATGCAGGGGGAGGGAAGGAGGAGGCTTCCTCGTGTAAACTACAGAAGCTGAGGAGAAACTGTGGGAGGCTGAAGAGCAATACAACACAGCTGCATCAACACTAATAAATTCAAGCACACCTGGGGACAGTCCCAAGCACAATTCCCTGGGACGGCACCCTTGCACATCACATCAACCATGCCTGTGGCTCCACTGCTCCTGTGCAGCAGAGCAGGACCCTGCTGGCCACCCTTGTCCAGGACTGGTGGGCAGCTGGCAGAGGAGCTGGTGCCTCTCGGCTCTAGCCATGGCAGAGGTGGGAGCGTGAAGGGCACGGAACCACCAGGAGCTGCTCTTCCCTTCCCTGTTTGATTTCTGCACGTGCAAGAGGCGGTCACAGGCTCGAGCTGGGGCTGAGGCCTGGGGCCAGGCAGGACATGGCCACTGCTGCAGCTGTGGCCTCCGCCTGCTCTGTCAGCTGCCCGTTACTGATGTGAGAGGGACTGCCTCTCCTTGCAGGCACCTTCCTGGGCACTAGTGCCAAAGCAGTCGAGGAGGATCTCAGTCTTGGTGAGCAGACTTGTGCACTTTGTTGCATTTGCTGTGACCAACCACAAAGTGATGGGGAAGGTGGCAACTTGCCCTGTGCTACAGGCAGTTTCTACGCTAATATGCATTCCTGCTACGTCTGCTTTGCATGCCAGAGTAGCCCTGGGACACTGTCACTTGAGAGCATAACAGGTCCCCCTTCCTCTCCCCTAAAGAACATTTCTTGCCTCTGTGTAGCACCGGTTTCACTAAGGACCTACCTGACCTCAGAAGATGCCATGTCCCATCTGGCCCCCTCTTCTTTCCATCAGGCAATCTCAGACGCAGTTTTCATTCACCAAATCCAGGCTTGTGGGCCTGGGTTCCCAGTTGCTGATGATGACTTTTGAAAGAGCCAGACCCTGGCCCCAGGTATCAGCCCCGAGCAGTTCAGAGAAGGTCTTTTCCATTAGTTGTCACTGCCTGTAGTCAGGCCGGGCAGTCCATCTCCAACTCCTTCACACAACCCTGTAGGGTATCAGAAAGACTGAAGAGAGATAAAGGAACAAAGTGGTCAGGAGAAAACTTCGCCACCCTGTGGCACAAAGTGGTCTGAGAAGCTTGATTATAAGGAAGAATTTTTTGTTGTGAAATTTTCCAGATGCCTCTGAAGAGTCATTAAACAAGGGTGCATTTATCAAAGTCACAGACCTTTGCCACTGGCAGCCATCTGGCCCCTCTGAGAGTTTTAATGGCTTGAGAATATATTTATTTCTCAGTACAGTATAGCTGTTGAAATAAGTTCCTAATTCTTACCCAGGTTCCTATTCAAAATTACCCAAAGAGTAAAGCAATATTTTTATATCTCTGTCCCTGATGGCTACTCTGGTAAAAGACAAATTATTTGTTATTAAAATATCTTGAAAAATCAAGCTAGCACAGGGCATATTTTTCTCCTCTCATCTGAAAAGCTATGAGTGTGCTCCTCAGGGAAGAGGTGATTAGTTTGTATTGGCAATGTAGTAACAGAATTCTCCCCTAAGCCCTCTCATTAGGCAGAGGAAAATATAGATGTTCACCCCAGAATTATGACGCTGGGACTAGTTAATGACCAAGAAGTCATTTGAACAGAGACATGACAGCAAGCAGCATTACACTTTCATACTACAGCATTCTTGACATGAGTAGCTGGGTTATGAGCACCATTATGAGCAAGTAAACATCCATGGTGCTATGCCTCCACTGTATGTCACCAGAAGGACAGAATGACATTAACAAGTTCTATACCCAAGGTAAGTGCCACCTATATTAGTAAGTATGGATTGAGAACAATCACTGGAGCAACCTCCCCAGGGATGTGGCAGAGCCCCTGTCGCTGGAGGTTTTCAAGATGAAATTGGACAGACTTCTAGACAGAAATTGGACAGGCTTCTAGATAATCTCATCTAGGATCCCTTTCCCACAAAAGGTTGGACCAGGTGATCTTTTGGTATCCCTTACAACCCGTGCTGTTCTATAATTCCATGAAAAATCCAGGAAAAGTGCCTGAGAAAAAGACTGCCAAGAAATACCATTTGAAGAGAAGGGCCTGGTTAAACCAAACATTTGGAAGCAACTGGTTTGCAAGAAGAACCTCCATATGGAAAGAAACCATTGTAATAGCCTTTGAGGAAAAGAAAAAATCTGTAAGTTGAGAAGTGCTTTGAAACCATGGTCTTGGGGGAAATTTTCACTGCTAACCTTCCTGCTTTCAAAACACAGATGCATTCCTGCTTACTTGCTGCTCTTTTCTAATGGACAGCAAGAGAGAACTTTTGCAGGGCTCTGCTCATATAAAAGAAATGCTGATTTTTGTGGTTTATTGATGTTTGGGAAGCCAACTAAGCAGGGTGTTGAGAAAAGAAAGACATCTTAAGTTTCACCACAATGCAGACTGATCCCTCCAAAACACCTGCTACACCTCCCTTCTCTGGCTTTTCAGCAGCATTTTTAGAGGTGAGCTGAACTTCAGCTATTGACCCAAAGTACGGTGTGTCCCTTCGAGAGCACGGCCTTCCTAGTGATGCTTTGTGTCTTCCTTGTTATAAATATTCTTCATGATCTGTTTTAGAACTTGCTGGAATATTTTGGGAAAATGATACAAATATTTCTAATGAGGATTATAGGAGGGAAATAGTTATGTCCCTCTAAGTACAATGACTCAGAAAAATTGCATTTTTCATAATAAAAGCACTAAACCCTCTAAGATTCAAATGTGTGTGTCTGATGTGCAAATACAAATTTACAGTTAAATGCAGAGACAAGTTCTTACAGTACTTCCACAAATACCTTTTTAAAGTTTATACTGAAAGACCCTGTTTCAGAAGGAAAACTCTGGAACGTTCTCTTCCAGGACACACCAGTCCCCAGAGGAGAAACCACAGGAAAATCATAGGGGCATAATTGGGAACAGGATATCATGTTGAACATTGCTTATTTGACACAACTTTTGTTCCGTTCCAAAGAGATGGAGGCTGTTCTGGATGTGAGGAATGAATCAGACTCAAGAGGCTGCTGAGAATGAAAAAGAGCTAAAACCCCGGAATCCTAAATGTTACTTTACCCCAGAATAGAAAAGATAGTAATTTTGCAGAAAAAAAGTACATACTAGATAAGAATCATATGTATTGTCTATGTCTCAGCCTAAAGAAATGTAAAATTTAAAAATTTGGCTTCATATCAAACCCACTAATAGCCCGGACATTGAGTTTTATTTGGATTTCATTTAATTATCTAATAATTAATAGTAAAAATTGAAAAATAATTGTTTTTCATTTTAACCAGATTAAATCCAATTTGGCTCTTATTCAGATAATAAAGCTACTAGGATCATTTTAATTCACCAGGCTTCCAGTGGAAGATCAGGTAATTCATATGGCATACTTATTAAAACAGGTCACACCTGATTTGCTCTTAATTAGAGTCTCAACATAATGCATTGCAATATGAATAGTTACATGCATCTCTCCATGGCTATAAATGACTACAGCAGTTTTGTGATCACTATGCCAGTTAATTTTTTAACTAACTGATAATACACATAACAGAATTTCTCAAGAAATATGAGTCAGCTGAACAGAGCTGCTAGTTTAATTAACTGGGTGACGAGGTTGCTTCCTACCTTCCCCACAAAACCATCTCTGGGTTTTTTTTGCCACAATGACCCAGATAAAAAAGGACTACATTTGCAAGAAAAACTTTAAAGAGAGCCCTTTAATTGTCACCAATTTGTTTACAATGTGTTA
This sequence comes from Aquila chrysaetos chrysaetos, assembly GCF_900496995.4. Classification (NCBI taxonomy): domain Eukaryota; kingdom Metazoa; phylum Chordata; class Aves; order Accipitriformes; family Accipitridae; genus Aquila; species Aquila chrysaetos. Next base: position 61,154,396 of record NC_044030.1, read on the forward strand.
CAAATTCACACCTGCACACCATCCAATATTTCTGTGTTCATTTTGACTCTCCATTAAAACTAAAACTTAAAAATTATGCAACCTGTAGCATGACCATAATGGGAGCAAGTGGGAAAACTGCAACTTGCACAGCTAATATTTAAGTACTGCAGATCAAATAGGTGTAACACCCGCATGTTCCTCCAGTGTGATCAGTCATGAACAGGTGGACACACTTTTCCGCCCATCATTTTTATCACATGATAACTAAGTCACAGGCAGCTCTCTTGCTTTTGAGCCACCTGCTTCTACACTGGCCTGTGAGACTATCTCTCTTTCTGTAGCAACCACAGACATCTTGATATCTGGGGCATGCTACAGGCAGAGAAAGGTCCTGTACACAGTGAGCAGGCAAACCACACATGTCCATGTCACTGCCCAACCCTTGTTAGTTTAAGGTTTGCAGAGGCCAGGGTGAGGAGCAGGAGGAGCATCAGCTGGGCTGGTACAAAAGTGCAGGTGGAGCAGATGGAAGTGGGACTGCACATGAGTACCCGGAAAGAGCAGAGTGGGAAGACATGTTACTTGGGTGCAAGCGTACCACAGGTGCTGGACACCATAAGAGCATACCCCAAGAAAGGAAAGAACAATCTCTCCTGCTGCTGCACTGACAAGGAGGCATGCATGGCAAGCTAACAAATCCACCACGATGGTCATGCTAGTGGCATCCTCGTTAGAGGAGGCTGTAGCATCTCAGAGAGGGTTAGCTGCAATAATTTTGGCACTGTTAAGAGCAGATGTTCTTCCTTCTGGGATCTCCAGCCTGAACCCCTGGTATTGAGCTCCTCTCTCTTCAGAGAACAGCCTACATTTACTACTCTGACTCTTGCCTGCATTAATCTATTTTTGCCTTTGCAACTGAGCAAAATCGTCAGAGTTCGTTTGTAATGACTAAGCGAAGATGCCAGACATTTGGCAGCTTTATGCCACTGGAAAAAAGTTGAATAGCCTTTATAAAACATGGAACCAGATTTAGCATCTAAGCCAAGGAGTTTAGGTTGGTGCTGCCTCTGTGACCTGTCCCTGCTGGCAGGTGGACCCACAGCAACAGCTCTGTATGTGTATGTGCTGTTTGAGGAGCTGCTCAGGGTGTAACAAGAAAATGCAGGCAATGCTGTCATTTGTACAGCAAGAAAGGGGCATCCATATTTATTCGTCTGCAGTTAACATCAATTAGAAGTTCAGAGAAGAGCATTCCAACTTTGGAGCAACTTGGGTGCCTGTGTTAAGGTGTCTGTCCACTTTACACCACTAGAGACACAGATATTTCCCAGCAGCAGCGATTCCTAAGGAGAAGGGTACAAAGAAGCTGACTGTCTCTTAGACACAGGTGACTCACTCTCTCTAGGGTACCAATTGCTATAGAGGCAACAGGCAAGCCTTGCTCTGTTACTGTGCTGGCGGCCCTTAGATCAGATCACCTCAAGGGACAGCAACAAGCTGTTTTCGGTGGCTGTCTCCAGCACCAGTTGATTCAATAAAGGTAAGATTTGCTATTTTTTTGCATGCGCTGCTTTTGCCCAGCTCTTTAAGAAAACTTCGGTGAGATTGAGTAGCGTCAGGCAGGCTTCCACAGCTCGTCAAGTCAACTTCATAGCCCTGTTTGTGTGCTTCTATATCGATAACTCGCTTGTGTGCCCAAGCCCAAATTGCATGGAGAGAGGAAGAAAATCAGGTTAGAAACCTAGCATTTTGCCTAGTTAGGCAGTTTTCAGGACTGTTTCCTGACTTTTAAAAAACCACAATACTTAAATGCCATCTAGTGGTAAAAGCTACTTTCTTTTTACATTTCTGCTTTACCGAGAAACACAACTAGTAAAGGCACACTGTGCGAAGTCATGGTTAGACGTGTTTGGATTTTTTGCGTTTCCTTCACGTTCTTATCCTTGAATGTCATAAGGTGAGAAGCACCAGGAATATTGGAAGTACGTTCACAGGACTTAAGCTCTGCAGTGCTGTGTGCTGTGTACTGTGGTGTCTCACTTTCAAGTGCCTCAACATGGGAGCAGGATCCCTAGCTGCAAATGAGGAGACTGTTCTTGCAGTAGGACAACAGGTGCGTCTCCTACATGCAGTAGGTCTACATGTCAACCCAGAAGCCTCAGGATGCTGGGAGGAGAGATGGCTACACATTATGCAGGAACAAAATGAACGTCACATGCAGAAACTTTAAAGCCAAGATATGCTTTATGGTATCTTAAAACTGGTTCAAAGATGCTGCAAGACTGTAGCAAGCAGTACCAAGCAAAACACCAAGATGTAGTTCACTGATTCTATTTAAAAACCCTGTGCTGGCTCAAAACAAGCTGTCAACATTGGCTAAAACAGTCTGCATAGCATGAATTCCAATTAAAATTACTGACTTCTTGGTGGTACCTTGCAGCCTTTCGCAAACACTTCCTGGTCCCGCTTGACAAAAAGCCTGTGCCCCAATGTCCTCAGTACCTACCAGAAGAGACTTCACAGACCAGCTGCTTCCTGTTTGAATACACAGTGTTTTGGGGCTGCATTTCTGCAGAAACACTCGTCATGTCTCTGAGAGGATGCTGCTGGGACCCCTGGCCAGCCCAAGACCAGATCAAGGCTGGGCCACTGAGCTGCCCAAACTTTGAGGAACTGGATGGAGTCCTCTGGCATGACACAGACATACTGTTCTCCTGTACTTTCAAATCCACATTACAGAAGAGGAGCCTTTAATCCATCCCCAGGCAATTTGCCTCCTCCAAAGCAGCGCCATGGCAAGAGGTAGACAATGTGATCCCAGTGGATGCACCAAGGTCAAGCACTTATTCTCCAAGCAGTGCCACTCTAGCCAATGCCCCCACCATTAAGAAAGCTTAGGACAACACCAGAGAGCCTAGATCAGGTTTAGAGGTGTCTATTTTTCAAGCAATGTACATGCATATGAAAAGGAGGGTGGTGGGAGAGCAGAACAAGCCTGTCTCTGGATTCCCTGCTGAAAAGAGCTGCAGCCTGATCTGCTGCAACTGGTTTTCTCTTTCATTTCTTTTCCTTGTAGTTGAGTTCCCTTTAAGACATATGCATAGGTGGTGGCGTGTGCAGTAGTGTTACTATTACTAAAATAGGTTGTCCAGGCACTGAACTTGGCATATGTCATTGCCTGACCAAATGTGATACGCTGATGAAAGAATCATTAAGCTCCAGGAAGACTTCTGAGGATTTCCCTGTGAAAAGGCAGAGCTCAAGGCATGTTATCACCACCTGAACAACATTTGGGAGAATCTCCATGTCATTGCAAGGCTAGAAACAAGCATTAGTCAGGCCGTCATCACCACTTCCTAAGAAACCCAAAACCAGAAAAGAGCAGCCAGAGGTCTACCCCCAAACCTGCAACACAGTGGAGCTGGCTCCAGCAACCCACATGGAGAAGATGCACAAGGATACAGGATAACGAGCACCAAGCCTAGAAATTGCATGAAATTAGGAATCGCTGTGTTTAAGCTCACTTTTACGACAGAGAACATTTGCATTGCCACACACGTGAAATCACGTTCACAGAAGCCTTTAACATCTCAGAGGTGGAACAAAGCAATTACCTCAGTCAAAAGAGGCACTTTTGATGAGGCACATGACCCTCTACTGAAACACCAAGCAAAAGCATAAAGACCCATTTCGCTTCAGAGATTCCCTCGTTTTCTTGATCCAAAGCAGCGCAGGGCACAGTCAGGGCAGCTAATTTGATGTTACACATAAAGTGACAGCTACTGCAGGCAAGCAGGCTGTATCTGGATGAGTGAACAGAATGTGTGGAGGGACAGAAAGCTGAGCAAAGCAGACAAGCTGTGAGGGAGCAGTGGGAGGTCCATGGTTCACTGGCAAAGTCAGATTGTATGAGACATGCAGTAGCAGACAGCAAGAGAGGGCCAAGCAGGTCCATTTTCAAAACTCACTGTAGAGGAAGATGGAAATGCCCTAATGATTTGCTGCTGTAAAAGGACTGTGGTTTGACCAGGCCATGAAGACTGTGATGGCAAAGATGGCTTCAAGCACTCCTCCACCTCCTTCATCTCTTTGTGCTGCCCCTCAGGAGAAGGAGGAACTTGGAAAGGAGGAAACTGGAAACAGTCACAGATGAGGACCACATCCTCTGCAGGGCAGGAGAATGAGGGAGCAGGGAGAGCAACCCCAGAGGCATGCATGCTGGGCTGGCACATCTCCCTGCAACTCTTGGTTGTTCCTGCATGGCATCAGTCTGGGGAAAGAATAGGCAGATGTCTCTGTGTCTTCACCCTTCCTATGCCTCCAGGCCCTCCCTGCAGGTTTTGGGCTCCTGTATTTCGTTCATGCAGCATGCACAGTGGCATTTTCCTTCATGCAGATTTGGGGTTGTAATAGCTGTGCGCCCTTTGTGTCATGGTTTAAGCCCAGCTAGCAACAAAGCATGACAAAGCTTCTCTCTCACTCCTCCCCGCTCCAGCCCCGGTGAGTTGAGGAGGAGAAAATGTAAAGAAACAGTCGTGGGTCAAGACAAGAGCTGGGAGGGATCACTCACCACTTATGGTCAAGGGCAAAAGACAGACTCAACTCAGGGAAAAAACAAAAATCAATTTAATTTACTACCAATCAAATCAAAACAAGGATAATGAGAAATAAAACCAAATCTTAAAACACCTTCCTCCCATGCCCCCCTCCTCCCCAGCTCAGCTCCACTCCTGATTTTCTCTACCTTCTCCCCCACACTGACACAGGGGGACAGGGAATTGGGGCTGTGGTCAGTTCATCACACATTGTCTCTGCCGCTCCTTCCTCCTCAGGGGGAGGAGTCCTTACTCCTTCCCTGCTCCAGCATGGGGTCCCTCCCACGAGAGACAGTCCTTCACAAACTTCTCCAGCATGGGTCCTTCCCACAGGCTGCAGTTCTTCACAAGCTTCTCTGGCATGGGTCCTTCCCGTGGGCCAATCTTCAGTCACAGACTGCTCCAGCACGGGCTTTCCCATGGAGTCACGACCATCTTGGGGGGCATCCCCCTGCTCTGGCATGGGCTCCTCCCCGGGCTGCAGGTGGGCATCTGCTCCCCCACTCCCCTCCATGGGCTGGGGGGGGACAGGCTGCCGTCTCACCACGGGCTGCAGGGGCATCCCCTCCTCCGATGCATCTCCTCCCTCTCCTTCTTCTTTGCTGACCTTTGTATCTGCATAGGTGTTTCTCTCACATTCCAATCTCCTCCCCCACTGCAGATTCCCCTCCTCAAACCTGTTCTCCCAGAGGCACTTCCACTGTCGCTGATTGGGTCGGCCTTGGCCAGTGACAGGTCCAACTTGGAGCCAGGGAAGCTTCTAGCAGCTTCTCACAGGAGTCACCCCTGCAGCCCTTCCCTAGCTACCAAAACCCTGCCACAGAAACCCAAAACAGGTGGCAAATTCACCTGTGACTGAAGCCCTCCGCTCCCTTTAATACAGAAGGTGCAGGAACCAGGCACCTGTTTTCTGTTTAGCTGGATTGAGATGCCACCTACATTTGCAAGTGTAACTACCCCATCCCAGAGGAGCAAAGGGTATGGACCAGGCAGCTGCAACAGCAGGTCATCAGTCCATGTCAAGGGCCCACCAAGAACATGAGCAGCAAAGGGGCACATTCAGAGGCACTGACAGATTGGCTTTATCATGAGATCAAAGAAGAGCAGAACTGAGACCTTAGACCTGTGGCTAAACCATTCACCCATTAAGAGATCTGTCTGCAAGTTGGTTGCTTGTGGTGACTACTGCCACCTCCTTCTTCTTCAAACAACGCCACTGCACATGGATGCAAATCACACTCTGCATACCCCATTCCTCCACCTGGTCTGCTGCTATTCCCATCTGCTGCTTCCTGACAGCAAGGCACAGTGGAACAATAACCTGTGGTGACAGCCAAGGCACCCCAACATGTTTCCACAGCTGGCAGTGGTGTGCATCTCCTCCACCCCTTCCATTTTCATCCGCTGCAAACCTTAAGGAACACACATTACTTGAAGTGCTGGCATCATTTTTCATCCTCTTTTCACTGCTTAAACTTTATAATCCATTATTTTTACAATGAAATATATGACTTGCACATCAACAGCCTGAGATGAGGCCAATCTTTTAATAAGAAGATAGTGTGATTCCCTGAACTTAATACAACCTAATACAAGACAGTGGATGAAATCTCTGCTCTTTCAGAAAGCATCTTCCTCCAGCTCAGCTCCTTTTTTACTTATACAGTGAAACCATCTTGATACAAACAAAAGCATTACCTGAAACGAAACACTAATTCTCAGCCAATAAGGCATACCTTTCTGATGGGAAATGATGGAGGAGCAAAACTGAGGTCTGAAGTTGTGTTTTTTGTTTTGACATCTCTCAGGACCTACAGTCCACACTAGAGCTTTATCCCCTTTTACAAAATGCTTTAAAGATGACAAGCTACGTATGTTTTTTGCCCATTTCCTTTCAGTTAGAATACGAATAGATGTAGATTTGCCTCTTGCCTGCTCATGTAGCCCACCATCTGGAGTTCACGCATTTGGTTCTGTCAGTTTCTGGTCAGAATGGTACTTAATAAGCTGCATATGAGTGCGAGACCTGATTGCCTTTGCAGTAAAAAGTAGTGTTCATGCTAAAATAACAGTGCAACATACTGTGATTTACAAGTTCACGTGTCTTTGGACTTATTATTTATTGGAAATGGGTCATTATTTCAGTGTCTGCAAGAAGTAAGTGAATAAAGGCAACACTACCTCAGCTTCTAACTCGTAAGACTGTTGTATTATCTGCTCTCCACAAGAGCTACAGAAGGTTCAGGCTTGCTTGCATTGATTGAGGTCTAACCTGAAACCTATTGTAGTCCTATGTTGCTACCAAGCTTTAGTAAGTAAGGGCATGAGGCCATTGTGCCTAGATAGAAGTGCCTAGATAGATTTCAGAAGTGCCTAGATATATTGCAGTGGCAAAAATAATCACTAATTTGATGCTGAGACAAAAGTTCTACAGGCACTAAGCCGCCCCCTGGTATTCAGCAGCCAAAAAGCAGGCCCCAGAACCATGGCTACAACTGTGTGGCCTGCAGCATGACACACTGCAAACTTTAAAGCCCTCATCTCTTTGGAGACTCCTTCAGCATAGCAAGAACCAGCAGTCAAGGAAAGGCCAAAATAAGAGAAAAAGTTATATGACATATCACCATATATGAAACATATATATGAAATACCTATATACATATATATGGAATGTATACATTACTTCAAGTAGTCACGCGAACACTTCCTCTAAAGGTGGTGCGTTATTCAGGACACATCTGCTAGCAGGAGTAGAACTCCATGTGTGCAACACATTCGCTATTGTCAGGTCTAAAAACTATTAGGCGATGACCTGCTATGATGTACTTCTTGTTTCTGGAACAAGACACAAAACTGACAAAGGATATCACATTTACAGTTTGTTAACAACTGAGAAGCATTGTGCTCATTAGAGACAAAGCACACTTAAGAAACAGAAGCCTGTGAGGTGAAGGTTTGAAAATTATAATATTGAGATGGGGCTGCAGGGAAAACCCAAGAACCCTCTGCAGCTGCCTCTAGAGATCCCAGCAACAGAAATTTATACAGGACTGCAACACTGCAATTCTCAGCACAGATTTAACATAGTAGCCTTGAACGCTGCTCCAACAGCTACAATTGCAATACTCTCCAGACATTGCAATTTCTACTCAGGATATGAAGTGGTTTGTCACAGTATGGGCTGAGAAATCTCAAACGAAAACACCCCCCCCCCAAAAAAAAAAAACAAAAAACAAGCAAAACCACACTGTACTTCTGTGGAATAGTGTACATGCTAGAATTACTTTTCACTCTATTGTCTGTCACAGGTGAAACCTTGCAGTAGGCCCACAGCAACAAGCTCTCCCTGGCGTGACCACGCGCAGATGCCACCTGAGGCCGCTAGCAGACTTCGAGCACTTCCAGCCCCAAGACAGCCCCCTGCAGGCCCTGACCTTAACACCCCGGTTCTCCTTGGGGGTTTCGAGTCACCCCTCAGCTTCTCCCCGACGCTGCCTCCCTGCCTCGAACCGCCCTAGCCCCCAGCTGAGGATTTACAACCCTCCTCAAAGAGTTTCCCGCCCCCAGCTGGTTTTAGCGGACCTGGGCCCCGCCCGCCCCAGCGCGTCGCCTGGCAACCGCAAGCTGGTTCCCGGGCGCATGCGCACTCCCCCCGACTCCTGCCAGTCACTTCCGGCCTCTCCTGGTGCCTTCCGGGTTGCGCCGGGTTCCCGCCGCGCGCCGCGGGGAAACTTTTCCTGCTGCAGCGGCGCCGCTGGGCGAAGCGCGCGGGGCTCGCGCGCGCGACCTCGCCACTGCTGCCGTCGCACCCGGCCGGGCGCCATGGCCGGGGCCAGCGGGCGGGGCCGCGGCCGCCGCTTTGTCCCAGGCGCCGGGTGGCGGCCGGCGGGCGGGCGCTGAGGAGCGGGCGGGCGCTGAGGAGCGGGCGGGCAGGCAGGCAGGCATGGCTTCCCCGCCCGGCGGCGAGCAGCGGGCTCTGGGGGAGCGGGTGGCGGCGCTGGAGGCGGACCTGGCCGCCTGCCGCGGGCAGCTGGAGCGGGCGCAGCGCCGGTTGCGCCGCACCGAGCGCCTCTACCGCGAGGCGCGGGAGGACAGCGAGGCGCTGAGGAGACAGGTAGGCCCCCCCAGCTCCGGGACCGCCTCCCCCGACCCTCTCTTCCCCCTCCGGGCCGGGCGGCACCCGGCCGCAGCCCTCTCGGGCATCCCCGCTGCCGTCACCTCCCGACCGGGCACCCCCTCGCCCCCCCCTCCCGGGCTGAGCTCATGGGGCAGGTGGGTCCCGTGCCTGCCGGAGCCCGCCAGCAGGCTCTCCTGGCCTGCGGGACTTCAGCGACCGGAGAAACTGCTGCTGCTGCTGGCTCGAGTTTGCCGTCCCGTCCCCAGGGGGGCTGGGCTGGGGCGGGGTGGGGGGAGAACGGTAACGTCTTCTCAGCCGCAAAGAGGGTTTCGCAGTCAGAACGAAAAACTACGTTGAGAGGAAGGAAGGGAGCTTAATAAACAAGGTGAGGTAAAGGAAGCGTGGAAGAAGTGTCCCACGGATGCTTATGGCAAAATAGGGAAGTTTCATAAATGCCACAGCTTGTCACCACGGAGCCAGTGGTTATTGCTTGAAATCCAACTTTTCAGGGCGAGCATTTTAAAAATAACCTCGGCTAAGTATTTTGTTTTCCTCCCAAGTGCTTGCCTTTATTATTATACCCTTCATGAGCAGGAATTGTTTTTCATCATTTGAAACACTTATGATGCCATTATGTTCTGTTTGAATTGTAGAATGTAAAATAGGCTGATGCTCTTTTCTGACATAGGTCCCTAAAATGCAGCGTTGTGTTCTGTAACGTGCTGTTTTTCTTTCAGGTTGAAGAGCTTACTAAGGAAATCCACAATAGAAAGGAGAAAGATACGTCTAGCGTAGAAGTCCAGACGGAGGACTATGCTGTGTGGTCACAAGCAGGTAGAGAGGGTGGTGATTGCTTAAACAGGCATCTAGAACAGTACCTTGTTTTGTTTTTTTTTAAATATAAAATAAATTTCAAGTCTGTATCCTTAGCTGCATTAAACTTCGTAACCTGACATTATCTTTTGGACCATTTCCTATATATTCAAGCCATTCCTTTTAGAACAGGATAAAATGTAGCATGGACTGCAGCAGAATTCATGCAGTACTAATCTGTTACATAGTAATCTCATACATTACACACATATATGTTTTACCAATTTTTGAAGTACATTAAAACAAGACATAATTTGTTCAGTACTAGTAGAATAAGCTCAAAGCAGACGCACTACCTAAAAATTGATTTTCATTAGACTACTTACATGCATAAATTTCCAGTTTAAGATTTAGGATTCTTAATCTGCATTGTGCAAAATACTGCTTTGCTAATTTCTGCATCTTCATCTCCCCCCTCCCCTGCAGATTATTACTACTATGAAGATTATTACAATCACACTGATACTCAAGATCATGCTTTTGAACTGCCAGTGCAGCACAATCATGGGACTGAAGGCGCTGAGCATAATTCCACAGAGGAATTGCAGACAGGTGTTAATATTCCTTTAAGGATGGATAGCGCTAAAGTTGCTGAAGGTGGAGAAGAGGAAAATTTTGTCCAGAATTCACAGGTTATAGAACTGTTTGGGGTTTTACCAATTGCAAAGTCAGCACTCTATTAGTATTTCATTTCATTTAAAAGATATGCTTTTGGTTTTGCTGTCACTGTATGAAGTGATTTTTTGTGATGGTCTGGTGCTGATTATAGCAGACAAGCATCCTTGTGCTTTAAAACTATTTCTTCTGTAGTATGTTCCAAGTATAACATACTTGTAGATTCGGGGTTTTTTTACAAAAAAAAGCACATTCTAAAACATATGTCCTACATAGCCTGGACATGGCATGTTTTTAATCAGCAGAGTATGCTCAATATGGCCTTGTTGACTTTCTTAAAGTGTGCTTTTTTTTCTCCATTGATATAAGGAGGCAACGTATAAGAAGAAAGTTGTTGGGGGGTGGGGTTGCTTGCTTATTTTGTTGTGGGGTTTTTTTTCCTCTGCTATCCAGCCTTCTCTTAGATCATTCACTTCATCTCACTCCCTTAACTGATTTTGTGCCTTAGCATGTATAGCAACTGAAACAGAACAGAGAGCAGAAATCTGTTTTAGGAATATACTGAAAGATACTCACTGTGTATATTTTTTATGTGAACCACTTTTGAATAAAGGTTGGGGAAAATGAAAGGCACAGGATGAAGTCTTGGTCCCATTGAAATCAGTAGGAGTTTATCAGTAAGTTACAGCTAGATTTTTGCCTTCTTCTTTAATAGTTCTTGAAACAATCCAAGTCCATAGAGCACTAATTTATTTTATTTAAAATAGGGCATTGTAGAATGCTAAAGAACCAAGCAGCTTCTTTTTAGAAGAAAATTTAATTGTTTACTTTCTGATATCAGGAAGCAGAAGATACTTCTGTACCAGAGGGTTCTTTGGCAGAGAGCTTGAGAGCTGCTGCAGAAGCTGCTGTTTCACAAACCGGATTTATTTACGATGAAAATACGGGATTGTATTATGACCATAGCACTGGATTCTACTATAATTCGGTAAGGATCGTTTTCAAAACCCTTGGCATTTTTTTCTCCATTGCAAAAGTTTTAGTAGTGAAAGTTGATGTGAGCAAAGAACTAAGATCCAAGCTGACTTTCTGATTTGAAAAACATGTTACAGAAGACGAATAGTAATGGAAGCTTGTTAATTAGTTGTTGAATTATTTCAGTCCAATTAAAGATAGCAGGCTAAGATATAAATATAGACTTTCATTCAGTTCTTTTTGATGTCTCCTAGATCTTTAATTTGCTTGGCATTGTAGAAATCTTACACTATAAAGCTGCTCTGTAACTCTTTCAAAATTAAAAGCTTGAGGTAAAAGAAGACTTGTTTAGAAAAAGACAGAGGTTGTTTGCAGCACTACATTCAACTCAATTTTTTTTTAAAAAGTGCATGTGCATCATGGTTTAACCCTAGCCAGCAACTAAGCACCACGCAGCCACTTGCGCCCTCCTCCCTCCTCCCAGTGGGTTGGGGAGGAGAATTGAAAAAAAAGTAAAACTTGTTGGTTGAGATAAGAACGATTTAATAACTAAAGTAAAATGTAATAATAACTGTAATGAAAGGGAATATTTAAAAAAAATATAAATAAAACCCAAGAAAAGGCAAGTGATGCACAATGCAGTTGCTCACCAACTGCTGACCGATGCCCAAGCAGCGATCGGCCCCTCCCAGCTAACTCCCCCCCCCAGTTAATATACTGAGCATGACATTCTATGGTATGGAATATCCCTTTGCCTAGTTCAGGTCAGCTGTCCTGGCCATGCTCCCTCCCAGCTTCTTGTGCACCTTCTAGTTGGCAGAGCATGGGGAACTGAAAATCCTTAACTTACGATAAGCACTGCTTAGCAACAATTGAAACATCAGTGTGTTATCAACATTATCCTCACACTAAATCCAAAACGCGCTGTACCAGCTACTAAGATGAAAATTAACTTTATCCCAGCCAAAACAAGGATAATGTGGTACACAAAACAACTTGTTTTGTTTTCAAGGACACTTCACAACCTAATTTTTAAAGTCTTAAATGATAGCATTGCTTTTGACGTAGTTTGTGGGTATAGTTAGATACACAAATGTTTGGGGCTATAGATTACCATTTATGGTACAATTACACAAAAGAATATATTGTCTTGTTCAGTAACTGTTCTGAATTACAGGAAATCTTCTTGTATTGTGTTTATTGGCAAGGTTTTGGTAGTGGGGCCGGGGGCTGCAAAGGCAGCCTCTGTGAGAAGAGGTCAGGGGCTGCCTGGACATGACTGGTTCTGCTGCAGGACACCACTGAGCCCATGAAAGGAGCTGGTGGTGCCCCTGTTGAAAGCATGTTTAAGAAAGGGCAGAACGGTGCACAGTGGAGTGTGTATGGGGTGGGAGGGGAGTGTGAAAAACAATGGTGCAAATGCCAAGGTCAAAGAAGGAGTGGGAGGAGATTCTCCAAGCACTGGAGCAGGCAATTCCCTGCAGTCTGAGGAAGAGAACCACGCTGGAGCAGATAGTCACACTGCAGTCTGTGGAGGACCCTGCACCGGAGTAGCTCCTTAAGGAGCTGTGGCCTGTGGAAAGCCCATGCCAGAGCAGGTGCCCCTGGCAGGAGCTGTGTCCTGTAGAGGACCCATGCTGGAGAAGTTCTTGAAGGACTGCCACCCATGCGAAGGACCCATGCTGGGCAGGGGAACAGTGTGAGGAGAAAGGAGCAGCCAAGAGGAACTGTTATGAACTGATGGCAACGCCCCATTCCTCATCTCCCTGTGCCACTCGGGCAGGGGGAAGAGAGGTAGAAGAGTTGGGAATGAAGGAGTGAAGTAAAGCTTGGGGGAAGAAGGGGCGGGGAGAAGTGTTTTGTCTTTGTTCCTCATCTTTCAGCACTCTTTTGACTGGCGATAAATAAATTTATTTTCACCGAGTCAAATCTGGCTTGCCCATGATGGCGATCTCCCTGTCTTTATCTTGACCTATGAGCTTTTCATCTTATTTTCTCCCCCAGTCCTGTTGAGGTGAATTGAGAGAGCAGGTGGGTGGGCACCTGGTAGCCAGTGAGGGTCAAGCCACCACAGTTCTTTAGTACTTCGAGTATTTTTTTTAAACTTAGTATGTGGTTCTTTATGAACGAGGTGTTTCTTTGAATAATGTGTTTATTGAAGTGATGATAACATCATTCTTTATGTTTCTTATAAAGGAAAATCAACTGTATTATGATCCAGCAACTGGAATTTATTACTACTGTGATGTGGAAAGTGGCCGATACCAGTTTCATTCACGAGTGGATCTGCAATCTTATCAGGCCTCTGGTACTAAGCACACCAAAGATAAAAAAGGGAAAAAGAAGAGAAAAGAACCAAATGAGTATAAGGTAACTTTAGAACTGACAGTTAGAAAATGCAAAACCTGTTTTGGTTTTTTTTTTCATGATGCAATTTATGGGCTGTGGGGTTTGGTTTTATGTAGAGGATGTATGCTTATTTTCTGAAGTATTCAAACATCTCTAAACTATATACAGGTTGCTAACATGTAGTTAGTGTTCAAATAATATTCCCATTGAGTGATTAAGGATCAAACTTTAAACTTGGATCCCCTCACTTTTTCAGTTTTATTTTATTACAATACAACTGTACAGATCTCTGTAATTGAGTGTCAGTGAAGCTCTCTCATTAGCAAGCACACTAGAGTGAATTCAGGGTACTGTGTGGGCTGGATTTACATCAGAAATTCAGTGTTACCTCGATGCCTTGGTTTGGGGGTTTTGGCTTGTGTTTTTTGTTGTGGGTTTTTTTTTTTTAATTCACATGATTAATCAAAAAATGGCTGAAGGTTTTGAAAACACACACATACCATCCCTTCTCTGTGACTGTATTACAAAGCTCATTCCATTGACATTTTACTGTCTCTCTACCATCATTTGGGATTGATGAAATGTCTGTGAGGCTGTAATTCTTTGCATATTATGCTCTCCTATTGATACTGTATTTGGTCAATACATTTTTGTTGTCCATAGTGTGTGGATAAGGTGTACATCTTAATAAATGCCCATCGTAATTAACTTGTATTTTAAGGTATACAAAACATAACTTCCTTTCTGTTGTTTTTCTGACTGCTAAGAAAGCATGCCATATAGTACATAGTGACTGCCTTGAAAAACGTTACTCCTAAATACCAGTTCTATTGTAACACAGCTATTAAACCTGAAGGAGTATTTTCTTAATGAACACTGGTACTGATGTTGAATCAAATTTGTATAGTCCTGTTCTGCAAATTTATTACTTAAGATTTCATTGAATGTATTGATTTCCTTAGTTTACAGTGCTCCTTATTTTGCATTTTTTAAAGCTATTGCTTTAACTGTTGCATAATTTCATTATATAGGCCCCAGTCAAGCTGACTGGTTGAAATCTGAAATAATTATGTTAGTGTACAGGTACTCTTACATAATAGTTATGTAGCATCAGTACAGAGTTTTAAGAATTTTGTATCAGGAGTGAGGTCTTCTGAAGGCTTTGAAAATGGAAACTGTTTACATTAAGAACCAGTGAAGGTAGGTTAAATGGACAGTGGTAGTTGAAAGACTACGGATTTTATAAATAGATTGTGGCTAATGTGTGAATTTCTACTCTTTGAGAAAACTGCATGTGAATCATTCAATTCTGAAAGCTTGAGGTGGATACTTAGCAACACTAAGTATAATGATCCTTCAGACTTAAGAGAGGGGAGCTAATGCAGTTGAAGCTAGGAGTTTTAACAGCATCCACGTTCTGGGCATGCTGCGTGCAACTGCTGAATTAGCATTCTGCCACTCTCAAAAGGCATTGTTATTACAGAATTTTATTCATCGTGTGTCAGGAAAGCATCGTGGAAAGCTTGTAGGAATAAGCCTTTATCATATAGGTCAGTTAATAAATCTCTTACATTTAGTCTATGATGAACTGTTACATATTGACCTAAATCAACAAGTGTATTTCTAAAAGTTCTGTGGTGTATATAGTTCTGACCTAACAAATAGTCTTGACTACTTTTGAGATCCCATCACAATCTGCTTCTGTCATCTGATTATACTAGAAATAGCTACTTGGCTTTAGCTTATTTTATATTAATAAAGTATTTCTATATAGATGGTCTTGTTAACAAATATTTTGTGTGAAGCTTGCACAGTCACAAGGTAGGAGGTAAACATCCACTTTTTCTGATGTGTTCTGTTGATGGTGAACTGACTACTTTGCTTTATTTGTGAATTAATTTGTTTGACCTACAAGATAACAGGAAAAACATTTAAAACATTCTGTAGTGCGCAGATCTTTGCATCTGTGAACAGTAAGTAAAGGCTAGTGTCATAGCAAGGATCAAGGCCTTTTCTGTTTTTTTAAAACAAAAAAAGGGAGAATACAAGGTGAAACTTAAAACAATTGCTCTCCACTTTTAAATTTCAAAACTAAATTAATGCCTTTTTGTCAGTGCACTTTTATGTAAATGCACTGTTAGACTTGGAAAAAACAAAGCACCTTACTGTCATATTTTACATAGCTGAGTTCAAATACTTTATTCTTGTTGTGTGGTTCTTAATCATAAGAAATTAGTTCATTAGTTTAAAAAAAACCCACATTACATTAGTATAAAAGATTAAGACTTATTAGAATAAAAGATTATAGATTTTTCTGTTATAAACTATTTTTTCAGTTTTATAAGCTGCACAATCCAGTTCACAGGTGCCTGGTATTTCTTGGCAATATTATTTTGTCCAGTTTAGTCTGGTATTGGTAAAGGCACTGATTAGTTCATGCTATTTATCATTTACATCCTAAAACAAAACAAAAATTGTCTGTTTTTAAGTAGAACTTTGTAGTTTAAAGGTTGTCTATTGAAATGCTTTCCTGTACACTTATGCCCAGCCTTCTCCCTTTTCCTTCCATTCCCTTTTTCACTCTTGACAAAAAAAATACAAAGTTAAAATAAAACCTGTCCTTGAACACTAATTAAATTATTAAAGTTGTGACAATTATTTTGAGGATTAGTACTTCATTATTGCTTTTCCCAACTGGTTATTAAATTGTGCTGCTAGCCTGAAAAACCCCTCCAAACATTACCTAATTTCTTGACCGAAGTAGGTTTTATTTGACTTTGTTTTCTACAGTGAGTACAAGTAGCAGAATGGTTTTGTTTATTGTCTGGTCTGTGGACCACTAATAGTGTAAATAAAGCAATGCCAGGGTCTAATTCTGGGAATGTGTCATACACCCCCTGAACTTTATTATTCCTGGATGAAGATGAGGTGGTTTATAAGAATATGCATGTGAAGCAAGGGAAGACAGTAAGCAGTAGTTATAGAACGTCAGGTACATGAAACACTTTTTAGACTTCTTTTCTCTCTTTTTCAGTTAAAGGATTAAATGTATACAAGTATTGACAGATATTTAGTATTACTTAAAAGTTGCCAAATATGAGAAATAAGGAAATTCAGCAGCTGCATGTGTAGATTATCACAGCAAATATTTCTACATAGACAGTACTAGTAGCTATATAGTTTTTACAAAAATTGCATGTGATTTTTGATTGACTTACTCTATTTAAACCAAAGTTAATACCTTTTTAATCTAAAAAAGGTTGTAATTGGGCCAATCTGTTAACTTTCTGTTTCTGGTCACAGGAGGGTTTTCTAGTTGTGGTTTAGTTTGTAGCTATTGTGAAGAATTTGATGTGCCCAGGTATCTTACATACAGTACCTATTTATCTAAGTAGGGATGCTTAACATTGCAGAAAGGGCAAGTGTGTTCTCCACAAATACTGCAGTGTTCTTGAAAAAGCAATGTAAAACTGAGGATGTAAAGAATATAATGAATCTGTTAAAATATTATTATATTTTTAACAAGCTGAATTACCAAACAAGAAAATACTAGTGAACGTCTGCTAAAAGGAATGTACTTCTAATTGCAAAAAGAAAAAGAACAGCGGAGGGGAGCTCACGTGCTTAGTATCTTCTGAGGGGAGCTTAGTATCTTCTGAGGAACGTTCCTGATTTATAAAAGAACTTTCTTTAAAGAAATTCTTTTTCAGTCACCAAACCTCTATGTTACAAATAGTTTTCTTTTTACTTGTGAAACTAAGCATGCTGCTCCCATGCTTACTTTTAATAGAGAATCAGGAATTTTATTTGCCAGGATGAAGTATTGGATAGCCTCTGTGCAGCTCACATAGAAGGATCACTGGAATACTTTGGAACTTTCAGGCATATAGTTCAGTTCTGATATCTTTTTGTAGTGGTAGACCAAAAAAAAGTGGGGTAAGAAATACCATATTTTCTCCTGTACCAGAAAAATCTTTAAATAGGTAAATTTGGAAAAGTTTAAAAAAAATAAAAATCACAAGGTGTCATAAATGATAATGTGATCCCTGGAACCAATATCTCGATCCAGCACTTCCATACAGGTTGGAGAATAGACTATGTGCAATAGTGATCATGTAGTTCTACTTGCTGGATTGCGGCTGTTAAAATTATGTAGCAAAATTTAGATGCAGGGTCTGACATATGCCATTTTTTTACAGAAATTATTTTTACAGTTTATTCTTAAAATACTGTCAATAAATTTCATTTCAGTGTTGTGCTCAAAATGAACTTCTGCCATATTCTTTTTCATTATAGACACATCCTAGCTGCTTCTGCAGGAGGGACAAGGCTTTCATAGTTGAATTTCCCACAGAACTCTTGAAGCAGTGATTTTTTTTATTTTTTTTTTTTTTTATCACAAGTAGTTTACTTTTTGCTGGTATTCATCCCATCTTTAGGTACGTCAGTTGACAGAAACCATGGCTAATCTGAAGATTTCTTCTTTTGGATTGGCAGCTTCTGGTGAAGGTAGAGTTGAGACACCAAACACATTAGTCTGTGGATGTTTACCTTTAACCTTGATATTTTTATTGAAGGAAAATTATATAGTAGTTGATGTTTAGATACCTATTTTCCTAAAGGAATTAATAATTTTTTGAAGCTATTTGATCAAAATCAGTTCATCTACAAAGTAACTTTTAAATATATTTGAAACACTGTGTAAGTGAAACATCTGAAGAAAACTTTGATGACATTCTAGAATATTTGGGAAGAGACATATTTAGCATCACTGTATTAACATAGAGTGTCCTGACTAAAAAACTGTGCATTCTTTCGGTAAGGCAAATTTATGTTTCCTGTATTTCAGAGCTGTCCTCTGGTGTATAAAATGGCTTCTTTATGATCTAGGAAGAGCTTTACTCTTTTTCTGGCTTTTAATTAGATTTTTTGCATTGGAAGTTCAAGTACTGTGTAGGGTGGAGGACAGTAACTGAATTACTTGTGAAATGGTGCTAGCAAGTGAAAACTTAATCATCTGAGAGAAAGAGCTATTTTAAACTGTTTGAAATGGTTTTTAGTAAAGTACTGAATTTCAGATTAATATTTCAAATTGTCAGTGCTAAAGATCTAATATTCAGCCCTTTAGATGAGAGCATTGAGTACCCATGATTCCATTAAGTCACCCACTGAACTTCTAGTAAACCAAGAAGCAACAGACTTCATGTTTCTGAAAAGTTGTATTTGTACACATTTGTAAGTTTTGTATAAAACTGATTTAGAAAACAATACAGTTTAACCAGTGCATTTCTTAGAATTAAGCTAATTATACTCTCAATAATTTTTAAGTTCTGATTTGTAGGCAGGCTGAAGAATTGCATGAACATGCATGTCAATCAGGCATAATACAGAAAAATGTAAAGTTTTGAAAGACAAAAAGTCTTGCTCTATCACAGTGAAGCAGAAGCTATAGTTAAATGCTTAAAATATTTTGCATTTTTCATTAAAAACACTTCAGTGACTATGATCATTCATGTATATTTTGTAACTAGGCCAATCTGCACTTTAGATGGTCATTGTAATCAGTAGTTTGAGGACTATTCTTTATAAAGCAAACCCATCAGTTCCAGTCACACAAACATGATTTGTAATTCTTGTAAGATCACTCCTCATGGGATACATAAAAATCCTGATTTCACTTGCACCTTTGGTTGTCTGTCAGGGATGCAGAAATATGAACCGACTCAACCCTGTAGTTAAGAAATAGTCTATTACAGATCACATTCATTCCACCTCTCAACTTATGCTTAGGGAGAGAAAAGCCAGAGATCATGTGGTGATACCCCCTAGATACAAAGTTTATCAAAGCTGAATCTCATAGAGGCAATCCATATCTAACATATGACTGTTGGAGTAGGTGTACTGACTGTTTAGATTTCTTAGGCAAAGCAACACACAAAGAAACATACACGCCTAGTATCATGGTATAACAAACATGGTTATAATGAGCATGTACTTGCATACTTCGTGTGTTGTATCGTGAGTTTGGGATGAAGAGTTAAATATCCTGCTATGGAGAAATGAAGTGCATTGTTATTATTTGTTAGGTCATTCAGGGTGATATTTACTGAATACTCTGTTTACTGCTAGTTCTTGTATTTTAAGCAGTGGCTATATGGAGGCAAGGTATTGGGTGCTGTTTGCATAGTTACACTTTCATACATGCTACGTATGTTCTGTGTTAGTTCTAGTAGTCATATATAATGGAAAAGAATTTCTTCAGCACAAGTAAAGACCCCCTCAAATGCTTTAAGAACATTCAGCATCCCCAGGCTTAATGTTTAGACATCGTCAAGGTGTGTATTTTAATACAGATCTGTGCAATCATAAAGTGCTCAAAATCCATATTCTTTAGGAATGCAATTTTAAAATCCTCAATCTTATACAACTATTTCTAAATTCAGAGATTACATTTTTATCAGTACTTAACTATTTAGTTTATTTGGTTTCTTAATAGTTGATTGTAGTAATAGTAGAAAAAATACAGAAACTGCTGAGAACAGACTTAATGGTCATACTGGCAGAATGTATGTACAGAATCCTTGGTCTGTCTATAAGAGTGTTTTTTAAAATTCCTGTTTTCAACCCAGAACAGAGAGTCTACTCTTCAGCAGTCAGGCTTTGAAACAGCACCTTTTTATTTTCTAATTTAGAAAATCTGAAGTGATGCCAAAAGCAAGTATCACTGAATTCACTGTGGAGAGAGAGCTGAGTGGTTGGAGCAGTATGCTTGGGCATCAGCGCATCACAGTCATCTGTTGCTTTGCCTCAATTGTGATTTGAGCAGACCATTTAGTTTCTGTGTTTTCATATTAGATTAGTAAACCTTTAGTAACTCACAGTACTATGGGAAGAAATACATTTAGGATTGCAGAGCACCTTGGTATGTCAGGTATTGATCTAATATCCATACCAAACATAAATACAGACAAAGATAAATACACTGAAAAAGATCATTCATAAAAGTGAAAATGAGATTTGCCAAAAGGATTTCTAATGGAATTAATGTCTGGCATGTATGAACTGTCTAGTCTTTTGGCAGGATTACTATATCTCTTATTTAAAATAAACAACATCAGGCAGTGACCTTATGATCCTATTCCTTTCTAGTGTCCACATGTAGAGTTCAGGGTGCAGCGCTAAAGTATTATAGAGAAACCCTAAACAAACTGATAGTGCTTCAGTTAAAGCATGAGGTCTTTTAAAATTTGCTGATTATTCCTGAGAATCTGCTGTCTCACTGAAAGTGTTTCAAAAGTACAGTGTAAAGTCCTATCCAACAGCTTGACTGCTGGGCTGAGAGGAATTCTTGTGTTTGTCTTACAGCTGTGCGACTGATGAGTTTCTACAACTCTGAAAAGTGAAAGTGCTTTAATTTCCATGACATTAACATTCACATTAATTCATGTATCTTGAAATGTAAAATGCTCTATATGAAAACTTTCTGAAAGAAGTCAAGGATGTTTTTTATTTTAATTGCTATGTTGCAATATTTGGTACAATGCAGGGCAATTGAATGCATTCATTCTGAAGCCAAGATGGCAAATGACTTAAAATCTGAGAATTTTTTTTATTTACCTTTTAAAGCCATTTGTGTTCATTCTTTTTTTTTCTTTTGTTTTTTTCTTTGTTTTTAAGATGGTCATCAGGGCTACTAGATTGACAATCAGATTTTCAAGGTACTCTGGCAAAATTAATATGAAACTTTAGATTTCTCAGTTAAAAAAATGTTGATGGTCTTTTTTCTGCTGGTGAAATCAAGTGGCAGTGGAAGAACCTGCAATAATGTAATCTGTCTGATATTCAGTGGAGCAGTTTGTTGCAGTAGAAAATGCATTCTCAGTAGAACTGTTCCACATAGCATAAATTAATGCGACGGTATCTTGATGAAAGGCTTTGTTAAAGTTGCAATTTTGAAAGGAAAAAGAACAGGTCACTAGGTGAGCATGGGTGGGCATTCCAGATATTCTGGACCATTGTGGAAAAAAAGAGAAGAAAAACAGGAGGAAGATATGATGAAGATCAATTAAAGAACTTTTAAACAAGTTTCAAGAATTGAGTAAGAGAGGGACAGAAGTAAGTGTCATAAAAGCAAAACTGGAAAATATTCAAGATGATATTGTACAAGTCTGAAAGTGGGGACAAGGATCTTAAGTTTTGTGTGAGAAAAGAGGAAGGAATAAGTGAAGTTTAGAAGAGGAGTGCAGCCACACTTTCCCAAATAGAAGATGGTCTCAGTCATGTCTAATAGGATGTGAAAATTTTTCTACTGACATGTTCTGTTGACTGCATGGGCAAACTTTCTGGAAATTTAACCATTTCTTAATAGTTGTAAAAATAGTTCTTCCTAGTGAAGAATTTACTTCCAGGCTGATAGCAGACTTTAGAATAACTCAATCTGTAAAGAATGTAACGTTCTATAACTCCCCTCCAGGATTTGGACACAGAAGAACAGAAATCATCTAATAGTCTGAATTGCTTTTCCGCTACTGAGCAAGTAAGTTCTACTGAAGAAGAAGAGTCTCCAAATATAAGAAAGAAGACTAAAATGGACACAAAACCACAAAACATTCTAACAGCCAAAGAATCAATTTCTACAGACAGTATAAATTCACATTCACACAAAAGTACACCAGATACTGCAGCATATACAGATGACAGTAGAACAGCAGACACAGAGAGTGAGCCAGAAGAAGGTGAAATTACAGATTCTGAGTGCGAAGCCTACAGCAGTGAGGATGAAGTAACAAGTGAAGAAACTTCTGATTTGGAAGACTCGGAAATCGAAGGTGAATTATTGTGGCTTTTATGTATCATATTACTGTATTTTTCCAGGAGCCCATTAAGAACAAACTGCAAGAGAACAGTCTGGATAATTGAAAAAAAAACAAAAAAAACCAAAAACAACCACTTTGAATTAAAAAGTGTTATATGTTACCAGTATTTGTTTTCTTCTCTTTACTTGCACAGTAGCCAGAAGTAGTGGTGTTTTTTGTGAAAGCTGTTTATGAGTGTAACGTCCTGTGCTTGTGTAGAAACCTCAGTGGTAGGAGTAAGTTTTTTTTAGATTAGGATACTGACAGGAGAAAAGAAAGTCTAATTGCTAAAATAGAGGTTTTAGTACAGAGCTCACAGCAATTCTGTGTATTAACTCTCTTCAATTAATGTATAATATTTCTGATACTGTTCATAAACAATCATGTATAATTCAACGTAACATGAGTCCGCTGTGGTGAAAAGGGTGAACGTGGAATACTCAGTACTCTTTGAAATCCTGTTTTGTATGTATTCCAGTGGCAGCATGTAGGAAATGGGTATAGAGAGGAAGCCTGTATACTGTTTTGTACCAAAGAAAGTGACCTAGGTCCTTAAGACCTCAAGAGTTGAATTGTCTCTTGAGGGGAGGCGAGGGGAAGTAACCTGTGAAAAGCTTAATGGAACCAATTGGAACTATGTATATGCAAAGGATATTCCAAATCACAGAATGTAATACAGCCTATAGAAGTCTGTACTGCAGCCTGTGCCCTGCTCGCAGTTAAAGAGTCAGTTTTTCTTCTGCAGTCATTACTGTACATACTCAGCTACTCAGATTCTGAGTGATTAATGCCATTCAAAATGTGCTTGCTACCATCAGGCTTTCAGATTAAATTTCCTTCTCTTACTATTTTCTTATAATCAGTTCTGCAGTAATGCTGGAGTAATAAAAACTGGAGAGAGTTTCTCTCCTCCTTGTACCTTTTGAGCTAGTGTCTTCCCATCTTACTATGTTTATTCCTAGCTGAGATCATTGGAGACTGTTTCTGAAGCACATCTAAGAACAGAATTCATACAGCTGTTAGAATTACTGTTATGGACCATTAGTCATAATAGACTAATAGGTGTTATAATTACTTCACGGATACTGAGGCAAAAAAGCATGTGCATCTGTAGGCTCATCTATTATTTTTTCTTGCCTGTATTGGTGCACAGTGCTAATAAGAGTAAAACTTGTAAAAATACATTTGACGTAGAAATCATCAAATAGAAGGTTCTATATGCATTAGGTTTGTGATGTGAACAGAATGGTGCTGCCTTTTCTCAAAGTAAAATTGTAGTCTAGTCTATTATGACTAATAGTCGATAAATTTATAATATGCTAGTAAATTCTGTGAATGTGTGTATATTTTATTCCTGTAAGTAACCAGAATTCGGAAAACATTAATACTTTAGTGTGCAGTCAGAAAGTCTTTGAAACAGTAGTCTTATCAAAGTTTTCTCTCAGATGTGCTTATACATTTATTTTTCTGAAAGTTGCATGGGATTCAACTAGATGATGGCTGAATGTATATCAGTTGTTTGAAAGCTATGTACTATAGGGTAAAACTGTCATTTGTTGGTAATAACAGTATTTATTTTTTTTATAATTACAGATGAAGAAAAGATCTGGCCTCCTTGTATCAGAGTGATTGTAATAAGATCACCAGTTCTACAGACTGGATCACTTTATATTATCACAGCTGTGAAACCTGCTACAATTGGAAGGTAAAACTGAATGGAATTTGTTATATATATCTGAAACTGTACCTCACTTTCAAAGATGTAGAAGCCACTCAGGATTGCTTGTCCCTACTCTTCATGCTTGTCTTCCTAGCATGCAGCAGTTTGAGGTACTCTGAGTTAGGTTAGCCCGCAGTAAGAAATTTAAGTCATGTCATGTAACTGTCATGCTTGCTGTGTGTCGTGGTTTCAGCCCAGCCGGTAACAAAGGACCATGCAGCCGCTCGCTCACTCCTCCCGCCCCCCTCCGGTGGGATAGGGGGGAGACGGAGGAGAGAAAAGGAAAAAAACTGGAACCTCGAGGGTTGAGATAAGGGCAGTTTACTGGGACAACGCAAAAAAGTTACAACAACAACAACGGTACTAATGAAAGAGTATACAAAAAAAAAGTGATGCACAGTGCAACTGCTCACCACCCGGGACCCGACGCTCCGCCACTTCCCCCACCGAAAGTCGAGAGAGAGAGCGGGGGAGCCCTCCCCCCCGGCCCACTCCCCATATATATACTGGGCATGATGTCACATGGTATGGAATAGCTCCTTGGCTAGTTCAGGTCAGCTGCCCCGGCTATGCCCCCCCACCTCCCAGGTTCCTGTAAAAATTAACTCTATCCCAGCTGAACCCAGGACGTTATCCACCCCTTATTCTATACCATTTACATCATGCCCAGATCTTACATTTTCCAATCAACCACTACCACTTTCCTTGTCTTATATATATATATATATATGTATATGGACACCCCCACACACACACACACATACAAATAGTATTCCCTTAGTCAATGGGTTATCCCTCCAATGTGTCCATCAATTTTATTTAGTCCATGAATTTGGGGCTCCATCTGTTGTAACACTTGTTCAGGATAAGAGAGATGGTGTGAGGTGTTGGGTTGTTGTATGCTGTCTCTGGAACTTCTGGCTGGTACATTTGATGCAACCCACACCCTTGGTCTGCAGGTCAGAGATGTTGGTCTTGAGGAAATTGTTGGGCACCAGTTCAAGTTCTATCACTGTTGTTCTTGGCTCAGTTTCAAAGTCCATTCTTCAGTCATTTGGGTAATTCTTACAGTAATACCCTTGATATGGCATATAGACACTATAGATACAATGACATACATTGGCAGGTTATTTAGCAGTTAAATATCATACAGCCTAGTTCACTGGCTATTCTCTCCCAAAATCAAATCTCCCTGACGTACACATCGAACTTCCCCATCCTTCTGCATCACCCACCAGGTGTACCCAGGTCCCTGAGCAAAAACAACCCCTTGGATGGGTTTGTCTCTGCGTGAGGGACGACTAACCCAGACTGTCTTTCCTAACATACTCCTCATGTGCACTACAGGAACTTTATCCCCTTCTACAGTATGTGGAAGTCTTGGTTGGGTGGGGCCCACCCGATTGGTGGATCCTCTAGTATTAACGAACCAGGTGGCTTTTGTTAAATGTGTATCCCAATGTTTGAAAGTTCCACCCCCCATTGCTCTCAATGTAGTTTTCAGCAGTCCATTGTATCATTCGATTTTTCCGGAGGCTGGTGCGTGATAAGGGATGTGATATACCCACTCAATGCCATGTTCTTTGGCCCAGGTGTCTATGAGGTTGTTTCGGAAGTGAGTCCTGTTGTCTGACTCGATTCTTTCTGGGGTACCGTGTTGCCATAAGACTTTCTCTTCAAGGCCCAGGATAGTGTTCTGGGCAGTGGCGTGGGACACAGGATACGTTTCCAGCCATCTAGTGGTTGCTTCCACCATTGTAAGCACATGGCACTTGCCTTGGCGGGTTCGTGGGAGTGTGATATAGTCAATCTGCCAGGCCTCCCACTGTTTATATTTCAGCCATCACCCTCCATACGACAGGAGTTTCAGTCGCTTGGCTTGCTTAATTGCAGCACATGTTTCACATTCATGGATAACCATGGACACTATCGCACAGGTTAAGTCCACCCCTCGATCACAAGCCCATCTATATGTTGCATCTCTTCCCTGATGGCCCGAGGTATCATGGGCCCACTGAGCCATAAATAGCTCACCCCTACATTGCCAGTCCAGGTCCACCTGAGACACTTCAATCTTGGCGGCCTGATCTGCCTGCTGGTTGTTTTTATGTTCTTCAGTGGCCCGACTCTTGGGTACATGAGCATCTACGTGGCGTACTTTTACCACTAGCTTCTCTATCCGAACAGCAATATCTTGCCACAGTGCAGCAGCCCAGATGAGTTTACCTCTGCGCTGCCAATTGCTCTTCTTCCATTGCTGTAGCCACCCCCATAGGGCATTTGCCACCATCCATGAGTCGGTATAGAGATAGAGCACTGGCCACTTCTCTCTTTCAGCAATGTCTAACGCTAGCTGGATGGCTTTCACCTCTGCAAACTGGCTCGATTCACCTTCTCCTTCAGCAGTTTCTGCGACTAGTTGTGTAGGACTCCATACAGCAGCCTTCCACCTCCGATGTTTTCCCACAATGCGACAGGACCCATCAGTGAACAGAGCATATTGCCTCTCATTTTCTGGCAGTTTATTATACAGCGGGGCCTCTTCAGCCCGTGTCACCTCCTCCTCTGGTGACATTCCAAAATTTTTGCCTTCTGGCCAGTCCATGATCACTTCCACAATTCCTGGGCGACTGGGGTTTCCTATGCGAGCCCGTTGTGTGATCAGTGCGGCCCACTTACTCCACGTGGCATCAGTTGCATGATGTGTAGAGGAGACCTTCCCTTTGAACATCCAGCCTAGCACTGGCAGTAGGGGTGCTAAGAGGAGCTGTGTTTCAGTACCAACCACTTCTGAGGCGGCTTGAACTCCTTCATATGCTGCCAATATCTCTTTTTCAGTTGGAGTATAGCGAGCCTCGGATCCTCTGTATCCCCGACTCCAAAACCCCAGGGGTCGGCCTCGGGTCTCCCCAGGTGCTTTCTGCCAGAGGCTCCAGGTAGGGCCATTCTCCCCAGCTGCAGTGTAGAGCACATTATAACATCTTGTCCTGCCCGGACTGGCCCAAGAGCTACTGCATGAACAATCTCCTGCTTAATTTGTTCAAAAGCTTGTCGTTGCTCAGGCCCCCATTTAAAATCATTCTTCTTCCGGGTAACTTGGTAGAGAGGACTTACAATTTGACTGTAATTTGGAATATGCATTCTCCAAAAGCCCACAACACCTGAGAAAGCTTGTGTTTCCTTTTTATTAGTTGGTGGGGACATAGCTGCTATTTTGTTGATCACATCCATAGGGATCTGACGACGCCCGTCTTGCCATTTTACTCCTAAGAACTGGATCTCCTGTGCAGGTCCCTTGACCTTACTTTCTTTTATGGCAAAACCAGCCTTCAAAAGGATTTGGATTATTTTCTTCCCTTTCTCAAAAACTTCTTCTGCCGTGTTGCCCCATACGATGATGTCATCAATGTATTGCAGGTGCTCTGGAGCTTCACCTTTTTCCAGTGCAGCCTGGATCAGTCCATGGCAAATAGTGGGGCTGTGTTTCCACCCCTGGGGCAGTCGATTCCAGGTGTACTGGACGCCCCTCCAAGTAAAGGCAAACTGTGGCCTGCACTCCGCTGCCAAAGGGATGGAAAAAAATGCATTAGCAATGTCAATTGTGGCATACCACTTAGCTGCCTTTGATTCCAGTTCATATTGAAGCTCTAACATATCTGGCACAGCAGTGCTCAGCGGTGGTGTGACTTCATTCAGCCCACGATAATCTACTGTTAGTCTCCATTCCCCATTAGATTTCCGCATGGGCCATATGGGACTATTAAAGGGTGAGTGAGTCTTGCTGATCACTCCTTGACTCTCCAATTGGCAAATCAGCTTATGGATGGGGATCAGGGAATCTCGGTTGGTGCGATATTGCCGCCGGTGCACCGTCGTGGTAGCAATTGGCACCTGTTGTTCTTCAACCTTCAGCAACCCCACAACCGAAGGGTCTTGAGAGAGACCAGGCAGGGTAGACAGCTGTTCAATCTCCTCTGTCTCCAATGCAGCTATACCAAAAGCCCAACGGTACCCTTTTGGGTCCTTGAAATACCCCCTCCTGAGATAATCTATACCAAGGATGCACGGGGCCTCTGGGCCAGTTGCAATGGGGTGTTTATGCCAGTCATTCCCGGTTAGACTCATTTCAGCTTCCAATACGGTTAGCTCTTGGGATCCCCCTGTCACACCAGAGATACAGATGGGTTCTGCCCCTTTATAACTTGATGGCATTAGGGTGCATTGTGCACCAGTGTCTACTAGAGCCTTATATTCCTGTGGGTCTGATGTGCCAGGCCATCGAATCCACACTGTCCAGTAGACTCGGTTGTCCCTCTCCTCCACCTGGCTGGAGGCAGGGCCCCTCTAATCCTGGTTAGAATATTCGTTACTCACTTTTCGCACACGTGAATCAGAAGTCCCTTCAAGAGGATCAGAAATGTGATCAGCCCATCTACTGCATCTGGGGGACTGCTCACAGGAAACTGGAGCAGCAGTTTTCCAAGAAGAATCCTCTTTTCTGGTTGCTTTTTCTCGCAACTCCCGTACCCGTGCATCCAGGACTGAGGTAGGTTTTCCATCCCACTTCCTCATGTCCTCTCCATGGTCACGCAGGTAAAACCACAGGTTAGCCCGTCGTGTGTACTTTCTCTCTCCTCTCTCTTGGGCAGAGGAATGCTTACTCCCAATAGCTGCGATGCGGGCCTGTACAGGTGGGGAGGAAGACATATCCACTTTGAATTGCTGGAACTCTCGGGACAATTCCTCTACAGCCGAGACACAGGCCCGTAGGGAGGAAGAGAGACTTCCTTCGTATTGCCGGAGTTGGACAGCCAATTCATCCACCGTTTGTCCATGGCCTTCTTTCCAGGACATTACTGCCAATGAGTTGGCATAGGTTGGTGGTGCACTTCATAGAAACTTCCACCACATGGGTTGTGTGCATTGGACTTCATCTGGGTCTATGGGTGACTGCGCATTTTCTGGATCATTATAAATCACCTCCAGCACGGCTAATTCCCTCAGGTACTGGATACCTCTCTCCATGGTGGTCCACTTGCCTTGGTGACATGTAACTTCATCCTTGAAGGGGTATCTTTCCTTTACACCTAACAGAAGTCGCCTCCAGAGGCTGAGGACTTGTGTTTTTCTCCCAATCGCCTTGTCGATGCCCCCTTCCCTAGATAGAGATCCCAACTGCTTGGCTTCCTTACCCTCTAATTCCACACTACTAGCCCCATTATCCCAGCATCGGAGCAGCCAAGTAACAATGTGCTCACCTGGGTGGCGGCTAAAATCTTTTCGCATGTCACGCAACTCACTCAGGGATAGAGATCGGGTGATTATTTCAGGTTCTGCCTCTTCCTCCTGTTCTCGTGATGACCCTGGTTCATCTTCATCTCTCACTGAGCGAACTGATTTCTTTGTGTGTTTCTTTTTCTGTACAGGGGCGACTGATACTGGCACAGGTTGGTTCTCTGGTTTAGCTGCAGTATCTGTCACCGGGGTTGGGGTAGCCACGGTGCCTGTTGCCGGGGTTGGGGTAGCCACGGTGCCTGTTGCCGGGGTTGGGGTAGCCACGGTGCCTGCTGCCGGGGTTGGGGTAGCCACGGTGCCTGTTGCCGGGGTTGGGGTAGCCACGGTGCCTGCTGTCGGGGTAGGGGTAGCCACGGTGCCTGCTGTCGGGGTAGGGGTAGCCACGGTGCCTGCTGTCCTGTTTTCCATCTTTTCCCCCTTTTCTCCCTGAGGGTGCTGCCTAATATCAAGCAGTGTTTGGTAGATACTGGCCAGGGCCCAGCACAGTGCAGCGAGTTGTATGTCTTTGGAATAGCCACAGCATTTTTCTTTCAAATATTCTACCACTTCATGAGGGTTCTGTAGTTGTTTGGGAGTGAACTTCCAAGCCACTGGGGGTGAGAAGTTCTCTAGATACCTGCCCATATCCTCCCACATGCCGTGCCACCCATGAATATCCAGCTTTGGGGCAGATCTCTGGGTGGTACTCTTAAAGAGCCTTTTTGTAGCCCTAAACAAGACCTGAAACATATTCAGGAGGCATAGCACTAACAGCACACTGGCTTGTGCATCCCAAGGATATTCAAAGTTCTCAAAAGCTGTTGTAATTAGTCGGAAGGAGAGAAGGGAGGCGAACGGACGGGGGGGAAGTATCCCCCCCTAACTTCCCCATGGATTGGCTGTAATTACCAATAAAATCCGATAGAAGGTGCCCAAAGTATGGAAATGATATCACTGCCTCATACAGATACCAGCTTAACCTCATGACCAGTGATGTAATCATTTCACAAGTCGACATTGCCCAGTACAGCAAAATGATAATCCCAATCACTCTCCCAGAGGTGAGAAACGTAACTACAGGCAATACATAGAGCATATAAGGACTTACAAAACGCCACCCTGTAAACAAATTAATCAACATTGTGACTAACATCTATTTATCTAATATAAGGAATGCGTATGACAAATTTGTTTCAACACGCTCTAGCCAGATCTGCCGTTATCTCAACCCTTCGTGCCCCACGTTGGGCGCCAAAAAGGACTGTCGTGGTTTCAGCCCAGCCGGTAACAAAGGACCACGCAGCCGCTCGCTCACTCCTCCCGCCCCCTCCGGTGGGATAGGGGGGAGACGGAGGAGAGAAAAGGAAAAAAACTGGAACCTCGAGGGTTGAGATAAGGGCAGTTTACTGGGACAACGCAAAAAAAAGTTACAACAACAACAACGGTACTAATGAAAGAGTATACAAAAAAAAAGTGATGCACAGTGCAACTGCTCACCACCCGGGACCCGACGCTCCGCCACTTCCCCCACCGAAAGTCGAGAGAGAGAGCGGGGGGAGCCCTCCCCCCCGGCCCACTCCCCATATATATACTGGGCATGATGTCACATGGTATGGAATAGCTCCTTGGCTAGTTCAGGTCAGCTGCCCCGGCTATGCCCCCCCACCTCCCAGGTTCCTGTAAAAATTAACTCTATCCCAGCTGAACCCAGGACACTGTGATAACAGTATACGCAGTTAATGTAGCTCAGCAGTCATGAAAATTTGTTAGTGATAACTTGATCTTGTGTCTGAGTTCTAGTGGCAGCACAGCTGCAAATCATTCTTTGAAAACTGTTGTTTTCTAGAAAGTTAGTAAGCTTCTTTTCTAAGCCACTAAGGCAACTTTTTCAGAAATGGAAGGACACATTTCAGAAATTCAGGGTTACAAGGAAGCATAGTCTGGACTTCCTGATGTATTCAAATTCCAGTAGGGTTGGTTCATCGTTTTTACATAAGTTGGGCTTTGTAGTAGCCTGTATGCATTCTTCCAGTTCTAATATTAAAAAAATAATTTAAAATCTCATTTGTTCATTGTGGATGATGAATTTAATGATGAATTAGTGCTTTCTTCCATGCTTACTGAAAACCTCACCACTTTTCAGCTGCTTTTATCTAATGCTGATAGATGTGTCTTGATTTGCTCTTACAGCTGCAGTTTTCTGGATACATTTATGCGAAGATTAACATGACAATTCTGCCTGTAACTTGCATATAGGTCCTTTGCTAGCTGCATTGCTTCTTCCTTCCCCAGTATAAGAAACTAATACACAAATCCCTTTCTCCTACTGCAGTGTTTTTGACGTCTTCCCCCAAAATTCTATACAGATTACTCTTTTGTTGCTTGTATTACCTCCCTAATGCTACCAAGAATTCAACTTCAGCATTGAAGACTGATGCCAAGATGCACTGAAGAGCCTGAAGGATGCAGAGTTTGAACTATTGTTTACAGGCCTTGTATAAGTATAAAAGTTCAGATAGAAATGTCAGGTTTATAGATAAAAATTTAATGGTACAGCTTTATCATAGATTCATTGCCTACTGTGTATAGTTTATAGATGGAAGAAGGGACCTGAACCAAGTCTTTACATTATGTATGTAGCAACACAGTGTTTTACATCTGTAAAGCTCCC
Source organism: Aquila chrysaetos chrysaetos (assembly GCF_900496995.4). NCBI lineage: Eukaryota > Metazoa > Chordata > Aves > Accipitriformes > Accipitridae > Aquila > Aquila chrysaetos. The sequence goes on from NC_044030.1 coordinate 61,186,422, forward strand.
TAATAGCTCAGAAGAGAAACATGGTATTGAGGTTCAACTGAAATACACCTTTTGTAAGCCACTTATTAGACCTGTTTCTACTTTGTTGTGATTTATATATCAACTTCCCTTTCCAGAGAAAAAGATGTTGGACACACACTTCAGATTCCTGAAGTTGGAGTCAGTAAGGTAACTCTTGTTTCTGTCTGCTGAAAAGTAGATGAATGAAGCTTTAGATTTTATGGCTTTCAATTTTGCAAAATCTTATGTTCAATTTTTAAAAGAACTTTTTGAAGGAGATGAGGGTTTAGCCACATTTGAAGTTAGAAAAAGGAAAATATACAGTATTTTATTGAATGGGAATTTAAAATGAACAGCAGTGTGATTTCAAAGTCTAGAAAAGCTAAATGTTTTTTTAAATTGGAGTTTTACTAATACACAGTGTAATGCACAGTAAAAAAATTATACTTTGAGTCTTGAATTTCTTGATTATTGAACTTGAAGAAAACTTACTACTCTAACTACTAATGGTATATAAAATATTAATGTCGGCTAGTTAGAACTTTGTCATAAGTAATCCAATCCTTGCAGTTCAGCTTAGAGTAACAGGTTTTATTTTTATTTTTCTTCAAGGAAACTGTATAAATATGTAACTGATGTACAGGGAGTTTGAAAATTTAACAGAATTTCTTTCAGTGACAGATTGTAATGGAAAATTTTTCTCCTGGTTAAGAAAGATTAAAGATAAATTATGTGCTCTGTTTTGCTAACTACTTTAACACAGATCATAAATACAGCACTATTAATAAAAGAAAAGTAGATTGACAAAAATGTCATCCAAATAAAACAAAAATTGATAAAAACATCTGCAAATGCAAGTACCTGAAAAACACTTTACTATGTCTGTTCCATATTTCATACTAAACATTCCAGAGTAAATCTTTAGCTCCTATTAATGACTTTTTCAGGCATGTATTTGAAATTGAGTACATAAAGAAGCCAAAAGGCTTTTATTTTTCTGTAATGTTACCATTTTATACTTCATGGATACCTGCCTGTTTATATAAGAAGTTATTTTGCTTTGCAGGTAAGGAGTCAAAGGCAGGAAGATAAATGACATATCTATAGGAACAAAAAGTTAACTACCAGTTTGTTTTCCTCACTATTCATAGTTAATAGCTGTGGACCACTTTGGCATTTGCTTTACTTGAGTGTAAAGTGAGATATAAAAAAAGCTACACCCTGCAGATTTAGCATCTTTAGAAGTAAAGTTTGGGTTTATCCTATTCAATGAAACAGAGGTAGAAACTAAATTATCTATTGAATGGGCTAGTGAGTCTCCATTATGGGAGTATTGCTGTTGTAAATGCTAGCCAATCTACAAAATACTATTTTGGTACTTTTTATTACTGAATAGAGCAACTGCTATTGCTCAGATAAGAAGAGATTTGGTTTTAAATGAACAGTTTCTTCCCAGATTGAGTCTTGGTTTTTTCCTCCACTATAGCAAAATGGATCTTTGCTTGTCAAATTTGAAACTGTCATGTTTTTCGACTTCTGATTTTTACTGGGAGTCTTAGTAGGCTGCAGAAGTTGGTATTTTGGTTTGCTCAGTGGCCATTTTTGGAGGTAGTATGTATCTTTGAGTTTGGCCAGGAGTTGTATATTCTCTGTTTCATGTGGGCTTAGAGCAATACCTATATAGAATTGCAACAACAAAACAAAAAAATTAGACTGTTAGTCTCAATATCAGAAAGGATATAAAAGGAACAGCAAATGATGGCTAGTCATTGTGTCCTGGGCATTAAGATGCAGGTGAAGGTGAATTACATGAAATTTACAAAAGCATGGCATTTAGGGAGCCATTTCAGATATGAAAGACCAAATAACCTGAAGCTGTAGAATGAGATCAGATTTTTTTTTTAATTGAAAGAGAAAAAATTGAGTATTGTAACATACCTTAAAAGAAAAAAGTCTTTTATTTGTAAGAACAGTTTAAAGTGCTGTATTACTGAATCTTGCAGTCCTTTAAGTAAAACATGCTTGCCACATTGGAAGTATATGCTTTTTCAGTACTGAATCAGTTTATGGTCAAAATAGTTATATTATTAATAGTATTCTTTAGCTCCTGCTGTTGTGGCACATTCATTTATATTTCACATTGATGAAATCATAAGGTGTGGAACACTCTATTAACTTAGAGTACCAAAGCCACTCATTTAAAAGGCCTCAAAAGATACTCTGAAATCTGATTTTAAAATAGCGTATAAATTGTGCAGTATTTGCTTAATAAGATCATTTCACTTAGACTTCTATTTATCAGTTCCATGCAGAAGTATATTTTGACCATGATTTGCAAAATTATGTTCTCGTGGATCAAGGCAGTCAGAATGGAACAGTTGTTAATGGAAATCAGATTCTCCAGGTGAGTACCTGTTGTTACGGTGCTGTGTACGTTGCAGAAAACTGTAGTCATGTGGTCATTTTAAATACGTTATGGCAAATCACTAACAACATAATTGTATGGCTTCTTTCATACATAGTCTCTTCCTTGGTTCTCTTCTGGTTTTAGGGTGATTTACAATACTTCATGTTTGGTTTATACTAGGAAAAATCTACTATGGTTGCAGTTGCTGGAGTGAAATACCCATTGTAGTTAAATCCTTGCCTGCATTTGTGTGACCAAACTGAATTACTAGATTATGAGCAGCATTCATAAAATAGAATTCGTGCCCTTCATTAGTAAATAATTAACATGGCTGCCAAAACTTTCTTTTGCTGTAGCCTAAAACTAAATGTGATCCCTACATTTTGGAGCATGGAGATGAAGTGAAGATTGGTGAAACTGTACTTTCTTTTCATATACATCCTGGCAGCGATACTTGTGATGGATGTGAACCAGGACAAGTCAGAGCACATCTTCGCCTGGACAGGAAAAAGGAATCTTCTGGTTAGTCATGTTATCACGGGATATGTTTTTTATTATGGCTCTTTACTTCATAAACATAATAATTACTTCAGTATTCTTACAATTTTCTTGTCAACTGAGAATAGTTCTACAATACGTGATAATGTATTTTCTTCTTGGTTTGCGTGTCTGTGTGTAATAATGTTAGGACAAAAAGTCTCACAGTTGTCTCATGTTTCAAAATATTGTTACATAATTCATTAGAAATTCACTCCTGTGTTCTTCCTTTTAGTTTGCCCAGCACTTAGCAAAGAAGAGAGAGAGTTAGTCAGAAGAAAAGCATTAAAACAAATACGGGTAAAATACGGTTTACAGGTGAGTTTACAGTAGAAGACGATTAAGTGTTTGAAGTCTACATCTACTTTGTGATCCCTATTTTTAAGCCATAGACTTCAGTGAATAAGGAAAGTTTTTAAATGCACTCAAACTTGAGCCTGGTAGTTTAACGCAACATTGTCTTTTGTACACTAAATAATTATTTACAAACCTTTACAAAGAGAGATGATGGTAACAGGGCATGAAAGTTCTGTTAAAACTTTAGGAAAAGAAGATCCGTTCCAATGTGTACACGATTCCTCATCTTTTTTAGGTTAAGATTTCTTAAGACATTTCTATTTTTATTTCTGCAAATTAAGTTTGCACTAAATTGCAGTGGTGTCTTTTACTTGGAAAGGAAAAATAATGAGCAACTGAAAAAATGATGGAAGGAAGACGGAAATTTTTTAAGTTTTTATTTTAAGTCTTCTTTGCCATAGAAGAATGCCAACATGAATGTGCAGGCAATATAGTATGCAAGTATTCCAGTTACTTCTGGTTTAGAGATTATTTTAACTATGTGGTTACATCTAGCACTTGTAGTAAGTATTCGTGTAGAAAACAGAATGCTATCATTTCTCTCAAATTCCTCAACTACGAAAATAGTATCGATACGGAATCTATACACATGCTTATTTATGTGATGTATTCTGAACAAATAGTTGCTGAGGAACAGGCTAAATGTTTAAACAAAAAGCCAGTGGCATGTCCATATGGTTTTCTGCTTAATATGGAGAGATTGATTCTTCATACCAAGAGAAGATTCAAGAGAATCTGTTTGTTTAGTTACAGCCTCTGTAAATATTACATTATTATTTACAATATTATTTACAGCCTCTGGCAATATTACATTATTATGTGATGATGGCAATAACATACCTTACAAGGTATGGCTCTAAGGTAAGAAAGTACTAAACGAGAACTATAGTTTTTTGTTAAAAGATTTAGAATTAATGAAATAGGCTGAAGCTGCCTTCCTTTTGGAGGGAAGCCGTGAAGTTACCAAAAATAAAGAATTTAAAGCCTGCTTTCTTTGTCTTGATGGAATTTAATATGCTTATAAAGAACACAGAGTATGAAGACAACAAAGCAGTGAAGAATCCAAAGTACAAAGATAGAGCAGGAAGACGCAGAGAGACCATTGGAAGTGAAGGAACCTTCCAGAGAGATGATAGTCCAGCTTCTGTTCATATGTGAGTTTGTTGCGGGGCGGGGAATCCTCGATGTCCTTCTCTAGTGAATCTTAAAAAATGATGATAAAGTAAGTATCAATTAGTTACTAGGATACAGTTTGTTAGATTATGAATTACCTGTATATAATGTGTTAGGAGAGCTAGAAAACAGTAAGCTATTCTCACTTCCAGTTCACATGGTTTTTATTAACTCCTCATCTTCCATACAGAATTCAACTTGGCAGTAAAGATGCTTAGATCACTCCTTACCAACTCAAAAAAAATCAAGGAACTCCCCAGCTGCACTATTCCACCTTCAGCAGTGTCTGTTTTCACATGTCTCAATTTCTATTCTTCCTTTCCAGTCCCAGCAGTAGTACACATGCAAGTTTTTCACCTGTAGTTTCTTTCATTGTCAATATCCAGCCTATCATAGGACATTCATTTATATACCTCTTAAATGACACTTTAATCTCCCTCTTTAATTATTCCTTTGCTCCTGTAGCTGTAATTGGGGTGGGCTTTTTAAGAAACATGAACTTGTAGATGCTTCTAAGTTAGTAAAAGGAAGTGTGAGACAATGAAATAATGTGCATTAGGATGATTTGGTGGCGAGGTAGTGATACTGCCTTTTCCTTAGTGCAGTCAATTCCCACCCACCCATGCTGTATCTTTTAACTCCTAAGTAAGCAAGTAGTTCAGAAGGAGTTTTAAGAAAGCTGGTATTGACCGGAGGCTTGGAATAGCTTTGGTAACTGAAGATATTCATGGAAGAACTCACAAAAGGTAGCACTAGGGTCTTCTGGATAGCTCTTGATAGAAATAGAACAGCATAGTAGTTCAGTCCTGGTTTCTAGAGCAGCACGTACATGCGCATTTCTGTCCTTCAGTATTTGTGTAGAAAACATACTCTTTGTTTAACTCTTGCTTACCAGTTATCTTAAACTTTCTTTGAAGTGAAATCAGCAACAGCAACAAAGGACATAAAATGTTGGAGAAGATGGGGTGGAAGAAGGGGGAAGGCCTGGGCAAGGATGGTGGTGGTATGAAGGATCCGGTATGTCTTTCTGGTTTTTACTTGGAGCAAAAAGGAATATAAATGTATTTGCAGTGAAAAATATCTAACTGTAAGCCACTATTCACTTGAAACATTCCAAAGTCCTGGTTAGGAAGGAATAATCTCAGTAGGACTAATCTCAAATTATTTTTTTACTTGATTAATGAAGTATTTTGAAGTTTTTCAATTATTTTGTCCCTTCAGTAGAAAATGCCAGTAATGCCTGTGTTTGTTAGGGAACAAAGGGAGGACAGACAGCTTCTAGGCATTGAATTAATGATCTCATATTTGAACACAAAGTCTGGAGGAAGATTTAAATAATTTTAAGTGATGTGAATTCAAGATGGGCTTATGTTGGAATTCTTCACTTTCTCTGAGGCTGATGTAGCACAAAAATCAAACTAGATGATGGCCTATGAGAGAGGAAAAGCTGGCTGAAGTCACTCTAGCCACTGAGTTCTGGGCCTCTGTGGCAGCTGTGTTAGCCCCATTTTTATCACCAGAGATGTGTTGTCTTTTGGCAGTAGTGCTGCTCAGAGCCACCCCATACCTTTTGCTGTCGAAATACGCAGCACAGGGATCATAGGCTCTTCACTCAGTGAGGAGTACTTCACAGTAATGTTAGTGGCTTTTGACATCATTCAGCACTCTAGATCATAGTTCTAGAGGTGGTGATTTGACCCATCATTTTAACAGTACTTTAAATGTCTGTGTATGATCTAGGTATCTTAGAGTCTTAAAGAGAAGCACTTGGGGAAGGGGGGGTGGAATTAGTATTATAAAGTACGATTGAAAGTAATTAGAATACCTAACTTGCAGTTACAACGGTATTTAATGTATTTGACAGATCCACCTTCAGTTACATAAAACACATGCAGGTTTGGGTACCAGTAGACCAGCCTCAGTTGAAGATGTTCAGATAATCCAGAGCAAGAATAAAAAGAACTGGGATAAAGCAAGAGAAAGGTTTGCTGAAAACTTCCAAGAACCTAAATCACAAAGGGATACGCCTAAGAGTACATCTTGGATTAGAGGGACTGTAGAGTAAAGTATCTGATCCCACAGCAGGGTAATTCCTGTGTGTAAATAGTTGGAAGAGAATTTATTTTTATTCTTTTTTCTTTTGCTAAAGCAGAAGTTTGGTGATACGTAAAATAAAGTTGTGGAAAAAATTACACAAGATTAACACTATTATGTTAATTGGTTTTCTGTAGTCTTCATGCTTTTATAAAAACACATTTTTAATAAGAAATTAATGGAATATAGAAGGGGATATTAAAATTTAAGTACTTGAAAGTGATTCTCATCATGAGCAGAAGTTTCTTCAATTGTTTTTAACACAGTTCTTCATGGCAAGTCAAACAAAACATCTGTTTTAAATATGATACCTTTAACATTTGAACAGTGGTTTAAAAGCAAGCTGAAACAAACAGAAAAAAGAAAATCCTGTGAACCCCTACTACCAGAGTATCATATTGTCATTTCCTCTCTTGTATGTTTATTCACGTTTGCCATGAAATGCTCAGCAAGGGTACACTACTCCTGAATTCATAGAGTTCAGTACTAATTACATGTCTCAGCTTACCTTAAGGGGGAAAAAACCTTTTTAAATGGTTCATCAGTACTGTTCAAAAATAAATACTGTACTCCATGAAATAAACTACCAGCATTGGTGAAGAAGACAATGTTCAGAGGTGGCTTGTAGCAAAATTTTCTTCTGTGAAGAACTTGCTTGAGATTTGTTTAGTAAATCTGTATCATGCCTTTTAAACAGGAGGTATGTTTAGAAAACTGCTGTCTGTGTGTATTATTTATTAACTTCTTGTTCTGATACATCCATTGCTGGCAATGGAGTTTATGCCAGAAAAAAACCCCAACCAACTGATTTTTGGTGGGGAAGGATTGCCAAACTAAAGCTAAAAGCTTGGTGTTTATTGAATGTCCCTGAACACAATAAATAATTGTCAATTTAAGCAGTGTGCTTCTTGATACTATCTTCTGCATATGCCCACTAGGACTGCTCTTCTAAAATGAGAAAAACTTAATGCTACTTTAGTCAAGTTAAAAGTTCCAATACTTGTGTAAGTAAAGGAAACTTGGGTAGTCTTACCATCCTATTGGATCATGCAAGCAACTGTCAAGCACGCCTGAGAAAAAACCAGGACAAGTTGCTAGCTATTTATCTTAATGTATCTTTAGATGCTGTGGTAGGTTGACCCTGGCTGGATACCAGCTGCCCATCTGTCCGGGTTTCGGCTGGGATAGAGCTACTTTTCCTTCTAGTAGCTGGTATAGTGTTATGGTTTGGATTTAGTATGAGAATACTGTTGGTAACACTGATGTTTTCAGTTGGTGCTAAGTAGTGTTTAAGTCAAGGATTTTTCAGCTTCTCGTGCCCAGCCAGCAAGAAGGCTGGAAGGGCACAAGAAGTTGGCAGGGGACACAGCCAGGGCAGCTGACCGAAACTGGCCAAAGGGCTATTCCATACCATGTAAAGTCATGTCCAATATATAAACTGGGGGGAGTTGGCCTGGGGGGGTAGATTGCTGCTTGGGAACTTACTGGGCATTGGTTGGTGAGTGGTGAACAATTGCATTGTGCATCACTTGTTTTGTATATTCCAATTCTTTTATTATTATCATGTTGTTATTATTTTCTTCCTTTCTGTTCTATTAAACTGTTCTTATCTCAATCCACGAGTTTTACTTTTTCGTCATGATTCTCTCCCCCATCCCACTGGGTAGGGGGGAAGTTAGTGAGCAGCTGCGTGGTGCTTAGTTGCTGGCTGGGGTTAAACCATGACACCACCAAAGCTGCTCTCACTCCCCCTCCTCGGCTGCACAGGGGAGAGAAAATATAATGAAAGGCTTGCAGGTTGAGATAAGGACAGGGTGATCACTCACCAATTACTGTCATGGGCAAAACAGACTTGACTTGGGGAAACTAATTTATTACCAATCAAATCAGAGTAGGGTAATGAGAAATAAAAACCAAATCTTAAAACACCTTCCCCCCACCCCTCCCTTCTTCCCAGGCTCAACTTTACTCCTGATTTTCTCTACCTTCTCCCCCTGAGCAGCACAGGGGGATGGGGAAAGGGGGTTGCAGTCAGTTTGTCACACATTGTCTCTGCTGCTCCTTCCTCCTCAGGGGGAGGACTCCTCACACTCTTCCCCTGCTCCAGCATGGGGTCCCTCCTATAGGACACACTCTTCCACAAACTTCTCCAACGTCAAGTCCTTCCCATGGGCTGCAGTTCTTCATGAACTGCTCCAGCATGGGTCCCTTCCATGGGCTGCAGTCCTTCAGGCATGGATTGCTCCAGCATGGGTCCCTCACAGGTCACAAGTCCTGCCAGAAAACCTGCTCCAGTGTGGACTCCTCTCTCCACAGGTCCTTACAGGAGCCTGCTCCAGCATGGGCTTCCCGTGGGGTCACAGCCTCCTTCGGGCATCCACCTGCTCCAGCGTGGGGTCCTCCACAGGCTGCAGGTGGGTATCTGCTCCACAGTGGACCTCCATGGGCTACAGGGGGACAGCCTGCCTCACCGTGGTCTTCACCACAGGCTGCAGGGGAATTTCTGCTCCAGCGCCTGGAGCACTTCTTCCCCTTCCTTCACCGACCTGGGTGTCTGCAGGGTTGTTTCTCCCACATATTCTCACTCCTCTCTTCAGCTGCAGTCATGCAGGTTTTTTTCCCCTTAAAATACGTTATCCCAGAGGCCCTACCACCGTCGCTGATGGGCTCGGCCTTGGCCAGCGGCAGGTCTGTCTTGGAGCCGGCTGGCACTGGCTCTGTCGGACATGGAGGAAGCTTCTAGCAGTTTCTCACAGAAGCCACCCCTGTAGCCTCCCTGCTACCAAAACCTTGCCACACAAACCCAATACAGATGCATACAATATAAAGCAAAATATTCAATCTATGTTATTTAAATTATTAAAGCACACAAGTTTAACAACCAGAAGCACACCTTACTACAGCAGTATAGAGTTGAAGATACAGTTGTGCGCACTCTGAATGCCTGCAGCAGTATTGCTTAATTTAATTAAAATCAGTTCACTGTTTGCCTTTGTAAGCAGTTACTTTTCTACTGTTTTAGTGATAGTTATGAATTATTGGCTTACTTTGCTGTTGCATTCTTTTATATTGACAACTTCACGTTTTCAGAGGCTACCTATTTCTAGCTGTGAACAAAAAAATTGTTCTCTATGAAACAGCTACATGTCAAGTTTTAGTTCACCAGGTATCTAAAAAGGCACTTATGCTACTACGAGGAAAAAAATCCACTATGCTAAAAGAAGGTTTTTGCCTCTTTTTTTAATTAAGTTGACCCCTGTGGTCTTCATAGTAAATCAAACTAAAACTCTTAATCTGAAAGGAGAGCAAGACATCTTGTACACACCTTAGTAGGAACCTTAGCTTTCCCTCCTCAATTATTCAAGTAACAGCTCTAAGAAAAGTCAATCACTGGTTTATTGTTGCCTTGGAGAAGACACTTGAAAGGATTTAACTGGGTGAAAGGGTTTAACTAAGTTTGCATTTCATAAAGTTTTTTAAGTAAGACATCATTTGCCTTCTGTGAGAGGCATGGTCTCATGCAGTCAAGCACTGACTGCTTTCAGTATTGCAGCTTCCTTTTTCAACAAACAGTTCCATCCATATAAAGGGTTGAAGCTTAGTCTCGGTTTAGCGTTGGCATGACAAATCCCATTGTCTCTTGATGCTGCCTAGAATGTGGAAAAAGCGGTGCCATTAATACACACAGCATTGTTAACAAAACAACTGAAAATAAGGTCTGACTAATCCTCATCAAGCAATTGTGTGCCTTTATTGAGTAGGAAGACTTGTACTACACTAAACAGGGCTTTTCATCCCCTACCTTAGTGACCTCTTAGAAAGTTTTAAGTACAAATGAGTTAGGTGAAAGCCACCAATGGTGTGTGAGCCTTATGTGCAAATGCAGTACTGCCTTCCCTCATGTCAGGAGGGGAACAGGAGTTGCCATTGCACTATTATAATTTTGGAGGCTACAACCAGTAAGATACAGCATGAAGTTTAACTGTCTTACCTTCTCAGTCCTCCAACCCTCCTGTTGTCTTTTCCAACTTAAGATTCTTAATATTGATCACTTAGACAAAGTTGCTTTTCTATACATCCAAAACCAAAAGTTCTGGCAGTTTACTGTGTGTATATATAAATATTGCTAGTGAATATATATAATCTTAAAGCTGTTGAGAATAACATTACATTCATCAGTTTATATAAACAAACTATTTTCTGTGGTCCTAATAGTGAATTTTGCGAAGCACCAACTTGCCAAACGTATTTCTGAAACTTACACTAAGAAAAGTAGGTACATTCATATCTTCAGTGCTGAACAACACAGCTGGCAAGTAAAAACAGGGAGCACGCTCATCATGGTGTGAAAGTCACTGGATTAAACACCTACACCAAGAGGGGCACTGAACTATTGTATACGTATGAAATATTTTTACAAAACATACCATAGATGAAAGTGGAGTTTCTGTTCTAGAAAAAATAGAGCCTTTGCTGCTGCAACTGGTTGTATGAAGCATATCTGACAGGAGCTTTCACCCAGTTGATAACAAATCCATAGCTGCAGGAAGAGATGTCAAACATAGCATCCTGTTATGAACAAGATGTATTTAAATGTGCATACCAACAGATTTTGTTCTGTCTGGACTTTTTGTAAGTGCTGCATATCTTTGTGACCACTGAATGTGGGATTTTTTCCTCATCCAGTTGCTGCCTTACAAATGTTTTTCATCTGTCTCTTATTTCAATCCGGCAATACCTCTCTGTTGATGAACATACCTGCGTGCCGGTTTCTGTGGCCCAGGTAGCATTGATCGTGGTACAGCCCTACACTGTAGCAGGGCACCATCCGCTCTCACCCGTTTCCAATGAGGCGTCTCGGTGTTACTTCAGCACTGCAAACAGGGCACACGCTGCCTCTTCCCCTGCTCCTCAAGCTGCTTGGTTAAGGCAGGAGGAAAAACGAGGGTTACGGCCTGGCCGCTCCACCGGCGGGGCCCTTCCTGCGCGCACACGCGGCTCTGTGCCGGGGAGGCCGGGCAGCGGGTCGGGCCCAGCAACACCTCCCCGCCGCCCCGAGCCAGCCGCCCGCCTCAGCCCTCGCTTCGGAGCCCCGGCCCCGGCCCCGGCCCCGCCCGCCACGGGCCGCCTTTACCTCCCCACCGGGCCCGCCGCCATCTTGCTTCGTCTCGTCCCAGTCCGGCCAGCGGCCGCGCCGCGGCGCCCTCCCCGCGGGAGGAGAGCGGCCCGCCCAGCCCGGCGCCGCCGCCGAGCGGGGACCGCGCCTCGCGTTTGAGCTTGAAACTCTTTCTCTTCCCCCTCCTCCTCCTCCTCCTCCTGCCTGCCGCCGCGGCTGCGCGCCCTTGCCGCGGGCTCAAGAGTTCCGAGAAAGGCAGAGAATTGGGATGTTCGGCGGAGGAGGTGGCAGCTGCTGCGTGGTCCCCTGCAGCACAGGAGGAGCAGGCGGAGGAGGGAACATCACAGGAGGACAACATGACCAGAGGCCGAACAGCCACAAAAGGAAACGAGATCCACAGATACTAGTTTAAAAATACACCTACACGACTTTTTTGAACATTTAGGATCAGAAATGATCCCAAGAATGAAGGAGTGACCCTGAGAAAAAAATGCCGGGAGGAGCTGGCGCAACCCACCAAGGGAGCTGGCGTAGCAGTAGCCTCAAGCCAGTTTGTGGGCCGGAGTGCCTCATCCCCCGAAGAGCTGACTCTTAATCTGCTGTTCCCTGCCCTTCTGTTGTAAATGCCTTACAGCCCCTGCTGCTCAGCCTCCCTCTGCTCTCTCTTTGTCCTCCCTCCCTTTTCTAACCAAGGACAACGGTGGACTGGCCTTATCTTAGCAGTCTCAGGTCAAGCCAGGTTGCTACTGCAGACGGTATGCTTTGGCCAAACCTCAGCTCTTGGGCTTTGTGAGACTAAAAACTGCACAGGTTGTCAGGCTAGATTTTGTAGTGCCTTGAGTTTTGCGCTAACATCTGTTCATCTTCAACATTTTCCCCCTTCAGTCCTTCACTTTCTTCCTCCTTTTTGTTTCCCCTGGCTATTTTTTTTCTTTAGTTCACCAGTGTTTTTCATTTAGCTACTTTTTACCCATGGGAAAAAAAAAAAAATCAAAGTGCTGATTAAATAAAACTGCGATACCTGAGTTACCACCATCAGACTGCTCACTGGATTTGTTTTTTCAGCCTTTTATCTTCTTTATTCAGCCTGTAACACCAACAGGCAGGAATAGTCTCTAAATTTTTAAGTAAGGCTTAGTGTGAATCAAAATTATAGTTGCAGTTCCTTAACTTCCTCGGCAAACCCCTAATCTTTCTGTTTGATTCTTTATCTGCACAATGGGAATAATAATACTTGTTTTTGCTCCGACTTTAGAGATATACAAAAACTGTCTAGACACAGTCCTGGGCAACCTGCTCTAGGTGGCCCTGCCTGAGCAGGGGATTGGACAAGATGACCTCCAGAGGTCCCTTCCAACCTCAACCACTGCAGTTCTGTGATTATCACAGAAGGTGCCGTGAAGAATTGATTGGCAGTTGGATACTACAGGGACAGAGAGGCCATAGACGTACCTAGGCAGGCACAAAGAAGTTTTAAACTAACGATAGCAAGAAAAGCAACAAAAAGCCCAAGGAGAGTGGGCAGTTTAAGACTTAATGGCAAGAAACAATCTGCTGTCTGGCCTACCCTTCACCAGCTATCTTTGAGGTCAGAATTCATGACCCAGAAGAGGTTAAACTGCAAGAAGAACAGTAAGCACATGATGAGTCTGAATGGTAAATATTAAACAGGAGTTTTGGAAAGTACAGAAGTGGCTATTCTTTAGTGTAAATGCCAGTCTACGGAGTGGAAAGGCTGGAACAAAACTCCATCAAACCTTGCCTGAAGCAGTTGATGTCACCATGGCGGCAGGTGCCATAGGCCAACACCCTCCTCCAGCCCAGCAAGTCCAGCATTTCTCTACGCAGCATAACAGAGAAACAATAGGTTAAAAAAAAAAGTGATACAATGCACAAGTAAGCGGCACAGCACTGGACAATTTCAGCTTTTTGAAACATCGTCACGTCCTTTATAAAGAGCGATTCTGCCTTGTGTGACATTGTACAATGTCCTGGTGTTCCTGAACTTTTTCTCAGAGGCAGGTCTGGATAGGACCATCTGTCTATTTGTGGACAATTGCTCAGTGTGATGTAGGTGCACTGATCCGCCACAAAGGCAGTGGCAGGGAAAGCACCACTGAGGTGTTTCTGAGGTATGTTTTCTGTTTGGAGATTTTTCTGAGAGATTTTCTGATCTGTGTCAAGCAAGAGGTTGGGGGTTTGGGGTTGTGATTGCTGGGGGAAAGCAGAGCTTCTGGCTGGGTGGGTTATTTGACCATGAGCAGTTACTAAGCTTTCTACCAAGGAGGTCAGTGTGATATGGAAATGATAACCAGGAAGCACTAGAGATGGGCTTCTTGTGTTTGTTCTGGTTGAGCACAAGATAATTGGGTGGACAAGGCCCCCATCCAGCTTTTTAGAGCTTGTTTAAAGCACCCTACAAGAAGCACAATGTAGTTGGGATGTTCTTGAAAAGTATGGGGGTTTTGCGACAGTAGTTCCACTTTACCATATAAATGCTTCATTTTAGACATGTATCTTTATACAACAAAGACTCGACTTGGAAATTGCTCCAGGGGGAAAATCACAAGTTCTTTAAAATAGCTTTACCCACTACGTGTCTTCAGTGTCAAATTTTGGAGGTATCTAAAGAAGGATAGCTCTTCTGGTGAATTTGCAATATTTGGGGTTTATTACGGATTGAGTTATTCTGTGTATGTTTTGACTTGATGGAGAAATACATGTGAAGGATGACCATGAGTTTCAGCTTTATCTGCTTTCCCACATGTCTGTACATGTGGCTCCCTGCAGAGACCCTGCCACTGGGCTGATGGTTGAAATCTGCACCTTGCTTCCTCAAATGCCCATTTACGTTGAATTTTGCCACAGCCAGAGTTGGATGAGAACTGAATGTGGTTTTAAGTTTGTAGTCATTCTCACTTTGGGTAGCTACTGCTTGTTCTTCCTCAGACCTTCTGCAAAAACCAAGGTTAGCTAGTTCTTCCAAGGCTCTATATTTGGAGTTATTCAAGGGATGGTGGAACACTGCAAAAATGTTTAAACAACTGTCTACAAAATGTGACGTGAGCCTCACCTGTATCCTCACTGTCCCGTGACCTGCATTCAGGAAAGTATTTCCTTTCCCCTAGACACTGCTGACACCTGGCTATGGTAATATTCCAATTCCCAGTACTTACCATTAAAACTAATGAACTGTTGAAGCCTAGATAAATCACTTTAGTCGTTACAAATAAAGATTAAGAAGGCTTAACTGAGTGTAAGACTCATTTTTTAAATGCTGCAGTGGATGCATTGTCAGGAGACCTTTAAGTTGAGATCTCAGTACACTTGAAGAGGCCTCCTGTAACAGCTGGCAGGATTATTAATAGCTGCCACAACTGATTTAGGTAAAGAATATGTTTTCTTGGGGGATTTTAACTAATGAGTCATGTCATTTTGTTCACCTTAGTTTTTATTTGTTTTGCTTTGAAAGGAAAGAGTTTTTGTTATGCAGACATGGACACAGACAGTATGCCTGGGGTTGAAATCTTGAAAGAGCAGCCTACAAATTCTGGAATATAAAGGCAGGAGTCTCGGCTGGGATGTCGCTGTGTCTTCAGTGAGTGCATGCTAACCTCCAGCCGCTAATGATCTGGTCCCAGATGCTCATAGGCCAGTGTTAGTGAGCAGATAATGGTGTGGGTGTTGGTATGGAAGTCCACACACATATATGCATGGCCTAACTCTGCAAGCTGGAGGAGAAATTAAAATGTTTGTCAGACATCCGAGGAACAACATGACCCCAAACTGAGAAATGCATTCCTCTTTCACAGCACCATCCTCCTGCCAAACTGTGTGTGTGGCACCACAGCAATTAGCCAAGGAAAATCTTTCTATTGTCATTCATTTAGGAGCCCTGGTATGTTTGCTCACCTAAATGAATCATTTACCCCCTGCTTGTATTCAGCATTTCGGGTGACAGCTGCACTAATAGTTGGCATAATCATAGTGCCAGCCAAATTGCAGCAATATTACAGGTGTCAGGATGCTCACTTATTTTCAAAACACTGCACATTTCAGATTGTGCATTTCTCATTTGAATAATTACACGGTTTATATTCTTTTACATGCCATTAAAAATAGTCTAGAGCCTTAAAAAATGTAACTCTTGACAGCTGCAGTGGCACAATTTTTTACTGGCTTCAGTTGGAGTGACTCAATCATCTGACAATTAGCAATGATTTTACAAAGCATATTTTGGAATCTACAAGGCTCATTTAGAGTAAAAAATCATTTTCTGCAAAGTGAAGATAGCAGTCTTCACTTTAGGCTTTCACAGTGGTATTTTTCGCCAGCTACTCACCAGTTAAAGTTTCTGCTGATTATGTAAGAATAGGACGTCATTTCATTGATGCTTGCATCTGTTTTTTTTTTTTTTTTTTATGACAGTGCCTCTTTGGGTTCAATGCAGTTACTTGGAATTCATGCTAGTATTAATAAGAAGAGATATAGGTCCCCAACCCTAGATCCTCAGAATGGGAAGTAGTAACCAAAACGTGGCTGAGCACACTGATATATCACACACAAAATCAACATGAAGAGTTATGTTGTTAACATTGTAGTCAGGCCCTCAAGTGTTGCAGAAATGCAAGAACTACAGTTGCCTGAACATTTTTCAGAATTTCCAGCTGTTGAATGCTCAACTGCATGATGCCAACAGTGTTGTTTCAATGCAGTTTTCTTGCTTCATGATTTAATGTATAATTATATTCTCACACCCTCTTTACTTCTGAAGTCCCTCTACAGCTTTTATTGTGCAGGAAGGATTGTGCTTAGTTAACAAGCAGCTGGATCAGATTTTTTCTCTTCACTTTCTCTTTCTTCACTCACGACTTCTCATCTTCTGGCCTGCACTGAAAATCCTATGCTCTTCCTTGGACCATCCCTTCTTTTCATCATTAGGATTCCCATGCTGCCTGCACTGCACCATCTGTGCTACAGCAGTGCAGTTAGAGCTAGTGCATGAACATGCAGCTGAAGAAGCTGCAGCAAGTGCTGCCAACAGCTGAATAAAAGACTCTTTCATGATTTCAAATATAAGTATGTCAGTCACCTACTATTTTCAAGTCATAGAATCATAGTGATAGCATGGATTGGGTTGAAAGGGACTTTAAAGATCATCTAGTTCCAACCCTCCTGCCATGGGCAGGGACACCTTCCACTAGACCAGGTTGCTCAAAGCCCCATCCAACCTGGCCTTGAACACTTCCAGGGAGGGGGCATCCACAACTTCTCTGGGCAACCTGTTCCAGTGTCTCACCACCCTCACAGTAAAGAATTTCTTCTTAATATCTAATCCAAATCTACCCTCTTTCAGTTTAAAACTGTTACCCCTTGTCCTATCACTACACTCCCTGATAAAGAGTCCCTCCCCATCTTTCGTGTAGGTGCCCTTTAAGTACTGGAAAGCTGCTATAAAGTCCCCCTGGAGCCTTCTGTTCTCTAGGCTAAACAACCTCAAGTCTCTCAGCCTTTCCTCATAGGGGAGGTGCTCCACCCCTCTGATCATCTTCATGGCCCTCCTCTGGACCAACTTGAGCAGGTCCATCTCTTTCTTATGCTGGGGGCCCCAGAACTGAACATAGTACTCCAGGTGGGGTCTCATGAGAGCAGAGTAGAGGGACAGAATCACCTCCCTCAACCTCCTGGCCGTGCTTCTTTTGATGCAGCCCAGGACACGATTGGTTTTCTGGGCTGCAAGCGCACATTGCTGGCTCATATTCAGCTTTTCATCCACCAACACCCCCACATCCTTCTCTGCAGGGCTAGTCTCAATCCACTCATCACCCAGCCTGTATTCATGTATGGGATTGCCCCAACCCAGGGGCACTTCATCTTGTTGAACTTCACGAGCTCCACACGGGCCCACCTCTCAAGCCTGTCCAGGTCCCTCTGGATGGCATCCCTTCCCTCCAGAGTATCAACCACACCACTCAGCTTGGTGTATCTGCAGACTTGCTGAGGATGCATTCAATCCCACTGTCCATGTCCCCAGTAAAGATGTTAAATAATACTGGTCCCAGTACAGACCTCTGTGGTATACCAGTCATCACTGGTCTCCACCCAGACATCGAGCCATTGACCGCAACTCTTTCAGTATGACCAGCCAGCCAGTTCCTTATCCACTGAGTGGTCTACCTGTCACATCCATGCCTCTCCGTTTTAGAGACAAGGATGTAGTACGGGACAGTGTCAAATGCTTTGCACAAGTCCAGGTGGATGATGTCAGTCGCTCTTCCCTTATCCACCAATGCTGTAACTGTGTCATAGGAGGCCACCAAATTTGTGAGGCGTGATTTGCCCTTAGTGAAGCTGTGTTGGCTCTCCTGTTGGTTATTCATGTGTTTAAAGTCAATCAACATGCTGCTTTAGTGTTTTGATATCGAAAACCAATCTTTGAAGGCTCAACAGTACATGGTCAGTGTCTTACTGTGCTGTAGTCTTCCAGAAGAGGTGAAAATCCAAGATCTTAAGTTCTTTGGGCTGCTAAAGTTTCCATAAGGTTTTTAGCACACATGGAAGTATTTTGACCAAATTCCAACCTTGAGAATCGCAACTCAAGAATAAATTTTCCCTGCACTAAATTTTCTCTCTGCTTTTCATTGGTGCTTCTGGTCAGAAATGGTCATGCAGTAGCTATGCACTGGCATACCATGTCCTCTTTCCTGTTGGGCAGCAACACTATTAGCAGGAGTGCAAAAAGGGGAGACTGCTTTATTTCCAGCATGGCCACATCAGTGGGGATTACGATCAGAGCAATGGCACAGAGGAGTGCACCTGCATATCTCCCAGGTGCAGAAGAGATTTCTGCACTGGGCTGACATGGACTGTTACGGGGAGCTGAGGCAGAAACAGACCAAAGGCATGCAGAGAGTCTAATCTCACCAATCTGGTGGCTTCAACACCCTTTACAATTGCAATCACAGCTGAAAATGAAGCTGCTTGTCTGGCTGATGATCAAGGGGACAAGAGACCTGGGTTTCCTTGGGTTGGAAGAATGACTTATACACCTCTGCCCTCACTCTTCTGCAGAATCAAAGCCCTTGGTCTGCATGTAGGAAGAGTGCTAGAAATTCTGCAAAGGCTGATTTCACCAAGTGAATGGCAGTGGTTTTCCCAATTATTTACAGCTTCATCTAAACAGCCAGCACATTCATCTGGCCTTCAGAAACCTCTTTTTCTGTGCAGCCCTACCACCCACTCTGTATTGTGCCAGAAGTTGGAAGTAGTCTGGAGGACCATAGCAAGAATGACTAGAGGACTGGAAAACATGGTTGGGAGACTGAGCTGAAGAATTTGCTTTGTTTGTCCTAAAAAAAAAAGAAGAGTGAGTAGACATGGACAAAGACTTTGGAGGCATGGTGTTGAAGAGGATGGTAACCAGTTATCCGCCACATCTGTGAGGGAAAGAGCAAGTATATATGAGCCTAATATCCAGCAAAAGATGACTGGGTTTGGAAAACTTTCCCTTTCCATGGGCCAATGTAATGAAATCTCCAGGCACAGTGCACATTTATAACATCAAGTTGGACAGCTGTCCCCAGTGGCTCCTCATCTTGTACCAGGTCCTGCCTCCAAGAAGGCAGCCAGGGTAGATCTCCTGGAGGTTTTTTCAGCCCTATTCTCCCTGCTGTTGTGTGCTGCAGGGAACATGTACAGGAGCAACCTAGCAATGTTGTTGGATCACTCAGCTAGGGATCAGCTTGTGGGTCAGGTAGATGACAGATCAGTTCATTTCTTGAAGAGCTCTCTGCCCTCAACTGTAAATTTCAAAACACTTGTGTTGGGTTTTTTTTTAACTCTGCACTTCATCTTGTTGTTGGTATATCTTTCAGGCTTAGCCGTTACAGCTATTTGCAAAAGCAACAGAAACTTTTACTTTTCTGAAGGCTTTTTCAGAGTTAAATGAATTCATATGATTTCACTGGCTTCCATACTGTGCAACCTTTACATCTTGATGGAGTCAGACTCCCTGTTTTGCATTTCATTTCAGTGTGTTCTGTGAGACTAACTAGAACTTACTAGGAAATTCAGTTTTTCTAAATGATTTTTCTAATTTATCTCCCTTTATCATGTTTTCCATTTCTTCTCTGATTTCACATCTCTCCATGTTCTTGGTCTCAGTTTTTCCTGCTGAGAACTGCCAACTGCTGTGCAGCACACGTTTTTCCTGTAGAAACAGAGCTAGAATGGTAAATATTTCTCTACAGTCTCCTCTTTGCATTAAGGAAAAAAAAAAAAAAAAAAAAGCTCTATCTTCATATCAATCAGGAGAGAATGTGTCCCAGCAGCCTCTCTTCAATCTGAGCCTGATGTGGAAGTTGATATAACAACTTGCAGTACTGATTTAAGTGCCACATCTGTTACTGAGAAATAAAAACCTAGTAAGTGAGCATCCCTCCATGAAATGTTAATCCTTTTGTAAAGACCTATTTACACATCAGAAAACCTAAAGGCACTTTTAGCTGATGTAAGTCAGCATAGGCCCAGCTATGCGGTTTTACACCACCTATTCTGTTTTACACCAAACCCTCTCCTTCATATTAGCAATCTTACCTCTGGCTATGTAGAACTATAATCCATAGATCTGTGGATTGGCACTTGTGGACCTGGCCAAGGAATCCTCGGCAGGTCAAAAGCTCTGGAGCAAGATTTTCTTTTTAAGCAGGCCTCCTTCTCCAGACCTACCATTTAACATTGCTCAGTTTTGATGATTAACCTCAGATTGCTCAAGGTGAACAAATTGAACAAATTTATCTTCTAATAAAGCTGCCAGGACTCATGTTGCTGAGGTCCTCCAAGAATCTCATGCCCCTTCAAACTGTTTACAGAAAATGGGCAGGAAGTGAATTGCAAGCAGGGATTTTGCGCCTATGGTAGCCTGAAGTCCATCACCTCTACAAGACCTGGGAGCAGGTCCTGTCTGCACATCACTGAGGTGGTTTGGTTAGAGTACTGTAAGCCTATATGCAGACCTTAGGGCTGAATGGCACATTTCAGCATAAGCCTGTGTTTGTCGGACCTAAACCTAACGAAATTAAGCTGGGTTTAAACTAAGGGAGGATTGATTTTTGCTGGCTTTTGCACTAAATCAGCTACATCAGATTTTAAATCACACTTTCAAAGAAGACCCTACAAATCTGCATGCAGGCAAGCCTTTAAGCTTCAATTTGTTTGTGAGATGTACAGACCAGAGAGTACAAAGGGCATCGTTGTTCTCCCCCCAGCTCTGATCCACACATCTCTTTCTTTCTTCACTTGTTATTTTCTGCTGGACCCATGAGGTCATCTCAGTTTGACTGTTCATTTGTGACTGCAATAATAATTTTTTAGAAGAAGTCACATGTGGTGAAAATACCTGCCCTAATACTGTTAACAACATGGTGAAAGACAGGCTGATCTTCACCTGGCCAGGGCTGGAAGCAGACTCTGGAAGTGCTGTTTTCCTTATCTGGACTGATTTCAGTCTCAAGTCTATTTGCCAGTGTGACATGCCATCAGATTTCCAAAATACTCGGAGGAAGGATTTGCACTTACAGCTGCACACTGATGAGTGCCCCCTCTGATTCCCCTCCCCCAGCTCATTAACATGCATGTCTTCCCTTATTAGTGTTTGTCATTATGTGAACAGCTGGTAACTGTTCTGTTTTCCTTCTCCTCAAAAAGAGGGCTTCACAGCCATGAGGAAAATTAGTATTAGGTGCAAGCAATTTTTAATACTGACTCCAGGTCCATTAATTTTTTCATTATCGTTACCATCATCATCATGGCAAGGGTGGGCAGGTAGGCTGTGGGCCTGATTCTCATCTCATTTGGAGAAGTATAAAGGGAGAGAAACTGTTCTGAAGGCAGTAGGGATACATCAATGCAAACCAGGGTAAGTGTGGATCAGGGTCTGACACTCATTACATTTTTTTCATGGCTGCCTTTAAAATATGAGTAGTTTCTCTTCCAAATCCATTTTAACTGTAATTAACTGTAATGAAGATTTTTTTTTTTTTTCTGCTTGTATTTCTCAAATACATGCCTCACCAAAGATTTTAAATGACCCCTCTGGCTGCACATCTTATGATCAAGGTAGAAATTATTTCTCTCACTTATGTAAGGAGAAGATGGAAAAGTAAGAGATAATTGGAAACTAGACATATTTGCTGGGGTCCTCACTTTGATTTTTCCCTCAGCAGATGACTGGTTAAGATGGAATATGCATTTTTAGTGGATCATGGCTTATTCAGGACTGAGCAAGTCAGGTCACAAGACTTTGTGATCTATCTGAAATATTTCAGAATTTAGATCTCCACCTTCCAGGTTGAAGACAGTTTTGGAGTGATATTTTAAGCTTGGAGTGATTTTTTTAATTACTTAGGAGAGTAATTTTCCTCCATGCCTTTCATCCAGGTTATAAGTTCTTTTCCATTTTCTCTTCTCAAGCCATAACCCTGAGAACACACTTATTTTCCATAGGAATCAACAGCAATATACTCATTGACAATTTTTTCCCTGGTGTGGGAAGCTCAGTTAGGTAAGGTGTGGTAGAGGTGGAATGTGTTTTCCACACTCCCCATGGAGAGAAAAAAAAAGAGGTACTGGAGGCAAGAGCCCTGGCACTGAGGAAAAAGCCTGTTCAGGGTAAGGATGCCTTCAGCTACGTGATTTAATGGAGACATGCCTCCATTCACATGTTCTCACATAGGCCAGGAGCCCTTGGAGATGTGGTCTGACAGAACTGCCTTTCCCCTTCTGAAGCCACCATTTTTTGTTATTGCTGGCCAAATCCAGTCACTTGGCAAGACAGGTACTGAAGATAGATACATCAGCTTCACGGAGCCTTATCTATGGTCCTGTCTTTCTTTAAGGAGCCTAGGCCCTGCTGTAGGATTGATTTGATGCTCTGGTGTGTTAAGTGTCCCCATAGCTGCAGATATCTGTCTTCCTTGAAGCTGTTCTCTTTGCATAGGCTAGTGCTGCCACAGAGGAGGTTGCCCACAGTCCCTGAGGTAGGAGAATATAGGAGGTGAAGTCTTGTCTGCCACCAGCAGTTCGACTCTTCCTGATGACAAGTGCCTTCACTATGGCAAAGTCTCCAGGAGTAATGTCTGGTGGATCTAGAAATGTTAAGTATAGGAGATTTCCACAGGAAATAAGAGACCTTACACTATGTGGTATGAATGATTTTTTTTTTTTTTTACAGTAAAAATAATTCATAATTGTACCACCATGATCTTAGCAGCATACACTTCTTTTGTGTTGAACCTAACTGATAACAGTCCATAAGTCAAAAAAAAATTGTGGAAAAGAGCAGACATGAACCATATTCTGTGCATATATAAAATTAAGTTTAAAATTCTCCCAAAAAATATTGAACTATGAAGCTGTGATGTGTGATCACTGCATGATTAGACCAGTCTCCACTCCTTTTCCAGGTTAAATACAAGTGCAAAATAGTGAATAACCTTGTCTTCAAACCAAACAAGTTCAGTATGTATCTGCAGTTAAGTTAAAATATACCTTGGTGCCACAGGGACTGGAAACCAGTTGGATTGACTTCTGTTCCCTCCATGTCTTCCCTCTGTATTGATATACTGGCTTATTATTTTTCATGTGACTCTAATCTCCCATTCCAAAGAAAATTACTTTAAAACAAATCGATAGAATACTTTTAAATGAACAGAAGCCTTTAACCAGTCCGATGACATGAAAATTAAGGAAATGTTGGGAACACAATACCGGGAGATAAGTAACAAAATTGTTTTTGAATGTTGAGTTACTTCCCTGTCTTCCAAATGGAAACACATATACAGTGATTAATTGCCTGAACAAAGTCAACGAGACACTGCGTCTTCTGCTTATTTTTACCCTGTAGGATCACATTAGTATCTCTGGAGCTGTTTATTCTCAACTGTGTACCACTAGGGGGAGCTCAGATAGCAGTATTACTGGGAATTTATAAATCATCGTTTCTGGGATTTTTGGCTTTTATGCAGCTAGTTGTGGGTTTAATTCTCACCTTCTTACTTACTCTGCCTGGTTTGTTTGTTTGCTTGTTTGTTTTCCCTCTGTCTCTTTATTTAAAGCTTCTACAGGCTGAGAGACTCTTGCTGAATGAGTTAGTTCATCACCTTGATGCTATTTTAATGGCATTCGTCAGCACAGCACAAATAGTCTCGCTGGGTTGCTCCTCACATCATGGCCAAACATGACTTACCACACCGCAAACATGACACCAGCATTGAACAACAGCTTCCAAGTGATTAAAATAGATGTGGTAGAATCTGGGAATCCAGGACCATTTCAGGGTAAGCAAACCTGTAGTACTTTGTTCACTCCCTCCTCTACCCTCTCCCAAAATTAAGCATATTTGTCTTCTCCGGACTTACCAACTTACATTTCCCATGCAAGGAGGCATTCCACAACCTAAAATTACTCACTTTGTCACCCATACTAAAAAGCCTAAGCAGATACATAGCACTTTCATAAGCCTCATGCACGATGACTGTTGCAACTCCCAGTAAGTACGTTTCACTGTGCTATGTAATATCACCATCCTGTGTTAAAAAAGTCAACCAGGTGGGAGCCTTTGTAGTGACTCTAAAAACTTTGCATGTAGACTGTTTATAAACTCTCCAGGGAGAAGGAGAGGAAATTGTCTGTAATCGGGAGAGCTGAATAGCTAGCAACCAGCCTTGTGGCCGAAGCAGGCTTTAGCAGTAATTCAGTAATCTGTGGAACAACACATACCTACACAGTACCAACAAAACCCAAACAATGTTATATATTTCCATTTCTGCTCCAGTCTACAAGATAGGTCAAGACATTGTAAAGAACAATTATTTAATTAAAGGTATGCTTGGGAGATTATAGCTGAAAAAAAACAAGCCCACCTTCTAGGGGATTCCTGGAATGAATGGATTGAAGGAAAGAGAGCACCAGATGGAGAAGAAGAAAAGCATGTGTGACTGTAGGCCATTCGCAACATTCAGAGATGGGTAAGAAAAAGGAGATAAACTCTCTGTAAAGAAAGAGGTCAGAAAAAGTTCCTGACCACCCTGTGGGTACAGAACTGAGTGCCTTCGCTGTATAAAGCTCTGCAAGCATATTGTGGATTAAATTGCTCCAGAGTAAGCCAGAGTTTTTACTTACTTGTGCTAAGAATGTAATCTTTCAGGGACAAAGACAAGGAGTTTTCTTAGAGTTTCAGTGAGGTCACTCCCTTTGATGCCAGATTTTACCTCTGATCCTTTTCTCCATTGCCTCTCTGTAGAACAGGGTATCTCACTTCTTTGGGGAGTTTTTGTTGACCTTCTGCTGAAGCAAATGTATCTGTATAATGGTGGTCTTATTAACTACTAGCTGATGCTAAACTACTCCTTGTACAAAGGATGATGAGAAGGCAATCCATCTGCCTTCAGTATTTTCTATCAGTCTCATTTCAGAGCTATGTGAGTAAAAGAGCAGCAGTAGCTATAGATGATGACCTTCTCGCAATGGACAGGGTTATCATATGAATGCTATTAGATTAATTTCAGTTTGTTCATCCTGCTACTCTTGGCCATGAGATAGGATGAGCATGCGATGACGGTCACAGATAGGAAGAGACAGAACTGCTTTAGGATAGTTTTTCTCCCTTGGTTGTATTTGATCATTCCTTGTTTCCAGTTGATCTTTCCTGTATGTAGAATCATACTTCTGGCTGTGCTCAGGTGACTGAGCAATCCCAATTGCCCTGTGAGTGAATGGTCACTGTCGCTATTTACTCTTTGAGCAGGGAGGGACACAGATAGGTGGAGAACATCATCGGCCTTTAAAAGAACAACTTGATGGAATAGAGGGAAAGCATAAGACAGAGACCTGATTTAATGGGTCACCATTTAATTAGAGGAAAATTAAGCTGATAAAGCAAGCAGCATAGTCCACTGTCTTGGAGGTGAGAGAAGGATGATGAGAGAAGGCAGTAGTTTGAAAACCCGTTATTGCTGAGGAAAAGGTTTTTTGGAATAGAAAGCCAAGGTGTATCCCTGTAGGCAGGTGGGGGAAAAGGGAAAAAGCTGTAAGAGAGAAACTGCTTAGAGAGAGAAGAAGAAAAATATACAAGGGAGGGAGAAGTAATGGGATGAATCTGGAAGTTTGAAGGGAAACTGAGGCAGGGTACTCTCTGCAAAATCACATCTCTTTTTAAATGAAAATTGACTAGTTCTGTCATAAGTCTAAGGCAGTGTGATTTTTTCCTGGAGTTTGTTTCCTTCGTTAGCTGAAGTTGTGGTATTCATTATTATCTGAAATTACCTACTATGGAAAAATAATCACTCTCATACAATGTGCTGAGAAACCCATTATGTCATTTTAAAGGTCAGATTTTAAAATGGATTTGAACTTGGTTTATTGATATGAGCCTGGAAACATTGTACACAGTGATTTCTGTCTGCAAATAAAGAATATTTTACCTACCTGACTTGTGGGTGAAAATGGTCTGGGTCAGCAAACAAGTTGCAAATAGCTGTATATTGTTGCAAACGGTCTTGCACTCTAGATTACAATGGAGAATGAAAAAGCCTTTTTTTTTTTTCACATTTGGACTTCATTACATTTTCTAGAAGGTGTTTTCCAGAAGTCAGTAGGACTGCCCTCTGACCTGCAATTTCATGTGCTCATTCTGTTACCGAAAATGAGTTGAGGAGGAGTCATGGCTTTTGTACCCTTTGTCCTTACATTGGAAGCCTTCACTCAACTGAGTAGGGGCTTTGCCTTTGTTCGTGACTTTTGTCAGGAGTGCTTTGCTTTGGAGATCTCACAGTCTGTGTGGTATGACTAGCACATAACCTTTCCAACCTAAGGGGCCTGTGAGGAGATTGGCCAGTTTGCCTCTCCTAAAGGAGGACATGCAGCTGCTGTAACCACAGCAGCCAATAGATCGCAGGGTGTTCTGCCGTGTTCCCGGGAGGGAAGCAGATACATACCTCTACTACACAGCCATTGAGAGCACATGCAGCAACCCAGCACAATGGCAAAGAAGGAAGCAAGGTAGGTAGGAGCTGGTTACCACCACTCCAGCAATTCATCCACATCTCTGTGGAGTCTGCAGGCTGGATGAGCTGCAGGCTGCAACCAGACTGGGAGCCCTTGGCTTGGTGGATATCACGTTGCCACTTCGTGAGTAAAACTGTTGGTATGCAGCCATTCATTGATCAGCAGCCCCCAGGTTTATGAATTTCAGGCTGCCTTCAGGACAGAAGGACCAAAGTGCTGTGCATGCGATGAGTGCACCTCTTTGTTGCTGCACTTCCAGCATTGTGCCTTGAACCCACCGCAGTCTTTTATACTCTCATTTGCCCTGTGTGAAAGACTTATGTGCCCTTTGTGCAGGTACAATTTTAACACCCCTACTACCACAGCTGGGAAGAGAGACTAAGCTGTAGTGAAGACTCTTGGATGCTTCTTGGACAGCAACACAAGTCATCATTGCTTGTGGAAATGAGCAGATTGCAGCTGTTGTGCCTCAGACAGGACTGTGCAGCTCAGAGAAAAATGTGTAGTTCTGCCACCATATCCCTTCAAAAACTGGTATGTTTTATGATATTTTTTTTAAAGTGTTGCTGCTTTTATATTCCTGCTCTGGAAATGGGTTTTCTCCAAGCCTTCTGTAACTACAGCTAACTTTGTAGACACCATGAGACAAGCATAGGTATTAGAATAAAGGATATACAATTTTATTGTACCACGAAGTAGAATGGTTCAGTGATTTTTTTTTTTCTGTCAACTGCTGGATCTAGCAGATCTTCACTACAAGGTTTTCTAAAATTAAATTGGTCTAGTCAATCCTAGAGTAATGTAATGTTATTCTTTCTTGTACGTGCTTAAACTAATTCATCCATGTGTATAATAGAAAGCAAAAGGGCCAAGAAAAGGGTTGAACTTTCCAAACTGAGCCTGTTTGTAGATAGCCATGACTTGCAGATCTGAATACCAGTATTTTGATGCAATGGCTCTGGTTTAGACACTATGGCATGCAAAGAAAAGGATTCTTCTGCATCTGTCTCCTTAGTTGTTCAGGAGTGATTGTGTTTGTGCAGGTTCATTACATTATTGCAAAAAAAAAGAAGAAATCGAATTATTTCTATACAATGAGCTGGGTAGTGGTTTCTCAAAGCTATAACACTAGAGAGGTTTCAAATGCACCTGCTAAAGTATTTGTATTCTAGCAGGTGCAGAAGCATTCATTTGTAAACATCATATTAACACGTGCTTTACACAGGCATATTGTCTTTTGTCCCATAACCCCAATGAGTTCTACAGATGTTAATGACTTGTGTGAAGTTTGCATTCATCATAGCTGCCTTGGCACGAGCCCTGTGCCTGTCCATCCATGCACGGGTGTCGCACAAGTACGCAGTCTGTGATGTAATCATCATCTTTGACAAAGGATTGCTTACAACATAGTCCTGCTGTGGAGTGGTCTAAAATAGTGGAATTCATGTTTGTGTGTTTGAAGTGTTACCGTGAGAGTTTACAGGCACAAAATAATTCATGTCACTTCCTTCTTTTGTGCCCCGGCCAAGTAACATGGTTCTGCCAACTAGTGTAGCTTTTGAAAGCCATGCTCCTGTCTTTCCAGGAGGAAAGATATCTTCTGCAAGTACACAGCCTGCCAAAACGAGTAGAAGAGGAATTTCCCTGCAATGGCTAAGATGAATACTGCTAATATGATTTTATAGCAAAATTTATGTCAATGAATACTCAACAGCAAATCCCCAATGCTATTAGTTAGCGTTTGTTTGTGGGAGACAGTAAAAAGGGTAGAGAACTTTGCTTAAGCTAGAGAAGATTTTTATTTCACACTACTTTTAATACGAGTTTGCTCTGCAATGCCTTATTTTTTGAAGACACAGCAGTACAAGTCAGGAATTGCTGGGTTCCTTAAAAATTTTCTAATTAGAGAATGCCTCCTTCATCTGATTTTACTGTGGCACAGTTTATTCCAGAGTCAGGAGAGGACCGTACGATCCACCAAAGCCTTGTGTTGCCTAATGATGAAAGAACAAGACAGTGTCTTCACGTGAACATCACTGACAGAAGGACCTGCCCTTAGGTGTGCTAAATATACTCAAGGGAGAGAAAATCTCATCTGCAATACATGGTGAAGTGTATGTTCTGTGTTCTAGATACAAATGTCTCAGTGCTGCTTAATACTGCCAGACTGGCTCCTTGGGTTGTGTGTTTCAGTATCTTTAGTTCTTCACAGCGTGGCATAGGGTTCTCTTCTGGTTTTCAGTAAGTCTAGAGAGAAGTGATACCCCTCAGGAGTGTTTTCTTTGTGTGATGTTTGTGGCTTTCTGGCCTGTGGTTTACAAATTTTCCTGTGCTATTTTTGTACAATTTTATAGTTCATTACTTTTTATTCACTTCATAAGAACACAAAAGAGTACAATCAGATTACCAGTTGAGGGCACATTTAACAATAAATTAATTGTCTACCAACCAAATTAACCACTCCAAGGCAAGACAAGAAGCTACTGTACATATCTACTGATGTAATTTATAGCATCAGCTGATATGTACTTAAAATATCATGGCATTGACTGCATACAAAGATTACACTGTTAAAGATTAACTAGGGCAAATTAAGTAAATTATATACTTTGAAGCCTATAGATAACAACAGCATTAATGAAGGATCCTGCAGCCTTTTACTCATGCTAGCAGTCCCAGCAAAGTCAAAGGCTATCAGGACTATATGAAGCCTGCTGGGAACTCTTTGAACTGAGAGTTCACTCACTCTCACTCTCAAGTGACCAGTGACCATTTCATGCCATCCCCTTGTTTCTGCAGGCCAGGCTTAAGAAGTAGGAGTGGGAGTGACTCAACTCTTTTGTGCTTTTTTTTTTTTTTTCATCAAAAAGTCCATGGAGGTGTGTGGCAGTGTGGGACAGAATTAGCCCTTCATTTCCCCTGAAGGCTTTTCAGACAGCATCAAGCAGGGGAAGACCCTGGAAGTAAAATGTGTATCCAAGAACAAGGCACCTAAAATGTAGCATAAAGCCCACAGCTTCATCGGCTTTATCTTTGATGTAAAATGGCAGTGAATTGTTCAGGAATGCAAATCTATTACTATTGTTGTTGTTATTATTATTTATTATCATTATTATTATTACTATTATTGAATAACATTTCCTCTCTGAAGAATGGTTCTTTCTTAGTCAGTGACAAAAGCAATGCTTTTTTGAGCACATCACATGACAAATCTCCATCAGGCAGTATCCTATTCACCCAGCTGTGCTCTGCCAGAGAGCATTGTTAGATATCTATTTGCCTCAGCTTCTAACATCAACCTTTAATGATTTTTTTTGTTTGTCCTTGTGATGACCTGAAAACCTGAGAAGAGATTAAACCCAAGCTAGTGTATAAGGACTAGATTAAAAAAAAAAAAAAATGAAACCACATTCTGTGCTCCAATTTGGCTTGCAGTCTGGCAAATCATGGCCTCTTCAGGATTAATATCCTAACCTATATATAGGTTATGTACGTTAAGAGGTAAAAACTGTTCATTTTAAGCACAGCTAATTTTAGATTATTTCTTATCTATTGAGATCTAGCAGCATTTTCTATGCTGGCCAATTATAAATAAAAAAGAAAAAAACTTCTTGTCTAAGTGGCAAAGACATCCTACTCCTGTGTACCGTGAGATCAGAGGAGGAAATTCTGATGGCAAAGAAATGATTGAGGATGCCATTCATGGGACTGGGTTCATGTGCAAGACTGGGAATGTTTTATCATGTGTTTTGCTAACGCCAAACAAATGGCCAAGTGCAAACTTAATCTGTGCTCTGGAGTCTGCCTGAGCCTACAAGGACAAAGCTCTGGTCCTTGCAGCTGGGAGGGAGTGTCTGGACAAGCATTCCTCAGCCTGACCACCAGCAGGTACCTAGGGCTTGTCTCTTCATAAACTACATGGGGATGCTTTGAGCTGAAGCTACAGCCAGGCTGCAGCCAGCTAAGGAGGCAGAAATGGGTTATGGACCTTGCTGTACCTAGACCTACTGGTCTGCTGCTGGGGTTTGTCTTCTGCTTCCATAGACTGGGGAATTCACCCAACAAACATGGTATCCTGGGTCTTATCTGTGACATGCCTTGGATACCTCTTTCAAAAGTCCCAGAATCCACGGAGTGGGCATTTTGTTTGCATAAGAAACATGAACTCTATTGCCAACACAGTACAAATCAGGCACAGATGATGTACTCAGGGAAGTCCACTCAGGGGGATACACAAACACCCACTTTCTTACTATTTTTATGATTGCAATAGCGTCTCAGGAACAGGCTCGTCACAAACAGATTTGTGGACGAGAGGAACTTCAATGGCAGATTTATGCACAGCAAAGAAAATCACAAAGGCCAAATGTTCAGAACCTAAATGGCTGTGCGCAAGAAAGAGCAAAGTGAACAGCACAGGAAAGAAACAAGAGACTTACAGAGTGATAAAAATGTTGAAAATTACCTCCTTGACACTAACAGAAGAAAGTCGCAAGAAATTAGCGTGAAAATGCAACCTGAAGGAGAGCTGAAGTCCGTATACATTACCCACTAGGAGGCACAATGTTTGCATACTAGAATTTAAAGGTGTTATTCAGGACGCTGGAGTGTACTTACGATATTCTCAGAACACAGCAGAAGCAAATTAAGAATGATGAAATATATTAATAAAAAAAGGAATAAAAAAGCCATAAAGTTCAAATGAAGGGCCTAATTCTATCCCTATTAAAATATAAACAGCCACATTCCCATTAAGTTCAGTGGGAGTAGTATACCGAGCCTGAAGTGGGATCCTTAGTGCATGCTAAAACCTACATGCATGCAAAATGTACTAAAAAAAGCAGACAATTTACTTTTTATTTTAATTCTACATCTAAAAGAAAAGTAGGCAGAATAATCCCCTACATTTGGGCTGTTTCCCCAGAAACAAAGACCGAGTTACTTTTTATCTTCTAAAGTGCTGCAGTTAGTGTCAGCAGCCTGGTCCCAAGTCACAGGTGAATAAAAAGTGAGTGGACCTGTGCCTGTGCTCTTTGCTCAGGGAAAGCGTTGCTGAGAGCACGGTCACTGCAGGACAGCGTCCTCCTTTTGGAGTGCAGGCAAAATGCCATTTGTTTACCACATACTGAGTGTCGTCGTTAGTGATGGGACTGAGCCTTCTGCATTTCCCATGTCAGCTTCTTAGTGCTTGCAAAGAATTGATGTTCTGGCTGGTCTCAGCATTCCTCCAGTGAGTCTTCAAAAGCCACGTCAGCTCGAAGGGGACAGTACAAGGAGAAATGCAGGGAAAGGCCTGTGTAGGAACCGCAAAAAGTCTATGTGGCTGTCTCAAGTGCTGTGGACACTTCTGAGCCCTTGTGTCCAGATTGAGCACCTTGCCCTGATCGTGATGCCATGTCTGGGTGAGGTCCTTCCTCCTTCTCCTGAGCCTTTCTTGGGAAGGCAGCCCAGAATGGAAGGAGTAAGAGGCATGCTTTGTTTAGTCCCTAATTTGTCCACCTGGGGAAGGCAGGGTCCCAGGGCAGGCTGTGATGCCTGCTTGTCTGACAATCCTTTGAAAGAACGGGGCAAAGCCAATTATGAGGTTTGCAGTTGGCTGGTTGACACCTGGCACTTGTGCAGAGGTGCTGAAGAGGAAAGGTTATATCTCCTCTGAGACCACACCAGGGCTGCAGTCCCAGGTATCCAAGAACATGGCTGTGTGCCGCTAATGCTGTAGCAAACCTCTCATCCACCTCATCTATGCACCTTTGAGAGAGTGCCAAGGACAGGAGCTCCTAGACAACAGCTCTTGCACATATATGGCCACAAAAGGGGGGATGTTCTGACCTGCTGTTGAGGACATTTCAATATGTGCACTGTTTAGGGTTTCTGGGGAGCTCAAGGAGGATTGTGTTTGCTGACTGTGTGTCTTCTCCCCTGGAAGTAGGGCAGCCCTTCACAGTCCCTAGCCTCAATCTGACATAACTTGCTGACCCACGCTGGTTCTGCTTCTCCCCTCCAGAACTAGTTTGCTGCACAGGTTCAGTGCTTTGGGTTTATTTTGTGTTGCGGTCTGTGGTTTTGTGGTTTTTTGGCTAGGCAGCCACTGTGACTTGACCACTACTTGTCTCACAGCTCCCAGTAATCTTTAATGTTGCTCTACTTTTGTGACACTCACATGCTCTCCACTGTCTTGTATGCAAGCCTTTGACTTTTTTGGGTAGGGATTGTTTTTTCATGTGTTTGCTGAGTATCTTGTACAGGTCCCTCATTGAGGCCTTGTGTGCCACTACAGAGCAATGATAGCATTGAAAATATTCAGGAACTCCCAAGAAATAGCAATACTCCAAAAGGAAAAACAGCAATAAGCTGTTCTTAAAGCATGAAGGAGAGAGCAACAAAGTGAGACAGTCAAGTACAGTCAAGCCCAAAGATGTCATTCCCAAGGTGACGGATTCCACCTACCTGGTACTTGCTGCAGACTAGAACATCTCAAAGATAGGCTGTTTGAAATATGTTTCTGGTACCATCGCTGGCGGTTGAGATTTGCTCCCCATCAGGGCCGTGCTTGCCTTTCTCAGCCCCAGGCAGTTTGTCTCCCCTCTCCCTCAACTGTGAGGCAGGATTTTACCCGAGGATCCTGAAAAGCACCAGCAACGAGCTATCACCTGCTCCGTGGCTGGATTTACCACTCTCTCCAGGGGGTGTAAGGGTTTGCCTTTTTCCAAAGGCTGTGTAACCACCAGTATACCGAACCAAGCCAGGCTCAGAGCACGTGCAGCACCTTGCTTTCCCCCAGCCGTTTTCCCCATTACTAAACGTTCCCGATCAGGGCAGAAAATCATCTGTACGGGGCACAGGACGGCGGGGGGAGAGGCGGGGGGGGGGACACGACGACACGACAACTCGTGGAAGCCCGTTCACCCTCCTTCCCCAGCGGAGCCCCGGAGGCAAAACTCATTTTCCTGGAGCGCTGCAGCCCGGCGGGCCAGCGCCGGGGGGCGGGCCGGCCCCGGGGCGGTGGGGCAGCTCCGGGGGGCGGGCCTGCCCCGGGGGAGGTGCCGGCGGCGGCGGCGGCGACGGCGGGAGCGGGTCCCGCCCCGCTCACCTGGGCAGCTGCACCGGAGCGCCGGTCCCGCTCCCCTCCGCTCCTCGGAGGATGAACGAGCCGGGGAGGAAGGTAAGGAGAGGCCGGGCGGGGCGGCGGGCAGCGGGGCGATCCCGAGGGGCTCGCCCCATCCCGCCCCGCTGCGGGGTGCCCAGTGCCGGGGCACAGCGGCGTGGGGTGCTGACAGTGTCCGGGTGGTCTCCCTCTCCGGGCGGCACCCCGGGGGCTGGCGGGGATGCGTCCGACCGCTGGTGCGGCCACGCCGTCTGCCCGAGCCCGCTCTGTGGCCGGGCTCCGCGGCCGGCAGCTGTGTGCAGCAGTGCCCGGCGCGCAGAGCCGGAGGCTTCCTGCGAATGCCGTGGCCACCCGAGAGGGATTTGCTGTGCAGATACTCAAGTAGTCCCGCAGAAGAATAAATCAAGGGAGAAGGGGGCTGCTGTTAAAGTAATAACGAGCAAAGAACAAGCGTTTTGTGAGGAAACGACCACCGAAGTCTTTCTGGGGGACTTTTCAGTGCCTGATAGGAGAACTGCAGTCGCTTTTCTTTCAGTGCCGTGAAGTACTTGAATCGGTCCTACTCAAAGGCAAACCAAAGGGTTTGGTGGGGAGCAGAAGTCTAAGCCTTTTTAATGTGATGTGATCACTGTTGTGCCAGAAAATTTGCCTATAACTAGAAGTATCTGGCCACCGTCCTGCCAAAAGTTGAGCTCCTCGAGGGGGATAATGCGAACACATAATACTACTGCTGCTGACTGAAGCCTGTAGTTACTATGTATTTCCATACATTACTCTTCCTCTTCAAAGCGGTGTAGTAGAAGGTTGCTGTGTCTCTCAAGAATATGCTGATACGAAGGACAGTGCCCAGTTGGCACATTCTAGGGAAAACAACTGCAGGTGTCTGTCCCCAGGAGGCAATCTGCATCCCTGGGGCAGCTCATCACCTGCCAGCAGTGAGGAGCAAAATCCCAGGACTGCATCTTCTCCTGCCCCTGGGGAGAGAGAGAAACAGCTGCAGACAGAGGAGGGCAGGAACCGCAGCTTTTCCTTGCTCCCACACAAAAGGGTGGCGAAGGTAGAAAGTGGAGGAAGGTCCCTGCCCCTCCATGCACTCTCAGCACAGTTTGTGCCTCGCGGCATTTACAGCGGCACGGACTGCCAGCGGGAAGAGAACCGGACTGAGTTCCCTCTTCAGCTCTGCTCCCTTAAGTGAGCTTGGAAACAGGCTTCTCCGTGACTCAGTTTCCCCACTTGCAAAATATCCATAGTGCAAAGTATTTCATGAACTTCTGGGGAAAACTGAGACAGCTGGCATTGTCCAAGCCAGTCAAAATCTGACTGTAAAAGAAGGCCAAAGTCAGGTTTCACGGTGTGACTAGCAAGCAATCCCAGCAAACCCATTCTGTCTGCACAATACCTACCTGAGGGTATCTTATTTTTAGGGTGTTGCTATTGGGAGATTGTTATTCACAGCACTCACAGAATTTAGTACACAAACACAGTATAACAAACCCATTGTAAATTAAACCACAGTTTTGCTGCAACAAATGATTTTTCAAAGTTATGAAATTAAGGGAGTTTGGGGCAGGGGAAAAAAAATAGGATTTGATTTTGCTCTTGGTTGAGTTGGAGAAAGATCATTGCTTTCAGTAAAGTTACTCTTGATTACATTGGTGAGAGAGTCGTTGAATTTGTGGACTGAAAAATACATTCTGCTCTTCCTCAGGCAAAAGAAATAACCTTCACCTCTTGTATTTAATATCTTTCTGTTTTCCAAGCACCATCATGTCTTGTATTGTTGATAAGTAAAAGCACGAGGTTAGCATTTGATAATCTAGTATAGATTATCAAATTACTATAGAGGTGGGGGGTTTTAACAAAGTAAAGGTACACAGAGAAGAGTTGTATTCTAGCTGTCATGATTATTATTTTCCTTGTATCTATTTTAAGTCAAAAACACAACATGTAGTCTGGATAATTTAAATAATTTTTAGGTATTTACTTTGCTCTAATCTGAGTATGCAGCATGTTAGTTTTTACTGTAGTTTAGAAATCTGTTGGACCAATATGAAAGGACTGAGAAACTGTTGAGCCTCCTAAGAGCCTAGTAATTTTTTTTTTTTTTGTACAGGCTTATTTATACATTCTTAAACTGGTTTTACAGTAAATGAACCATGAATAGAGGTAACTGTCTTCAGTAGCTGGTTGTCAAGTACCAGATTTTTAAGCCTCTGTAAAATGTGACCTCTGAAGTAGTATATTCTTACTGCAGTGAACTGGGATTTACAGATGTTACTTCCAATAATGCCAACATAAACTTACCAATCTACTCATAGCATAGAGTCTCAATATTGAGGTCAGGGTGAACCTGTGACTGGCTTTGAAAGAGATATAAAGTTTGGAGGAGTATATTTTCCTCATTGTGGAGGGATTTGCAGGTGTAAACACTATAGAGGATGTATATACACTGCTTTTTACTGGAAAAAAAGATGAGATGCTTCAGGGTTCCACTGATGGCTTCCAGAATCACTCATATCCTTAAATTAATCATGCTGAAATTAGTCATGTGTAAGAAATTGGTTTCCTGTGCGCATAAAATTTGTTAGGATTTGTACAGTTGCATCTAAAGCCAGTGAAGGCTCTTTGGTAGTGGAAAAACTGGTGCATGTGAATATCTTCCAGTGGTCGGATGCACTGGCTTAATTATGGTGCCATACTAAATGTGTGCTTCTGAGGGCAGAGTCTGCTTCAGCACATTAACTGTCCCTCCTGTAAGTCCCTGGTTGAATTAGTATGTGCTGCTCACAGTAAAGCCTTCTGCTTTAGTGGACATCAGTCTGGGCAGACTGCAGCAAGATAGCTGCAGGGTCATGACTTGACCGTGCCTTAAGAGGTGATGCAAGTGTGCATGAATGTGTTTTAAATACTCTCTCTTCCCCCGTCCAGTAAATCCATGGTTGTCTTCTCACAGGCAAGATGCAGGAAGAGTACTGATGTTAGGAAAAGGAATCTTTAACTTTACATTTCTTCACTTCCTATTTTAGCGGCAGACAGTCATCCTTCTCCTCTGTACCCACCCACTCTGCCCCACTCCAGCCTCTGCTTGTGCTAATCATCACTTGCTTGTTCCATCTCTCTAAGTTCCTTCTGAGCACTGTGCATATGAGGAGAGGCTGAGAGAGCTGGGACTGTTCAGCCTGGAGAAGAGAAGGCTTAGGGGGCATCTCATCAATGTGTATAAATACTGAAGGGAGGGTGCAAAGAGGATGGAGCCAGGCTCTTTCCAGTGGTGCCCAGTGACAGGTCATGGGGCAATGGGCACAAGCTGAAACACAGAAGGTTCCCTCTGAACATCAGGAAGGAACTGTGAGGGTGACTGAGCACTGGAATAGGTTGCCCAGGGAGGGGTGGTGGAGTCTACATCCTTGGAGATATTAGAAAATGATCCAGATATGCCCACCCTGAGCAATTGGCTCTAGGTGGCCCTTCCTGAGTAGGGGGGTTGGACCAGATGACCCTTCGAACTTCAACCTTCCTACAATTCTCTGATTGTGCTGTCAGACAAAGCATTGAGTTACTCTCCCCACTTTTCTGTTGCTTTTCAGCAGTCCACGTAGCTCCCCATCCTGCAGCCTTCACTCCTCTCAAGCACTCTGGCACTTTGCACAGGCAGACTTATCCTCTTCAGTGGTGAACCTTCCCCATTACCCCAGAATCAACAGCACAGAGAGAGCTACTTGAGAGCTGCATTTAGCAAAGGTTCTCCAGAGCTATGACTTCTTATTCCTACAACTTATTCTCTGACATCAACTCAAATGTTATACTTAAGCAAAGGAATTCCATGTGAGAATGGGCAGGTGTCTGCAATGCTGTCTGAAATCAATAGCTAAGTTGTCACAGAATTCAGTAGGAAGAGGGCAGAAACCCAAGTACTGGGATGTTAAGGAAACCTAGATATTGACTGACTTATGAAATAACTTATCACTGATATTGATTCAGAAAAATGGACTGTGAATACCTAGCAACACAGTTTAGGGTGTGACATGACTTTTTTACCAAGCTCAGTCTGAAATGTCAAAATACGATTTACGTTCACGTCCTTTATTAAAATCCTATATGCTGTTGACACCTGGGGTGGGTGAATTCCTATGAACAAAGTCTCAAACTAGGTAGTCAACAACTCTTTGAGGTCTTTTGGGGCAACGTCATTTACACCAATGTATGGGTTCTGAGTGGCATTCCTGAGCTCCTGGCTCTGCTGCAAATCTCAGGTGTGGTCTAGGGCAGGTAACTCAAATCCCCAACTTTAGTTTTCCAACCGTTAACAGAAATGAAGAGGGACTTGAAAATATTGCAAGGAATACGTACAACTGGTTGCTCTTTTGTCATTAAATGCAGTTTTAGGACACATTCATCTACAACTAAGTGCATTATGCTCTGGGAGACTGGAGGGTCTCATCCAGAACTGCAGCCTAGGCAGCAAGAAAGGCTGTATGGTTGGGTGATGAAGTGTAGTCTGCTTCATTTTGCTTATACTGAGCCTGTCTTCAAGGTGGTCCTCAAAGACAGCCACCAGCAGAGCAGCACACAAACATGCAGCATATGCAGAACATGAGCCACAACTTGGTTTGTGAACATTGACAACTAGTGGGGAAAAGAATTACCTAGATAAATTTGATTATTAGGGCAGACACAGGCTCTCTCTGGTAACTGGAAAACCATAGTTTGTCAAATGGGTTGGTAGTCTCAGTCCAGTTCTTGATGGATGACTGAATGTCCATATTGCCATAATTAGAATGACCCAGGTACTGGATGAGCAGAGACAGAGGCTAAAGGCTCAAACAGTCTAAACTGAGGTGTTTTAGCTGTGAGGCCATCACTTCTGAATAAACTGGTCTTTAATCCATGAAAGTGCTTCAGGAGTATTAGGAGCCAAAATAACTTGTTCAGAGCACTTTGTCATGCAGCATCACAATCCTTGCACCAATGGTGCTTCACATTTCTAGTATTTTTACACCACTCACTAAAAACTAGGTAGAGAAACAGTGATCAAGCATCAGGCGACACTCCAAGGAGAAGAAAAGGTGTATACACAAGTGTTTGCTGGTAACTGGGTGTCAGACAAATGCTTTATTAGGCAGGCAGCGTACTGCTTGGATGACATTAGCAATTCTTGAAGGATTTATAATGTGCTGTTGAAAACAGAGATTTAAACTAAAATCTTGCAAAGACTTAAAAACCGCATGTTTAGCTTTACACCTCATAGGTAGTTTAACTGAGGTCAATGAAACTATTCACTGTGGAATGCTAAGAAGGTGTGTAAATCTCTGCAGCATTAAACATTTTGCTTGATTATCTCCCCAGGGGCTGGAAACGGGGATTGGCAGCTGTCAGACATATAGGCTAAAATAGCAGTTTGTGTCTTTGAATATTGGCCTAATTGAAAAACAGCATTAAAAACTGTGGAACAATCCTGACCTTTTTTTCCTAACTTGCAGCGGGTGCCGTCCGGCTCCGAACTCCTCCCTGCAGTTCCCCCCAAACAATTGAGATTTGCTCACCCGCGGCTAAGAAAAGTGGGCTCGTTTTGACTGCCGAAATAAGTTTTTTAAACTGCTTTCAAAAAGGGGGGGAGGGGGGAGAAGTTGGCACAGCTGGGGGGTGTCGTGTACGTGCAGAAGGCTTGAGAGCAGGCCCTCTGCCCGGCTCGGGAGGGGGCTGCACCGCCGATGATGATGCTGCCGCTTCTCCTCCTCCTCCTCCTCCTCCTCCTCCTCCCCGCCGGCTGAAGGACCCGGTGGCCGCAGGCACCTCGTAAGACGCTGCCGAGGAGGGGAAGGGGCTTAACGGGTCCGGGGTCCCTGGAGGCGGCGCGGGGGGATGGGCGGGGGTGCCGGGGAGGCGCCGCATGGGCGGGAGCGGCCGGGGCAGCGCCACCGGCGGGGGGTGGTGCCGGTGCCGGAGCCGGAGGAGCCGCCGCGGGGTGCGCGGCGCAGGGGCGGCGGCCCCGCAGCCCGGGCGGGCGGCAGGTGGGAGCGGAGCGGGCCGGCCCGCCGGCGGTGCAGCGGGGCGGGGTGGGGAGGGAAGGGATGGGCTGCGCCCCCAGCATCCACGTCTCGCAGAGCGGCGTGATTTACTGCCGGGACTCGGACGAGTCCAATTCCCCCCACCAGACCACCACCATCTCGCAGGGCACCGCCACCCTGCACGGCCTCTTCATCAAG
The DNA here is from genome assembly GCF_900496995.4 of Aquila chrysaetos chrysaetos. Lineage (NCBI taxonomy): Eukaryota > Metazoa > Chordata > Aves > Accipitriformes > Accipitridae > Aquila > Aquila chrysaetos. The sequence continues at coordinate 61,226,480 of NC_044030.1, forward strand.
ACAGACGCGGCCGACTCCATCCCCTCCGTCCTCGCCTACCAGAGCCGGCAGCAGCCGCCGCCCTCCGCCGGCCCCCGCCGCAAGGAGCGCAGGGAGCCCGGCGCCTCCGCCCGGGCCAGGGCGACCCGCTGCTGCGGCGTCGAGGCGGAGACCCAGACCCAGACCAGCAACGCCAGCGTCCAGGTAAACCGCGGCCGCTGCGGAGCGGCTCCCCGGAGGGGCTGGTGTGGGTTCCCCGCCGGCCGCGGCCGAGGGAGGACGGAGCCAGAGCGCTGTCGTCCCCCCCCGCCGCCTCCGCGGGGGAGGGAGATGATGCTTCGGCAGGCGGGATGCAGCTGCGAGGAGCGGTTGCCCTGGTGCTCACTGACTCACCGCAGCTGCGGCGGCCGGGCCGGGCCGGACTGGCACTGCTGCGGGGGGGCCGCCTCGCCTGCAGCCCCCCCGGGGGCGGGCGCCGGCCGCCGGGCCCTTCGCGGTCCCTCCGCCCCGCGGCCGCAGCCCTGGGGTGGCTCCGGGGTGCCCCTGCGCTGGGATCGCTCTTGGAGTCACAGCTGCGGCGGGAAAGCGCTTGTTCCGAGCTGCGTGGCCGAGGGCAGGGAGCGGGCGTCTGGGAGAGGCGTTAACAGGCCGGGGTAAAATCTCGCCCCCCCCCCCCACCCCCCCGCTCAATTCTCAACAGCAAAAAGCCCGTACTTGCTGTTGGGTTTTCTTCACCCCTTTTTCTCCCGCCCGCCCCCCGTATCTGGTTAATATGAACTGCCGCTGCTAGGCGTGGATGTTCAGCTAAGAACCGAACCGCTGTGGTTTGCACACGTAGGCAAACACACCTTGCCGGTGTAGGGCTAGGGGATACCCCCGGGAGGGGCGGGCCGGGGCTGTGCCTGTAGGGTCATCTCACTCCAAATCTGGAGGCTTGGGTCCTCCTCTCAGTGGCTAAGGCAGGCACTGCTGCACCCTGCTCGTCAACACCTTCCCTTAAAGTTTAGCGGTTAAGAGAGGGATGATCGCGCTGGGTTTCTCTCTCTCTTTTTAGTATCAGAGTAGATTGTTCATTAATTTCCCTGAAAGTTTTCCAAGAATTAAATTTTGCTTTGCTGCCTAATTCCAAAGTTTATTATCAAAACAAATGCTGTCATGATCCCAGCTGCACCTTAACTCACCTTTCTGCTGTACTGCTAAAGGAGGGTATCATGTCATGAAGTAATTCCATGGGCTTAACTAGATCCTGGTATTTTGTTAGACTATAATTAAGAAAATAAAAGATTATATGATCTTCTTATATGATTTCTGGATTTTTTAAATTATAGAAGGTAGACATAAGTGAGAGAGATCACACAGAAAAAAAAACCACCACCACAACCCATAGCCAGTTTGTTTGTTCAAATGCTGAGAAACTTGCAGAATTGTCTGTGATTACATCGGCTGTTTTACTCACTCAGGAGCAGAACCTGCATAACCAGTGATAGCGACAAAGTCTGAGCAGGACTGGAGTAAAAAAATTACTACATTTCTTGGATTTGAGGATGCTTTTTTACATTTCAGAGTGGAATACTTAAGATGAAATACAATTTATTTTTTTTAATGTAGAAGAGAGCAAAATAGAAATTCTTGCAGGATTCTTTGAGATTTGAAAAAAAGATTTATTTTTTTTTAAAGTGGTAATGCCCTTTTCTGTTCTTATGAATTGTTTATTATTTGTTATTACATCATGTGCTCTTATAAACAAATATATTTGTCAACTTCCTGGTTATTAAAAGTCAATGTATTTCAGATGTTTTTGAACTTTATAATTGACACTGTAATATTATTTTTGGATAGTTTCTGTTCTTTTGACAGTTTTAGAGTCACAAGCACCTAAGGAAAATGATGGGGGAAGTTTATTGAACAACTGCTTCAGTGATATAGTAGAAATGTTTCCATTCTTACAAGAATTAAGATCTGTAAAATATTTTATATACTTTTTAAACTTAGTTAGGGCCTCCATTCTTGCTGCTACTTGGGGCACGATTTCCTACAGGTTAATATCATACTTGAGGATTTGTCTGACCAAAGCAAGGTTACTATCATAAAAGCAAAATAGTACTTGGTACATAATGAGCTATAAGAAGTGAAAAAGTATGGAAAGATGGTTCTCCAATAGTACATGATAACAACATTTATTTCCACAGAAGTTCAAACATGAGGAAAAATATTAGTTATTTTGGTACAGAAAAAGTGTCTAGTAGTACCACATGGTTTTAACTGCTGTAGTGCTTGGTTGCACGTATTAGCTGTGTTGAAACCTCATCTAACTGTATGTAGGGGACAAAACAAATACACAGGTCAAATGGCTATTAGCACTATTATATATTAATATAATATTCCAGTTGTGTAACTGCTCAACCAACTTAAACCATGCTTCTTTGTTTGTCTTCATTTTCTGTTCTAAACTGTTCTTTAGTTCTTTACACAATCAAGTATTGCATTATTTACATTTGACCCTATCTTTATACAATGTTTTAAAACTCATCCATACCATAATATTAAACTGGCATTAAAAGAAATCAACCTGTAATGATTTCAACCTGACACAATTCAAATAAAAGAACAAAAATGATCCCATGTCACTTAAAATATATGGCTTACCTAAACCTTACTTTTTAAGTCCATCTAATCTGTATTCATTAGGGTGAGGTCAGTGTTACAAAGACAATTTTTTTGTTTCCTTTTCTTCTCCTTTCCTTAAGAAAACGTTCTGACTTGTTCAGAGCATTCAGATGTGTTGTTCGCATCCCGCTCACACTGGTTATGAGTAATCATTCAGCAGTTCTAGTGCGTGTGTGTTTCTTTGTGGATCTCAAAAGCTTGGTAACAAATATCTACAGGTTACCTGACAAAGATCTTAAGTGGACTTGTCAAGTATTATAAGATGTGTCTGCGCCCTAATTTGGAATAGGACCCACAATTTCTAGTGCCCAGCCATATGCTGTGTTACTAAGGTACTTGGGCAGAAACACTCGAGTAAAAACCAGATATTCCTGGCCCACATTCCCTCCTTAATAAAACCAAACAGTATCACAACAACAAACAGTATTACTATCTCAAATTCTACATCAGCTTTATGTAAAGATACAAGGCATTTAGCTTACATCACCGAAACATAACATTGAACATGAGATGATACTGAGTGTGTAACAGCTGCTTGACCCATTGCTCAACTATTGCTAGTTCTGAAGTGCGACAGTACCAGCTGTTTAGCAAGAAGTAAACAGCTTCTTGAACACTTCCTTGGAGATTTGAAAAAATAATAAAAGTTTAACTTACTTATGATTACAAATACATCATTTAATTATGGCCAAATACAGATCTTAAGCAAAAGTGCATGCATAGATACACTTTTCTTGAACATCTTCATACTTAAACATTAGCCAAACTTAAAGACTACAAGAACAAACGAGTTTTAAGGCTCCTGTTGCTAACATATAGCCTAGTGGGGAGAGAAAAAAGCCCTCTGCAGTATTCTATTGATTATCTTATTTTTCTTCTTGAAATGACAAGAACAGCAGGTGTAACGGTTTGGTTCTTCTTATGCTGTGTTCTTTATGGAAGAGAAAAACCTGTTTATGAACCTTTCTTCAAAGTCAGTCACACTAGGAACAGGTTTTGGCAGTTTTCAGGCTTTTCTATAGCAAAATAATTATTAGAAGCAAAGCTCAGAAATAAGAAGAAATACAATTGGACAGTATCTCTTACCGCTGTTGAACTGTGTTAAATTCCAAGGTGGGAGCATTGAGGAGAAGGATGCACCCCAATATGTCAAGCACCTAGCTTTTACTTTTTTTTTTAAATCTGGAGGAATAGGGAAAAGGATGCAGCTGCCAAATAAAAATACAAAGTGCTATGGAGAGCATTGAGAAATCCAGGTACTGAGAGAGTTGCATCAGATCCACGGGTCCTGGAGAAATGCAACTGTAATCACTGCCTTGATTTCAAATACAATTCTTCTCTTTAAAGCAGTACAATGTATAAGAAAAGCCACTGTACTTCTGGCACTTCTTGTTTTGTTTGAAGTGTACTGCTGTTAAACTGGCTGCTAATATGTTCTGTAGAACATGGAATGTACCAGATGTAGGGTAAACTTGGAAAATAAACCTCCCAACTCTGTAACTTAGTGTGATAAAGGTCCATTTCACAATTCCATAGGACAGCTAAGACATCAGAGTCCTCTTGAACATACTCTGAGGCTGCAAAGCTGGCAGAAAAACATTAGGGCAGGCCAAAAAGTGTTGAACTGTGTTACAGTGCAGAGCCTTTTTAATTTAGGCTAGCTGTTCTCTGAGAGGTGCTGACCTGAATAACTCTTACCATAAAGAAAATTGCTAGTATAGAAGTGCTTTTCTTGGACTAAGCCCAGACTTCCTAAATGAAGACACTAAAAGAACTTTTGCAAAGATTTGCTGCTCCATATCTGACCTTTCCATTCCTCCTTCAAATGGTACAGGTAAACTTCAACAAGCACTGTAGTTGTGCTCTTAAGCAATGCCAGCCAGGGGAAGTGTAACAGAATGGAGAAAACCATTTCTTCAGAATATAATAAACCACTTGACAAAGGAAACAGAGCAGCCTGGTAGATTAAACTTACTTGGTATTGAGTCACACAACATTCTGGACTTCCAAAACTGTTCTGGGTGATAGGCGTTTATATCATTAAATGTAAAATGCATCCTTCCTCCACCACCACCACCACCCCACCACCCCAGCCTTAGTTTGTATAGGAAAAGAGAAGTGTTGGGAGTTGGAAGCTTGTAAAAGAACAATGACCCTCAGCCATTTAGGCATTGAGAGTCAACAGGACTCTCAAGACGCCTGCACCCCTCTAAGTCCTCCAGTAAAAAGTTATTTTGGAATGTTTGCTTTCAGTGCCCAAAACACCAGTTTTAGGTAAACTGAGCATTAGTAGCATCTGTTTTCTACTTTGTACTATTTCCTATGCACAAAATGAGACTCTGAGGTTTTACCTTCTAAGGAGCTTAATGTGGATCTTTTGACAATTTGTAATATTCCATGATCGTGCTGAATGCAGAGCAGAGGGATTTCAAATAAAACTGACCACACAGCTGAAAGACATAATGCAAGCTGAGAAATTGTGCCATATACCCTGGAGAATAGTGCATGCTCTTGGGATGCACAAACAGGTTTGAATTCCTGCAGCTGAGAATGCTCAATGATCACTAGGGTGTGATACAGAAAATGGGCACACAGTTTCCCATTCCTTTCCTTCAGGTGAGGAATAATCTAGTCATCTATCATACTTTACGTAGTGGTGTAGACAGCAGAGTAACTGAGCAGGTTTAGGTTCTGAAACTAAACATCACACCTGCTCTGCGGGTAGTCTAAGAGAGAGGCAAGGCTACCAAACATCTCTTGTAGACATTTCCTTTCAGCTGGCTTGAGTGCCCCCTCTGCACCTTGGACACCTATTGCATTGAGATGACGGGGTTGCCCTATTTGCTGTAATGAGCATTTAAGCACCTGACTCACAAAAATATTTCCTGTTCCTGGTGGGGGGTCCTTCAGCTTCTCCAGGAGTTTGTTATTTCAGCCAGGTTGCTGTACCTCTTCTATGTCCATGAGTTCCTAGATCACGTAGTTGTACCAGGGTGGATCATACGGCATAGGCATTCCTGAAGTAAGGAGTAATGGAAGTGCATATTTTCAATAACTTGGGAATGTTCTGTGAAGTAGTCCTGAATTTTGTGTAATGATATGTGAAGCCTGTAGAAGTTAAAAGGAGTATTGTTTCTAGATCCTAGTGATTTCTGAAATGCTGTGTGCTCATGGGTAAGCTTGTCAGATTAATGCAACTAGAGATGGAGACATTCATAAGCCCCAGTCCTATATGCAAAAAAAAGAAGCAAAGTTAGGAGTTTCATTTGTTGTTTTGTTTTGGTTTTTTAATTAAAATCTTCGCATTACAAGGCAGACAGGCTATTTGCGTGACTACTCTATTCTCATTTTGAATTATCTGTGTGTTCCCTCAAAAGTGTTGTTGCTTGAAAATTCAAGTCCAGGAGAGTAAGATTTGCTGAAAGTGTAAGTAGTGGTGTGAAGGGAAACGAGAGATGGAAAAGAAACTGTGCTTTGGTTTAAATTTTGCTCTTGCACCACCTGCATTTCTGCCAGATCTCAGGGTACTTTACTTACCATGTAGAACATTCCCTGACTGTATTTCCTGTCTGCATGTTGGTCACTCCTCTTATTTTTTCGAAAGGTTCAAGTCTGTCTCAGTTACAGGGTTTTTCAGTGTAGCCCAAAGTGAAAGATGCATGGTGTATATGAAATTTGTGGAATTATCTTTAATGTACATGTAACTTTTCTAAAATTGTCTTTAGCGAAGGCTGTATGTACCTGTGTGGTTGGTAGGAAATAGCATGTGAACTGTTATGGTGTAGCAGGGTTTAACTCTTTGGGGGGAGTGTTGTCATGGTAACCAAACAGTATTTTCTGGACTTCAAGATAAGTCAATGGTAGCAGGATTATGGCTTCAGAAAATCATCAGTCACCTTTACCAATGTAAAGGTTGTGGAATGCAGCGTGTGTTTGAAATGTATAATTTTGTGGTTGAGGGCACGAGCTTACAGTAACAACTGCCGCCTGATGATCTCTTGTGTAGTACCGTCTCCCTCTGGCCCAGTTTAGTAGGTGCATTTCTAGCTCAGTAAGTCACCAGCCTTGCAGGGCAGCAACAGCTGACCGTCCCCTTGCTTCTCTGAGAGCATCTTCTTTGGGGCAATTCTCCCAGGCCATAAAGTACGATGAGCTCATTCTGTGGGAGCTCCCACGACTCCCCCAAAACACTGGTGCTTTTGGCTTCTGAAACTTGAGTTACCCTTCCTTTTGTGTGAGGAAGAAGTGCTGTCCGGAGATACATTATTAATTCTGAGTAAGATGGTATGCTGCACAGCCTTCTGCAGATAACTTTCTTCACTTGAAAGGACCATTAGTCCATTTGCTCATGAGCTTTATTTTTCCCTTGCAGGTCAACCATTTGTGCCAACCACTGCCCCAGCCTTCAGCTTCCAATTATTTATAAATGTCTTTCTCACCTGTATTGTCAGCTATAAAAGAACAAAATGTATTATAGACATTCTGTTCCTTTAGACTGACTCTGTGAATAGATAGTTACTCTGGAGACTTGTTAAAAAAAAATCCCTGTACATCTCTACCCACTGATTTGGCCAGCCAGTGCCAAATATTTCATATCTTGAATACTGAAAAAGGGTAGAGCTTAGGTTTATTAGTCTCAATATTAAGCTCTTAATACTGTGAGTTACTCACTTTGAAAATACAGAACTAATTTTAATGTAGATTTACAATTTGTTGATCTCTTGCCCTAGATTCATACTGCATCTGAAGAGGCAGTTTGCTTTCTAAAAGGATGGGAGAACTGGGCTCATGTCAGTTGGTTTCATAGCATGGAAGAGTGGAGCCGGAGTTGCAAAGATCTGGGCCGCCTGGACTCCAGCACACAGAATTCACAGAAAATGCAGTCAAGTGCGAGCGTGTGTATAGATGCTATGAAATTGTGCTTGAATAAGAAATCCAGAGAAACAACAGTTAGCTGAGAGACTCTGCATTAGTAGGGTCAGTAATGTCCACTGCAAGGTAAGGCAATGAGCTGAAATGGGCAGAATGGAGTTTTGAAGCAATGTAGCTATTGGAAAACAAGCTATACAACAGCTATTTATAAGCCTAGCATAAACTTTGCGCACAGCCAGTTTGCATGTAGTGCTGTAACTTGTTAGATTTAATTACAATTTATTTGTCTATATTTGGAGGGGTGCAGTCTGTTTCCTTTCTCATTTTATGCATGTTTTAATCAAAATAGTGATATACTTACCAGCGGCATACATTTTAGTGCTATAAAAAAAAAAAAATCAGCTAATCAAATGTGGAATTGGGCACGAGGTCTCTGAAGTTAACTTTGGAGCTGCTTCCAGCACTCCATTTTCCCTTTGCTCTTACATCAGCCATTTTCCCACGGGGACAGCAAAAGAGGCTTTCTTTTTCCCCCTTTGCAGATTTGGAAGGCTGTCTGAAAGCATTGTGAACTTGAATGTTGTCAATGATCGCCATTTTCCTGCAGTTATGTTTAATAATCATTGTGTCCATTTATGAAAAGCAACTTATAAAGCCATTGTGCTAGCCAGAAAACCAAGAAATCTCTTTTAGAAAAGGAGGGGGGAAACGAGGCTTTAACTTTTGTGTGTGTTCATTTCCAAAGTGAATCAAATTTCTTTTGAAACTCAGAGACCCTAGGGTAGGTGGTAACATAGTGGCTAGGGTGTTTTCTGGGGAGGAGACACCCAAGTTCAATTCCCTGTTTTGAAAGAGTCTGAAGAGGTTCTTCCATGTGAGTTCACTGCCTCCTGTCTCCTGGACTGTTGGCTATTGTGGTTTTCTCTTCCTCTTGGCTCTGAGACCGCTTCCCTGAAACCCATCCATTCCAAAGAGTCCCACCCTTATGAATCGCTACTTCCTCCTGTCGCAAAGAAAGCCATTTCCTAAACAGCTGTTTAATTATATTGGGAAATAACACAAGCTGTCAGGAAAAGGTGGTATGTTCCATTTCAGAATAAAACCATTCACATGTATTAAATGGTTCAAGCTGTGCTTTTGTGCCAGGCAGCGTTGTGACTTGTGGAAGACGTGAGTAACTGCCATGTCAAACACCTTGCTCCGGCTTTATTTCAAGCTGCTTCCCTTTGTCTTAGATTGCAAAGTGAGGGAAGCCAGGATAGCAAGACATCTCAAAAGTTTTGAGTTCTTATGTTCTCGTGGACGTGGTCAGTGGGTCGTGGACATGGTGCAATGGGCTGCAGCTGCTGGACAGCACTTCTGTCCCCATGGAGATCTGGACAGCTGCCACAGTGCACTGGTGGAAACCTGGGAAATCTTTGGCTACCTTTGTTCTGGAGGTTTTTGCAGACATAAAAAAGGTCAACTAGAGTACTATGAGGGTGCAGTGGATGGTTAGAGAAGAGATGGATGAAGTGAAGAGCTGAGATGGCCTAAGCAGAGTGAGACGTCATTGTTCAAGTGAAAAGAAAGTAATCAATCTAGCCTAAGTCAGGGTTGTTGTGGAAGGAGCATCTGTTATGGGCTGGCGGAGGCCAGGACAGAAACTTAAGCCAAAGGGAGTGGGGCTGAAGGGGCGTGTGGGTAGAGAGGTGTTTTGGGGAAAAAAAAGGTTTGTCTTGGTGGCACAGGATGCCGATGACACTTGGAAGTCTTGAGGAGATGTGATGTCTGAACCTAGTGATTTCTGTCCAGATCTTATAGTTACACAACAAAAATGTAGCTTGCAACTCAGTGCTAAGAAATTTTGTGGATTGTAGCAATTATCTTGAACATGCTATTCCTTTAGTTTATTTGTGGTAGTCTTAATGAGCTTCTAAAACAATTCAATCATACATCGGTTTCATTGCAACAGGAAATGCATAGATGGTGTTCTGTGTTCCAAAGTTGTAGTAATGTATCCATTGCTGCCTAAAGTCACCTAATAGTCTTTGCTTTTCTGTGGTTTTATTTCCCAACTGTCATGGGTTAACCCCAGCCAGTAACTAAGCACCATGCAGCCGCTTACTCACTGCTCCCCTCACAGTGGGATGCGGGAGAGACCTGGGGGAAAAAAAAGTAGAACTTGTGGGTTGAGATAAGAACAGTTTAATACAACAAAAAGGAAGAAACTAATAATGATAGTAACAACAATAATAAAATGACAATAATAAAAGCATTGGAATTTACAAAACACGTGATGCACAATGCAATTACTCACCACCCGCCGACTGGTGCCCAGTTAGTTCCTGACCCACCCTCCCAGGCCAACTCCCCCCAGTTTATATACTAGGCATGACGTCATGTGGTACGGAATACCCCTTTGACCAATTTGGGTCAGCTGTCCTGGCTGTGTTCCCTCCCAACTTCTTGTGCCCCTCCAGCCTTCTTGCTGGCTGGGCATGAGAAGCTGACAAATCCTTGACTTAGTCTAAACCTTACTTGGTAACAACTGAAAACATCAGTGTTAACAACATTCTTCTCACACTGAACCCAAAACGTAACACTATACCAGCTACTAGAAAGAAAATTAACTCTATCCCAGCTGAAACCAGGACACCAAACCATCACAGCAGCAGAGGACTCCTTCTAAATGTCTGTAATTTAATATTTGAGAGTAAGAGAGAAGTATCTAATATTTGTCTAGACAAATTGAAGACTACTAACCAGTCTGCCAGTGCAAGCTCTATACACTTGAAAGGAGAAAAATTCTTAGCTTCACACGTTTTTTCTCCTTGTCTGGAGTGCTGCTCCAGACAAACCATGCTGGTTTGTGTGGTTTCATGATAGTTGGGGAAGAAATCTGGTAGCTAAATCAGTGCTTTTACTACAAGACAGGAAAAGGAGCTTGCTGGGAGGGTCTTGTCCTGAAGAGAGCTTTGACAAAAGGGGGGAAAAGAACTGCCCCCCCGCCCCAACAGACCAAACCCACCCCCAAACCAAAAAAAATCCATGAAAACTATACCCCACCAAAACAAAACAACAGCAACAAAAACCCCCAAACCACCAATCAGGGCATAACAATCACAATTGTTGTAATATGGAGATAATTCTGGTACAACTTTGTGAAATGACAGCATGCGCTCTTATATTCCAGGCCCAGATAGGATTTTGCCAGGAGAGGACTCATACAGTGTATTAGCTCTGTGGGTCTGGTGCATGGGAATAAATTTAATCTTAATGGAAGTTTTTTTCTTTCAAAAGTGACTTTGTATAAATGTTGTCACTTTATTTGGTGCAACAGTGCATTCTGGCATTCTTCTGTGTTTCAATGTGACAGAGCTACTACTCTGGTTCTTCAGATGGGCTTGGAGTGAGCAACAGAACTTGTTTGTTTCTCACACCATTAATAGACTGAAAACTGTGTGTTTGATCGATATTACTAAAGACTCAAGCTCAAGACAAGAGTTGTGCCAGTCTTTAAAATATATATATATATTTAAAATTTCATCATTTTAAGTTAGATTCTGTGCATCCTGGTGTTAGAGATATCAGACTTTCTTTCAGGTATGAAGCCAGCTATTTAAGAAAGTGAAATATCATAAAATTATCAATAACATAAAAACTAGTGGGACTGATCAGTGTTACACTCAACCGAAAACGTGAGTATATTATATGACCTCTGGTAAGATCCTGCAGTGAATTAGATCTATATGATTCTCTGGGGGGTTTGGGCCCTCACAAATGTATGCGGAACAAAATCTTGTATTTCAGTGTGTTGCTGGGTTTTATCCTAATACTTACCATTTTGTCCCAACACATGCTTACGGAGTTCAGGAAGAAAAACTAGCAGGTGGTGAGAAACTCTCTTAAAAAATAGTTCAAACCAATAGTTTTAGACTTTGGGCTTACATTTGTTTGTTTCTTCCCTACCCTATCAACTTGGAAGGTTCCTTTGTTGTCTGTTTGCAGATATGCATTAACTAGAACAGCCGATGCACATACAGATCTTTTTTGGCCCTCTGGCATTTCAGTGGCTTAGGGACCATTCATACAGTTCAAAGAGTTCAGTAATGAATCATCTTCAAAGAAGGGAATCGTTTTCATGGGTTCCACCAGATTTATACAAGAGGCTATTTTTAGATCAAGGATTTTTTTTCCCCTTAGAGCTGTAAGACATCTGTGGCCTTGCCTTAGATTTGAAAGATTTTTCTGCTGTGCTGAAAGTAACTCCTTTAGGGCCATGCTTTCATGTTCACTTTATTGTTATTTTTCATTTGATTGCAAATAGTCTGCAGATAGCTTAAAATCAAAAAGGGCTCTGTACTTCCGTAGCTCACATGTGAAGTCTTATCAGAGAGCGCTGTTTCCTTCATGGTTAATGCAGACGGTTGCCTGTGAAATGATGACCCTTAATTACCATGCTCACGCTTATTCTCTGGTATCAATACGTAATGCAGTTTACCTATCCAAGTCTGAGGTATGTGTATGTTTACAAATTGGTATTTTATGATACACATACATCTTTGGCATAGAGCATGTTAAACAGCAATTGAGTAGAGAATGTCTTCAACATACCCTTGTTTTATTTGGGAACTCATGTAGTATAGCTGCACAGGGTCCACTGGAACAAAATGAAGGAAAATGGAGGCAACTTACTCACAGTGGCAAGAAGTTTCACTTTACATTACTGATGTTGTAAAATGGATACTAGACATACATGCAACATATATGTACCGTTTTGCACTTCCAGCCCCAGTGCAGAAATGTGCAATTCATACATGTAGTCTGGTAAAAATGGCCAAATTCAGAAGTCACCACTCCATATGTTAGGATGAAAATCTTGCTCCTGGAAAGACTCCACTGACATCAGTAGGAAGATTTGGCCTTTTTCAGATAGGAAGACAGCAATGGGCAAAAGGCTATTCAAATTTTCTGAAAATTTCCCCATGTTTTATTCTTAATTCAATAGAAATGAATGATTGGGGCCTGAAATCTCCTCTTCTGGTTAATGGGCTGTCAGGGACTAAAACAGCTGGCAGCATATCTCCCACACAGGCCTTAGCTATTTTAGCTGTAACTAGTAGTTGGGCTGGGCAGTGCTGCTTCTCCAAATGCCTCATTCCTAACTTATCAGGGTAAGTGTTCAACATTCCTTGATGAGTGAAGGAGGTAGTGGGATGGCATAGGTGCAACATACCAGGTTTGCATCACTTGGAGAAGTTGGCAGTGCTTCTTGCCACCACTCCCTTTTGTTGATCTGCCACTCTGTCTCTTACAGGATTTTTATTTTTCACTCATTCTTTCAGTATAGAATCACTGAAGGGTATAGTCTACCTTCTTTGGATGATGGGCGATCCTTTTGTATGTTTGTATGCAGACTTGGTGTATGCTTGTCTGCAGGTTGGGTGAGCCATCTTCTGGTATCTCCCCTCCAGTTTTGGTTGTTGGTTGGGGTTTTTTTTCCCTTTTGACCAGTTGCAGGGGTGTTGCCATTGCTGAGAATGGGATCAAAGCAGGATACATTTAAATGCGTGGACTTCTTGGTTCTTTTTGGTCACAGTTCACATCCTGTGTCTACCAGCTGCCAAGTCTCTTTATTCATTCTTTGATGATCAGTTACGTTCTTACTCACTCTAGAGGAGAGCAGTTCTATCTGCCTATTCCAAGTATTGTCAACACTGATGAGTATCTGACAACAGTAGGCATATCTTCTGCTACCATGTATGCCAGGGACAGAAAAAAATCATGGCACAGTTGTGTGACTTAAAACAGTACTTTCATTGCTTCCTGTCACAGGATTAAGCATAAAACAGGAAAGATAGTCTTCTGTGCATCCTCTCTAAACTCCTTCCAAACTTTTGCTGCTTCTCTGCTCAGACATTTGCTTGGCAACTGACTTGTATGCTGATGGGAAGTTAGTGGGAATTGGATTTCCTGCTGATTTGGAAATGTCACTTCAACAAGAGAAATAGTTCAAAGATATAATTCTGGAAAAAATGTTTCAAGTCAATCAGAACTTACTATAGTCTACCTCAGATTCTGTTTATATTTTGATAAAAACATCCACCTGATTTACTGCTTCTTCAAAAGGCTTTACTTCTAATAAATGAAAATTTTCTGGTGGCTGGGAAGATCCAGCTGGAAAATATCTAACTGTCTGGCAATGCTAACTTCGATAACTTCATTTCATGCTGCAGTTGGGAGGTCTAAAGACACGTTACCATGGAGATACCCACAGTAGTTTTAAAACAACTTTAAATTACTATAGCTTGAGGGCTAATGATTACAGCAACATCAACTGTAAAACACACACTTGGAGGCCGGATACATGCTTCAGCAGCTGGCTGCACTGACTACATGTAACTACAACCCAACGATGTATGCTTTTGAGATTGGAAGCATAGGACCAAGATCTCATAGTTCTTGCCAAGACACAACTAGCCTTGTACTAAGGGACCGGACCAGATACCTAAACACCACAGTTGTGCCACTATTGCAAATGACAAGTCGGTAGCCTTGGACAACTGGATCAGATCTACAAAGGCCCAGGGACTCCACACATGGGATTGCAGTGCTTGCTGCTGCTCTTCCTCCTCATTTGATAACTGACTTGATTTCTTTTTTACTTTTTGCAGTGATGTTTTTTGCACCTTTGGTAGAGTTTGCACTGTTAGATCAAAATTCACGGTGAAAAATTAAAATGAGTGATTGTTGACTCTTCTTACCATCAGCCATAACATGATTTGTATTGTTACAGATTTGGCTTCGCTGTCTCTGTTTAGTGCTTGCAGATGTGTTTAGTAGGCACATATGGAAATGGAAAATCGTTCCCTTTGAAGGAAAAGATGAAGTGGAGCACTAAGGTGAAGAATTTAGCAAGCTATCTTTACATAAATATGGTTTCAGACTTAGTTTGCATCTGAGTCCAAATCAGTCAAAAGAAGCCAAGCACGGTTTTAAATTGGACTAGTAGGCTGTTACTTGATCTGTTGTCATTATGTTTCATGGAGAACCTAGTCATATGAGGAAGCATATGAATGAAATGCTTCCCTGATATTACTGTCAGCAACAGAAAGGTAAAGTGAATGACAGTCAATCGTGTGTGTTCTGCTGTACATAAAAATTCATGGAGACTTCTGTACTGCTTCATGCTGTACACATTTCAGTGATAAGTAATAATCTCAGATGGAAATGTCTGCAGTCTACCTTTCAACAGCAGCATAGACAGTATTAAACCAAGCCATCTTAAATAAGATAGACGCTCTTGCAGCTGTTTCATTTTCTCTGAATTAACCTTTTCACTAGAGCTCATTTATAAATCCTTGCCAAGTAGTGTGTATTTATTCTATTTCTGTACACAGTTGCAGCATCTTCACTAGTCTTCCAAGGATAATAAAACAATTTTTGGTGGGTACCAGTGAAATCACTGTGTTCATAGTATAATCTAGTTACTTGAACCTGAGTAAAATTTCATTGCAATTTATAGCAAGTCTCTTATGCAACACAGAAAAACTCAATTAAAGTAACTGGCATGCATGAGAAATGGAGGAATAGTTCTTATTTTCTGTGAACATAGGTTAAGTTTTCTATTCTAACATATTTTCACTTTCTTAATCAGATAACAAGATCAATAACTACAAAATCGTAAGTTTTATTACATGTAGAAATAGGGTAAACATTTTTCTGATCTGATATAGGCAAAGTCAGTTTCAGACTTATGTGTCCCAAGTTCTGAGATGGCCTGATGTCTTTAATGCTGTGGCTTTTGCCTCCCCTGAGATGGCTGGCTGCAGAGAGAGTTCCTGCTTTGCGATCAGGATTCCTGCACCACCGCAGATGTTGTCCCAGTGTCACCAAGTGGGAGCAAGCTCCTAGCTGACTCCTCCATGGCTGGAAGGATAGTTCCCAATCCAGAGATGAAGATGCCACTCGGGAGAAAAATGGGAACTGTGCGTAGGGTTGCTTTTAGTTATCCTCTGAAAAATTCCAAATATATATTCCTTAGCCGGCTTCATGGTAAGTGTTTTGAGGCCATCATATTTTAAATGTGGTAAGAGTGACTGAATAATTTAAAAATATTTCTGCATACATCATGACTGAAATTAAAATATTAGGGAATTACTTTTTTACATTTTTATTTTTAATGGCAAAGGATATTTGTTTGAGCTGCTTCATAAAGTAAAATATAAAAATGCCAGTTAATGCAAATGTATTTCATTAGGACTTTTACAGGAAGAACTGTATGTGCAAATATATATACCTCTCTACTGGAAGCTGCAAGAGGAATTAAAACACAAGAAACTTCTAAAACATGAAATATTAAGCATAACCCAGCACTCAGATTTTTAGGGGGGGAATGGCAATTTTTCAGCATTTTGTATGTGTTCATTGCACATTTTTTTGAAAATTGATGCTGAAATGGGTCAACAATGCACGCTTCTATAAAATCCCTACAGTTCGCATCACTAGCAAAATGACTTCTCACCTTCTTTCTCATCTTACTGCTAACTTTTTGGGGGGCTCCTTTCCTAAGGTCTTCCTAAAAACAAATTATCCTAATTTGGATCTGAGAAGCAGCATCCTCAGTTTCTGTAGGGAAAAAAAATCATTGGACAGGATGCACGTAGGTGGTATATCAAGACCAATTTTCTTTTAGAGTACATGAGGCAAACTCCCATTTCAGAACATATCTCTCTGCAAGATGAGTTCACCATGCTGACTGTTAAATTGCCTTAAAGGCTATCAGAGCTGTTGTCTCAGACCTACTGTAGATTCAGGGATATGTTGATTCACACTAACTTTGAAAATAGGACTTTATCTACTTTGAGGACTTAAAAATGGCTTTGCTTTATTTTTAATGAAAGTTTTCTGAGTAATCTGTACCTGATATTCAGCAGCTTCTGTGAAAAACATAATGACTGCAAATTACAGAATGTGTCAGACTGTGCCTTGCTTTACAGCTATATATACAAAAAGGAGGTAGTGTTCCATGGAGCACGTAACATGAGTTCACCAGGACACTGAAAAAATAAGTGAAAGAGAGATGTCTTGAGAATTAATAAATCAAAAATGACGTCTGTGTTTTTTTGAAATCTCTGAGGCCTGTGATGGGGAGTGGATGCAGTCAGTATCATACATGCTTGCCCTGGTCTTGTATGTGTTATCCAGTGTGGACCATTCTCAAGAGACATGATGTTAGTTTGGTGGCTTGATCTGACCCAGTGCACCTGTTGTTATGTATTTGCAATCCTGGCCTCCACTGAAGCCTGACTTAGCAAAATATTTAAGTGCACGAGTAGAACCATCCAGCTTGACTGGAAAAACCACAGCACCAGTCTGACTTCACATTTCCACAGGGTCATTGCACTCAGAAGAAGTCTAAAACAGCCTTGGGGTGGTTATAACCTGTGTCTGGCAGCTAATTATAGAACAGTTGGTTAGCTCTGTGTCGCTACAAAGGTCTAAAAAGGAAAAGTGGTATTTCCCCAAGAAGAACTGCATATGTGAAAATTTCTTGTTCCCATAATATTAGGTGGGTCTGAAGACTTGGGGCCTAAATTCTGTAAGGAGGAGTACTAATGTACTTGCAGTGCCATAACTGCATCAGTGATGCTCCTGTTTTACTCAGTGCAGAGGCTCCAGATATCTGTACTGTGTTATCACTTCATCAAAAGGTTTCTGCAGATGGGACCAGTTAGCTAGTCAGACTGTTTTATGTGTGCCCAGTAATGGGCTTTTCATGTTCAACAACTGTAACAATTACAGACATTTCATTACAGATGTATTTTGTTAGGAGGCCTCCCAGCCAGACGTCTCTCATTTACTTTTGGAGAAGCATTTAAACTTTAATGGTAACTTGCTATGTGAAGTAAAATGCAATTTCTGGAGAGGACTCTTGGGTCAGAGAGCTGGCCCCTGCAATTACAAGAAGCCACCTTCTATAACCCCTTTAATTTCATCAAAGCCTTGAAAAAGTTTGCTTCTGGTCCTCTCTGACTTTACTGACGGGAGTCCTAAGCTGTCATCTCTGCTTTTTCTGTTGTATTCAGCTAAGAAGCTTCTAACATATAGCAACATGTATAACTACACAGTGTGGCACTTCATATTGTTTGAATTTCAGCCCATTTCTCTGACTCCTGCCCTCAAGGTTCTCTGCTACCCTATCTACCTTGCAGGTCTTTTATTCACCCCATTTTCTGCAGCTTTTTTAACAGCTTTGCCTGTGGCATCCCAACAAATGCCTTTCAGCAGCCTTGAACAGGACAGGTTTATTAAATTTCCTTTCTCTAGAAGATCACTTTTATTGTTTTATACTTTTTTATCAGTGATCATATTAGGGTGACCCAGTAAGTTTGGTATATTGAATTGCATCTTCTGTTCAATATAACTTGAAGTTGTTATTCTGTCCATATTCTTCCAACTCTGGCACAGATTTTTAACATGAGTGCCAGTATGATGGGCCTATGATTTCCCAGATCACTTTCCCTGCTTTCTTGGCAGCTCCTTTCCCCCAGCTTATGTCAATCAAGTATTTCTCAACTTCTTTGAAACCTGAATGTGCCTCAGCAAGAAATTTATAGAAATTACTGTTTTCTATATTGTGACATGCACTTGTGAAAAGATACAATATTAAGAGGAAATATAACATTTCTCTGCAGAGCCCATCCAAAGACAGTTGTAAAATAAAGAGCTATATAAGAGAGGTATATAACAGAGAACTCCAGCAATATATTTTTCTGTTGTAATTGCATGGACTGTAGTGTTAGATTGTGAATAATTCATGCATAAGTGTGGAGCTGTATGTGATAATGAGTCTAATCCACTAAAATGAAGAAATCATGCCTTATAAAATCTTTGTTGTGAAAATTTTGTCAGTGAATTGGAACTAAAATCTTTTATGACTTTCAGGAGCAGGATTTCTAGACAAAGGTGGTTGGAAAGTGTCAGGCTTTGCACTGTCCATGTGATCTCTTGGAGAGGAGATTAATATTCTCCTACAGTTTATGATATGTATATAGCTCCTGTTGCTTAATGGTTGCTTAATTCTTTAAAATGCTGAGCATTTGGACCGTGGTACCTTTAACTGTACAAGAAGCCCTTTTTGCCTCCAGTGATATTGCTCATAAAATAAAATTAAACAGATCGCTGAACGGAGGCAGTGGTACACAGAATTTAGCTTCTGCAATATAAGGTACATTGAAAGTAGGAAGCTGTAACTATTCTTTGGGGAGAGAAGGTGTGGCAGTTAACTGCATTCAGAGGCCAGAACTTCTGCTTTTAATTCTTCAGTGTGGAAGTTCATACTGTGAACGTGCAGAAGCCATGGGAGATCGGTTGCGGAGACATTTGCAGGAGAGTTGTGTTTCACTATCTGTGGAGAATGTAACTGTAATTTTTTTATCCTCTCAGTATTGTGTTAGTAGTGAGTTGCATAATGCATCCTAATGATGGACGATCCTAATGGTGGACTAAAATGACTATATTCTCTTCAAATAGATGTCAGTACATAAAAACTGGAGTAGCAGTGAGAGCTCTCTGTAGAACATTGGCATGACTCTTGTAATGCTGGGTCTGGAAAGTGGCACTTAAATTTGGTGGTGCTTCTCCTTGTTAAGACTGGAATAAAATGTCCAAAAAAGAGTCTTTCTTCCAGAAAGCTTTTAATGATTTCCCCCCACACTGTGGAAATAGTGATGAGTAATACCAAAATGATTATTGCTTGTTGCGTAAGTAATAATTTGCTCCAGTGCAGCAGGCCAGCTGAAGGACTATGCAATGCCTTCTTTCCATACTTTTGCAGAGCTTATTTGGATTGCAGCTGTATACAAAAGTTAAACCCTAACATAAGATGCTGATCCTACCAGCATTTACATGAGTGAAGTAAGGGCAGTGAAATTAACATGGCTGCATTCAAGTTTGTAAGACTGGGTAATGAAGTTTCCAGGGACAATTCTTATTTGGTGAGGTATGAATACTTCAGGTACATCTAACACCCACTACTCTGTTTGTCTGGGTCAGAGCTTCTCCTTCCTCTGACCACTTCATGTGTGCCACTATTCCACCTTGTATAAATACTACTTCTACTCTTCGTCTGTATTTGGGTAGGTCTTATGGGATCAGTCAGCCCTTATGCCCTATGATACCAGGTACTATAAAAGTGAGAGGTGGTCTTTGCCTCTGAGATTCATAACCTAAATAGATGAGGCAAGCTTCTTAAACACTTCAGTGTTGAATGACAAAATATAGAGGGTCAAAATGCTGGGTTTGGGTAACATCCAAGTGGCTCAGTTAGTGACTCACCAGTGGGCAAGGCACTGTGCACGTCCCAGAAGGTGATATCCAGGTGTCAGTATTAGAGTCTTAGATTCACACACTACTGCTGCTGTCTGGATTATCTGCAGTGGCTTTGTCAAAAGTAAAATAGAAACTTAAACTGAATTATATGTGATCAAGAATTATTTAGTCAGCATGAGAGCCTCTGAGTTGTTTATTTTGATGAGAATTTGGGTTTGATTTTTGTTGTCTGCACAATTTTTAGTGTGAAACATGGCACAGACTTCCACATTGATAATTTGTAGCTGCACAATAACAGGTGGTGTTGAGCTGGAGGCTTTGTTACTGGAGGCAGCATCACTCCTGATGCTTGAGATAGTACGGTCTGCTCTGGGAATAATTCTTTTATCTGTGGGTTTCTGATAAAAGGATCAACAGCAAAATAGTTAATTTTGACATATTTAAATGTTATTTTTTGATTTTAGAGTCAATGTTAGATTCTAATGGAAAAAGCGCACATATGTATCTGTTATCCTGAAAACTTGGGAGGATTTAATTCTTGTTTTATTGGTGGTTGTACTGTGTATTTGCAATTTGGAGTAGTTGTTAGGTTTTGGTTGGGGTTTTTTGGTTTTTGAGGTTTTTTTTATTTAATGGAGTTTCTAGGTATAATTCTAAGCCACATCTTGTGGGTGCTAAAATTTTAATTAAAAAGCCAAACTAGTTGGCTTCAGCTGCCTGTCCCCAGACTTGAACAATCAAGACAGAAGAACTACAAAGCAAACACTGTCAGGCAGTGTGAAGGAGCCCAGGAGAGAGAATATTGTTTTTGAGGAAAGTAAGGAATACCCTATTCTTTACTAGAGCTTATTTTGGTATTTTTGTAAAATGTAGATCAAAGTTCACAGCTGAGCTTTTTCTAAGTACAAGACAATTCAGAAAACTTCAATAAGTGATTAGCACTCATCAGAACATCTTTGTTCTGTTTTGTTTTGTTTTTCTGTGTTCAACAAGAGGAATACAGTGTTGGTTTTAGGCTGAGATAGTATGTGGGTGCCTTACAGTAGCTGGAAAAGGAAGATATAAGCAGACCTTGTTGAACCAGGAGGAAATTCTTTCCAGCTATGCCCAACTGGGATAAGAAATAAGAAGAGGGGATACTAAGCCAAAGCTCTGATCGTGGCATCCAACATGCATCTCTGAAGAAGCAGCCTGCTAACCGCTCCAGCTTAAGGTTGATATTGATAGCTAGTAGTATCTGCGTTGAGTAATGTTGGAAAAATAGTAGACTAAAAATATAGTGCATGCCTTGGGTCAAAAAGTTGTCTTCCTTTTAACCCTTGGAGTAGAGTCCATAATGCCTGTGTGTGCACTTGCAAACCAGTATTTGAGGTGCTGCTTCCAACTGCTCTCGGACTATTGAGGGTCATAATCTTAGTGGTTTTGAAGGCAAGAGAGAACCTGTGAGTTCAGCTCAATCTTAATTTGTTCACTTTCAGTAAAACACTGTATAGTTTATGTTAGATAAACTGTGGAAGCCAAGACAACTAAAATTTTTTCCTGCAGTAAGAAACCAGGTAGGTCATCTACTACTGCAACAGCAGTGTTAAATTAATTGAGAACACACCCTTTCTTGTCAAAATCTCCTTGAACTAAAATAGTCCTCCAACAAGCAGCAGCCAAAGCCAGTAATACATTGAATGAAGAGTAAGGAGACAGATTCCCCTTTTCTAGTAAAATTAGACTTATGGAAAACTCCTGAATAGTCAAGTATTAAAATATTTAACTTCTTCCCTTGCTAATTTCCAGGAGGAATTTCAAATATGATAACTGTCTTCCAGCAAACTCTTACTGACGTCACAGAGCCCTGGAAGTATGCCCCCCACAACCCAACACAGAAGTTGGACTTGAAATTTGTTTTGGCAGTACCTTCCGTGTGAGGTGGAGGGAACTGAACAGTCTCTAGAGCAAATGCTGAGCTGGCAGCCCCTCAGGTGTATGCAGACAACCTCCAGATGTTTTTTCTTAGTCAGTCTTTGGAAGGCAAAGTTAATTTTACATTTTAAAATGATTGTTTGATTGCAGACTAACAGTACGCTTCATAAGTTATGAGTATTTAGCTAGAGCAAGAGCTGATGGAAGAAGACCAGGATTATTTAGCTAACTGCTTGCTGCAAATTAATGTTCTAGCTGTTTCCATTCATACTTATATGAACAGATTACCTGAATATTCGAGTATTGAAAATCACTTCATATCTTTTTGTATCGATATTAATAGCCATGCCCAAGAATTGATCTGCTGTATTGAACCATAGGTCTACCAGCCCATTATCTTGTCTTGGGCAAGAGCAAAGAGCCTTATGCAACAGACAGAAAAGAGGGCAGATGGAGCGGGATCTTTCCCTGGGCCTCTCTCAACCTACAACTATGGGGCTTCTGAGTTCAGGTTATGTTCCTACTGATGTGTTTCACAGCAACACAGGGACCTATCTTTAGTAAATTTTGTTCAACTACTTTTTAAAAAGGACCCCCTCCAGTGGCCTGATAATTTAAGTGAAAGCATCATATTTCTTGTATTGTGAAGGCAATTGATGAGTCATTCTTCATTCATCTCTACACCATTCATGATTTCATAGATGCTTATTCTGTTCCTTAGTTACGTCTCTTCCTGGTAGAAGCAGTCCTTTTAGTTCTCCAAAGATGTCTTGGAACATCTATGATTATTCTTGTTGCTTTCTCTTTATTTTTTTAGTTTTGGTTAACTTGTCTCAAGGAAAACAAAAGATGATGTACAGCATTGAAGGTGTGAGTTCATCATAAATTTACATGGCAGCATAAAGTTGTTTTGTTTGGCTCTTTGCTCCTATACTCACATTGGTTGCTTTTTTGACTAGCTGAACATACAAAGATAAAAATAAGATTAGTTTTTAAATCCTTCTGTGTCTATAGTTTTGGATTTTGCTGTCTCCTAAACACCAGTGCATGTATTTCTGAAACAGTTCAGGCCCAGTTGCTGTGCTTTTCCCTAAGATTGATGTAAGGAGATTTGACTGGATTCTCCAGTAATGTGTGTGACTCGTGCTCTTACAAAGCTGAGAGTGGACAGTAATGACACATAGATTTACAGAAAAAGGTCTCGTGATGCCAAAATCCACAAGTCTTGGGCAGATTCTGCTTACTTTGACAGATGTTTGGAAAAGTTTGTTTTACCTATGCCTCTTTACACTGCAAGGACATTAACATAACTTACCTGCCATGCGTATTTAGTGAAGGGAAATGTGTGCACTAACAAAATAAATACACTTTCAGAGAAACTTCAGTTGACAAAGTCAATATTCAAAATAAACCCGATGTCACTGGAGGCTGCATTCTGTAGTTGGTTTTCTTTCCACAAGTCTAAAAATGTTGCTGTTTGTGACATGAGTCTGTCTCTTTACTCTCTGTGTGGTGCTGGATTAAAATGTGGACGTGTACTTTTCTTAAATAAGTCATCATTTTTGAACTTGCCACAATAGTTATACTAAGAGTTACTGAAGTTTCATACCTTTGGAGGAGTCCATGGGGTCTGTTCAATGTTCACTTTTAAAAGTATTTCAAAGTAAAATTTGTTTGCCTGTTTTCAAAAAAAAAAGTGCCAATTTAGTCTGAATTTACTCAATATTACAAGTAGGAGAAAGGAGTGAAATAAAACAGGGCTACTTTATGATAGCAGGTATTTCTCTTACACAGTAGTTCAGAAGTTAAAGCACTTGGCCAGTCTATGGATTTTAATTCCTTTCTTGTCAGTACAGGCTGGGAGGTGATTGCCTGAGCAGCAACCATGCTGAAAAGGGGTAAGCAAAGGCATGGTTGACCTGATCTAGCATTGCGATAGCACCACTTGGACGGACTAGATCACCTTCAGGGGTCCCTTCAAGCCAACAGTTTTGTGATTCTTTACTCATTGGTGTTTCATTGAGCATCTCTAGACGTTAGTCAGGGCCTTCTTCCTATTCAGGTTCTGAGTACCTGGGGGAAAGGGAGGAAGTTTTCTACTGCTGTAGACCCTGAGGCACTGTAGATAGTGGAGAAAGGTATGCTCTTGATTTATGTCTCGTGCTGCTTTGTGAGCAGGAATACCTAGTAAAAATACTACTGAAAATCGATGCGTTAGATTTTTGCCATGACTTAACCCCCTAATTAGGAAAAAATGCTGCAGGGTTTTTTTTGCTTTTTGGATGTTTTGTAGATTTCTTTCCTTTTTGAACAAATTAACAGCATCTGTGGATAAGGAGCTGTTGTCTTGAAAAGATACCTTGTCACAGCCAATTTGTTTTCTCAAATTTTTTATTCCTATGGTATAGAAATCCAGCCAATTCTAAGCAAATGTACCTCTAAACTTCTACATAAACACAAGAATAAGGAACTTGCAATACCTAAGAGAAGCTTAATTTAAAAAGGAATAAATGCTTACCTTTAGCTTTCTCATCAAAACGTAGGAAATAAGCTAACTATGCTGTATTTTTCTTGTTTCTGTAGACTTCCATGTAAAACATTAAGCAGAAAACCCATTAAGGAATTATTTTTTTCCTTAAAATCAATACTGAATTCAGAGTGAGAAAGATAGGATGCGTCAAAGATAGAATTTCTTGGAAGAAAAATGTTTGTTATCAGACTGTGATAGAGCATTTTGTAATTTGATGTCTTCCTGGTGTATATTTTACTTATTAAAATTAATTTATAACATTTTTGTTATACTTAAATTTTTTTATGTCATTGGCATAAAAGCTTCACTGACAGTGAGTACACCAATAATGATAACTGTATCGTTTGAGACTGTGCCCTTCTCAAGCAATGTGAATAGCTGACAAGTCATCTGAGCCATGTCTCTGGGCATTGTGCTCTTGAACAAGAGACACGTGTGGTAGTAGATCTGGGGATGTGGGCCATTTATTGGTCTGCTGTAGAGAGGAGGTAAAGGAGAAGGAAAGATTGCTAGGACCCAGTAGGCATATTGATCCAGGAGTTCATAAAGAAACATAAATCTGAAATTGCTGAACTACTAAGATGTGTCACCTGTTCTTTAAACTGATCTCAGAGGAGTGAAAATAGGGTAATGACACGTTAGCCTTCCTTAGAGGGTACCAAAGATCATCTAGGAACTACATTCTGTTTCCATACTGGGTAAGGCACTATGTCTAGAGATAAAACATAGCACAAGTAGACGTGGTAGGTAATTGGATAATATGATGTGCTGGAGAAGAATTAGCATACCTTTTTCTGTAGGGAAAGCATAAGCTGAGATGAGCTATCAGCATCAAGCTTAGGTGGTATAACGGACAGTGTCCCCCTGTGCTTGCCCTGTTTTTTGCATTTTTCAGTTTGTCATCTGCTTTTGGCCACTTCTGGAGACAGGGTGTTGGGCCAAGATTGCTTGGCCTGACCGAATTTTAGTTGTTCTTCACAGAGCTTCTAAAAAGGACATGGGAATGCATTTAGAAATCTCTCCAGAGATTTGTGGTTTTTTATTGAGGGACATCCTAATCAACTGTGTTCAACCAACTGTAACTTGGACACAAATCTATTTTGTGCTAATATCAAGAACCAGAATCATAGTACTGGTCTTACTAGGATCAATGTGCAGATCATGAGCCTTGAATCCACTTAAGAAAAAGGAGCGGGTGGGGTAGAAATTGTGTGTACAAACCTGCAGGATTGCTTCCAGATTTTGTTGGAAGCCTTAATCTGTGAATTATAGGAATAAAAGGGAAGTGATCTACTTTTTATGGATTGTGGGCTTTTTGTGGCCTATCTTCCCTTGACAAGTTTCAGAGGAGCTGCTGCTATGAGCAGAATTGAGGACTGATTGACAATGGTAGTTTGTATGCCAAATTTAACAAAATAATGGCCAAACTAATGTCTTTTCTACTTGATTTTTCTACTTCCTATTATGATAATGTATTCATAAGGAAGCTGCTACCAAAATGTGAACAGAATGCAAAAAGTCCTAATATAATATTGTCTTCAGTTATCATTTTGTATCAGGCACATATTTATTATATTAGAGCTAACAGAATTATTTTACAAGTGTCAGCTTGCTTGCTCAGGAGGTTGCCTGAAATTGCTAGCCACTTGAGATGGGTACATTTTGTCTTTCTCAATTCTTTTTCTCTTAAGGATGATCCAATTTTTGTGACCTGTTTGCGCTAGCTGCCCTTTGTTCCCCACTCTGTTCCCCACGACTTTCAGAGGTTTACCTGCATCCCATTGGTTTGTTTTTCTTCCCTTACCACTGATTTTAGATTGAAACAGCAAGATTATACTATCACTACTGTCTGTAATTGCTTAAAAATAGATTAATTATGTTGCAGGGGGAAAAAGAGTGAGAAATAGAGAAAAACCAAATCTGTGTTTTCAAATACTTACTTTTCTGATTTCTAATTTGAAACGCAAGCCAAGAAACCATGTAGAGTGGAATGAGGATGAAGGAAGAAAGATAGAAATCTTAACATCAGTTCCTGAAGCTGACTCTGATCAGACAGATCTTTGCAGCTTTGCGCAGAAGCAGTTGTAGGAGCAGACTCTGAGAACCAAACTCTAAAAATAAGCATCCAATATATTACTGTGTAATTCACAGAAATTTGACTTTAGCCATTTGGTCCTTAGACTTTGAAGTGTTTATGAGGACTTCTGCTTATCTCCAGAACTGCTGTCAGTGTTAGCTTTACTATGATATGCGGTCTTGGCACACACGTCACACTGAAGAATATGTGGAGTTCACAGCCAGAGACACTTCTATGGCAGGTCCCCTGAAGGACCCAGTCAGGCTGGTATTCTCAGAGCACATGGGAAATGCAGGGACAACATTGGGCTGGTGCATCTGGTATATGATAGTCCATGCCCAGCCAAGCTTGGTTTCAAATGCTTCTCTCCCAGGTGAGTGCTCCCCCAGCAGCTGAAAGCAAGGTTGATGGGGAAGAGGGAGGTGGGAAAGGAAGTTAGACAGTGCTTAAAGCTCCTTTTCAGGCACAGGTCACTGCAAAAAGGAGTGCAAGGGTCATGGGTGAGGGAGAGAGTATGCAACAGGAGCCTGACTTCATCACCCAGAGGTGAGCATGGTCATGGAAGGGAAGGCTCTTCTTCCCCTTGACTTTCTCCCTCTCCCTAACAAATTTTCAATTCCCTTGTGTGCAGTGACATAGCTTTAACTGGAGGCATTGAAAGGGTCTCATCCCAGGTCTGCTTGGTTTTGGGAAGCAGAAGAACCAGTTGCAGGTTTGTGAACTCCACCCTTGAGCTAGGTGCATGAAAGTACAGCAGAGCCTGCCAAACCTATGTGTCTTTGTGAATCTGGGTCCAGTTTATTGCCTCTGTGTGTAGTGTTTTCGTGCTACGTGCCTGAGGGTGTGTTGTCCTGAGCTAAGGATTTGGCCCAGTTGAGTAGTTGTATGTGTGATAGCTACATAAGTAGAAGACTTTTCCCCAAGGGAATTTTGAAGTTTATTGCTTGTCAACAAAATCGCATATAGTATCTGGAAGAGGAGAACCCATTACGATCATTAATTTTGCTTATACGTGTGGGAAGAATACACTCAAAACTACACAATAAATTTTCCTGACATATAGATAAGCTTTAAGTGATTAAATCATTAGATTGGGGAAATGCTACACTGCATGAGTTAAAACTAAGATGCAAATATATTGCAGACCTCCTAAATGAGTGCTAAATTAATATATTAAGGAAAAAACCTATGCTTATCTTAGAGTTTTATAGTGAAACTGTTTAAAAATCTTCTTTATGGAGTATGCTTTAAAAATGGTTTTGATTTGGGGTTTTTTATAGCATTAACTTATTCGAGGTGCCACATTTTAAATAACACTTTCTTAAAAAGAGAAAGCATTCTGAAGTTAAGCTGAAAGTTTTGCAAAACAAAAAGACCTAAATTCCAAACAATCAGATCACACTTGCTTCAATCTGGAGTTGTACAATTATGGAGAGGAGATTGTTTTCAAAACATTCCAAATTCCTGTAAGGAGAGCTTGGCTCTAATTGTATTTTCTACAGTAATAAGAGCTGGACTGATTCCTAAAAATGTGGGAAAATACCACTTATTTGCGAGGTTTATAAAAATTTAGGGCTGTACATTTAGTATATCAATATTCTGAAAAATTTTGGTTGTACTTCCCACCCTATCTTAAAAAAATTTTGTAATCTAATGCTTTATGCAAAGTGTGTGTGGATGTTGTTTTTGCTCCTTTTTTTGCTTTTATTTAAGATAGAAATTTCATTATGTTTTTTTCTGCCCAAGGAAATGTTAAAGTGAGATAATAATTCTTAGTCAAGAATCCAAATATGCAGATACTATTTGAAACAATAAACCTATAAAATAATAAAAAGTACTAGCTTTTTTTGAATACGCTGGTGTGTTTGCTTTTCAACAAAGCACAAAAACCACATCCATGACTATTGTTTAAAAGACCAGGACACCACTGTGGAAGGGCTGCCTTAGAGCAGCCTGTAGCTGTTAATGGAGTATTAACAGGGACACAGATGAGAGGAGTGAGAGTATTGTAAGAGTGACACCATCATATCTACAAACCATGTAAACACTTGAGGGCGTGGCTTTTGGGATTACTTTTTGTTGCTCTTTGTCAGCATTGCAAAAATGCAGGGATCTTGAAAACTTGGAAACCTGAAAACTCAGCTGCACAGCCTGACATCCCAGACAAAGGGAGTGGGGATAATTCACATAGGGGTAAAAAATAGGCTGAGAAGACAGAAGGCAGGTTTGTTTACAGCCCTTTTATTTTTTTTTGTCTTTTGCTTTCATCTGCAGAGAAGATTTTATCTGTGCCTTCTTCATCCTTCTGCAAGTTGAATGTAAACTTGGCAAGTTTTCCTACATCACAGCTAAAGAGAAGGATGCTGTAATAATTTGCAGGCAAGATAAGAGAGCTGGATGAAAAGACTGCAGGTGGTTGTGAAGGAAAGGTCACATTTTATAGATAACGTAGAATAAGCAAGATTTAGAAAGAGCCAGGGTTGGAGGATTTAAGAGAAGCTCAAGTGGATGATGACTTACAGATTGTGGGTGTGAGCAGAAGTAGATTGATGGCAGTACTCACAGCGACTGAGAGAAGGTTGCAGATAGACGTTGACGGGGCAGACACTGATCTGGAAGGGAGGTTTACCTGAAATGACAGCTAGACACATGCATAGAGAAAAGCTGAGATTTCTGTTGCTGAAAGTGCAAAGAGGTCTGGAGTATAGAGGTATAGATGCAAGTCCTTAGTGCAGCTGTGTTTCTGGAGCAAATAATTTGTTTCTTGTGATCAAGAAAAAGAAGAAAAGAACAGAAGAAAATCTGTGTTTCCTATTCCAGGTAAATGGAATAGGAAAGGTTGGTATTTCTAAGTCAGTGATACATGTGGAGGGAAAAACAACCCAAGATCTTTGCCAAAGTTAGAGGATGTTCTATGGAGGACCTTCTGAAGGGGTGAAGAGAGAAGTAGACAAGGTCTTAGGGTGGAGGAAACTTCTGAAAGCCAGAGTCAGACTAGACTTCAAACAATAAAGTGTCAGTGGTGTGAAAGGCAGCTGGTGGGGGCATGGAAGAGGACTGTGGAGTACTGCTGAGCTTTGACTCTAAAGAGAGACATTTAGAGACTTCTATTTCACTGGAGTGCAAAGCGAATGTGAGTTCAAAATAGTTAAGGAAGGAAAGGCATGAGACTCATCTCAGGCTGAAACTGAAGCCTGGTTACTTTTGTGGTCTTCTCAGTAGATGGCACACAGCTGGTTATTTCCATGTTGTTACCACAAGTGGAAGCCTGTGTAAAGGTTATTGATGCATTGAGGGTCTGCATTGGTCCTGGTTTCTTGGTTCCAAACACCCCAGTTGCTGGTTTTGAAAATATTTGTGATTTATACAAAGCTTATGTCACTCATGTCATGAATAGGCTAGCTCTTCAAAATGCATATGCATCTTTTTTTACCAGTTCGTATGTATCTGATGGGTCAGGCTTCTTTTATGGATGCTTGCAGAGTTTGCAGTGGCTAGGTCAACAACGACGAAGCCTTATTTCTTCTAAATGGTATGTGTGTTTGACCATTATTTTCAGTTAATAAAACAGCATGACCTTACATTAACCTTAGAGTTGAGCTATCCAACTCTTTCAGGCTCCCCTGGGCTCCCTGGGAAGGTGGCAGCTGGCTGGTGTGAGGGGAGCAGCTTGTAGAGCAGAGCGAGTTGGCAGCCCTCTACTGGGAGCCAGGGAAATGCAGGGCATAAGCAGCTGGGACAGCAGCAGCACAGGTCAACTGGAAGGCACAGCAAGGGGAGAATAAAAAAAAAAAAACAGAACTTGACAGCAGAGGTGGCAGAGAGCAGTGCTCCCTGAAAGGGAGTTGGGAGAGTAGCTGTACTGGTGGATGGAGAGGATGAACAGAGGCAGCCGGTCAAATGAATGAATTGAGGAAGGATGGTGTCTGGAAAAGCCATGAAGGTCAGGCCAAAAGCCATCTAGCTCAGGACCAAGTCTCCAGCAGGAGCAGTGTGTAGTGATCTATCCCATTTATCCTCCCAGCCTTTGCCAGCTTGTCATTTAGGGGCTTCTTGAGTCAGAGGTGGCATCTTTGTGAGAAGAGCTCTTCATTTTTCTCCTGTAAATTTTTCCCTTCTTTAATGGACATAAATTGCTAGACAGGTCAAGTGATATTCCCTGTAACGGTTGAAGCTGGCAAAGAAGCATGGGGAGACTCCAAACAGAGAAAGAGCAGCCAAGTGTTAAACTGTAGAAAAATGCCCGTGGATGGGAGTTGAATGGATCAGAAGTGTTAAAAAGGTAAAAGAGGAGGAGAAAGACTGGGATATAGTTCTGCTAAGAAAGACAAAACAAAGAGAAGAAGGGGAAGAAGAAAGGGACAAAATGTTGCTGAACAGTGGAAGAGGAGCTGGATACCCTGGTCAGGTGTGTTGGAGCATGAAGAGGAGCAGGACAACAGCTCCAGGACAGGGATGTTGGAGAACAGCTGTGGGCCTTGCGTCTCATAAGGGAGTTTAAGCAGGGCTGACCAGTGTTGAGGTCACACATGGTTGTAATCCTTTTCAGGACCGCAGTTTGGCCAGGAAAAAAAGGGAAGGGATTTGAGGTTGAAAATAGCGGTATAATTGAATATGGAAATGGTACTAGGCAAATGAAGGGCTGAGGTATCAACCCTCACCAGTGCTGTAGATGGGGAAAGCTGCACTGGAAAGAAATGAAAATGAGCCCTAGCAGAGATGGGGAGATGGAGCCAGGGGAACACAGAGGTGCAGTGAGAGCTGGGTCAAAAAGACAGTCCTGTTACCCACTTACAAAATAAAAGGGACAGAGGTCTGAAAACATACTACAAAGGTGAGGGAAGGGATCCATCAGTGTGGGAGTGACTAAAGTGGAAAGAAGATAGAGCAGGTAGGGAGAAGGAGCCTTTAGAGCAAAAAGGTGTCCTTAGGGACCTTGGCATCTGTGCAATGCTTCTCAACTGGCATATCTACCCTGAGCCTTTCTAGGAGGCTGAACTCACCAACACCTTTGCTTCACTGCTTAGTTGGCTCTAGTTGCTGCGGTTGCTCTGGAGCAATGAAGAATTATTAAAGAAGATTTTGCTGCACTAATTAGTCATTATTTTTACAGCCATTGTGTTACTAATTATTGATGATACACACATTGCAGGGGCTGTAAGTCTGCAGGCATATGGGGTGATAAAGATTTTTGTATTGGTGATTTAAAAGGGTGGAACTTTAATGAAGTGTTAAGTACATTTCGCTTAATGGTACTGCTATGATAGTGAGGTAATTGATGATCACTGATTTACATAAAAACATACAATTTAAGAAAGTACCATTGACTTTGTCTTTAATTCTTCAATTACTATCTGATTCCTGTGGAGATTGCCTAGGAGGTTAGAATGATACTGGAAATAATACTCAAATATTTAGAATGGTAAAACATTTCTTCACTGTTTTTAAGCTTTTGCTATTCCCAGATGGTTAGTTTATTTATGATTCCTTTGCTTCCAACCCCGTGTCTGTTCCTCTGCTCACTGAAATCAGGGATTTTCTCACTGACCTCTTTGGAACCAGGATTGTCTCTGCATGTCCAGAAAAGTTTGTCATAAGCTACTATATTAATTGATTTAGGTTTCAGATCTATTAGCAGTCCTTCCTGAACGCTCAATCAAGTAATGAGAGATTTATTTAAATTGGAAATCATCAGCAATCAGATCATAGAATCGTTTAAGTTGGGAAAGAGCTTTAAGATCATTGAGTCCAACCATCAACCCAACACCACCATGCCCACTAAACCATGTCCTGAGGTGCCACATCTACGCGTTTTTTGAACACCTCTGGGGACGGTGACTCCACCACTTCCCTGGGCAGTCTGTTCCAATGCCTGACAACCCTTTCAGTAAAGAATTTTTTTCTAATATCCAACCTAATCCTTCCCTGCTGCAACTTGAGGCCATTTCCTCTTATCCTATCAAGATACTCACTTAAGCCAGGAAATAAGCAGAGGTATGGTCGTCGTATCATTAATATGCAATGTCCACATGGTCAGATTCTTCTGGGAGTTAGGAAGATGTTGAATTAGTTCCTTCAGGCCAAGGAGAGATCTGTCAGACATTTGTGAAGATCAGGCACTCATGTCATTATTCTTGCTGCCTCCTCGAGCTGTGTTTTGAAAGGGAAAAGTGAGACAGTCACTTGTACCCGGAGGAATTTGGGCATATGAATCCAAGGGACTGATTCAGCTTGTAAAACAAAACTCAGAACTCCAAGTCCAGAAAGGAGCATTTCAGACATACTTTTTGCTGTATCTGATGAGATTGTTTATTAATCATTCCTATGCTCAGGTTCATTATCAGACTTAATTTGAGGGTCCCATCTGTTTTTGTGCATTTGTATGAGTAATGAAGTTGAGCAACTTAGGGACTTAAAGGTTATACATGGCAATCTTTCAGATAGAGCAGCACCTTTTCTGCATCCCTGTACGGTTCTGACCCTATTGTGTCTGCGTAGAGCAGGATGGGGACAAGTTCACCTATGCTGGGGCTCTTGCTTTTTCTAATCCTCATGAAGCTTTCCTGCTATTAGCAAAGGCAGGAACACCCTGAAACTGAGAGAAGGGAAGAGGGAGAGACCCTGATTTATAGGTCCTTCTATTCAGGTCTTTTCTATCCATGAGGCTAACACAGAAGCAGTGGGGTCACAGTTGTGTGGATTTGTTGTTGCTGTTTTAAAATACCCAGGCTAAGAGAAGTGGCTACCCTATAAAGGAATCCCTGTAAAGGGACTGATAGACTTGCCTGCATCGATCTATGTCTTAGACACAGTTATTCCATCTTGGACAAAACAGCGTAATTAAAGCTGGATGTCCTGTGAAGTGGTAGAAAAGTGGAAGGCATTCATTTACAATGTCAGTTCCCTAGTAGCATTAATAAATGGATAATAAAATAAATATCTGTGTCCTAACTGTCTTTTGTGAAGGATCCCAGTCTCTTGATCAATACATTCTGGGACAGTCGGAGCTGTGCATTGTAAAAAAAGAAGCTTTTGCACTGATACTGACCCAAGTCTGTGTTTGTATTCTTACAGATTTATCTAATGAGACTACTTTAAAACTTTTGGGTTTTTTTATATCAAAGGGAATATTGATTAAAAGTATATTTAAGATTTTCCTATATAATACTACCGTAGTATGAATGTGCTGTTTTTCTTCTTTGGTGAGGGGGAAGAGAGGTTGGGAGCTTTCAGAGGACTGTTTCTCTAACTTTACTCATAAGTCATGGTTGACGATGGGTGCTAACTTTCATTTCTCTTCTGATACGCTTACTGGCATTGTTACATTCTGCTATGGCAGGAGCTCAAGTGGGAAGTGAAGCTTTTGTGTAAGAAAAGGAGAGGTTAACTGCACTTACATTGGGGGCAGTTTTTGCTTTGGAAAACAGTGGCAGGCTTTGTAGTTTAATCTTTTGGAGTACTGCCTGTTACCACCTTCTGACGTACATTGTTGGGCTGAGAAGAATCGATGCTCAGTGGTGCATGAAAGTCCAACATGTCAGTTGTAGCTATACATAATACCACTGTCTCTCATGCAGGCAAGGCTGTTAATACTTAACACAGTATTGTATTCTCTAAGGAAAAAAGCTGAATACCGGTAACTTAATCCATTTTGAATGTTTATACACATTTCTTTGAAAAATACTAAATTTAAGAATAAGGTAATACCTGGACAAAAGGCTCAAACTAATGAGCACCGCAGAGCAAAATGCTGCAGAAGTAGGGCACCAGGATTTCTGGAGGTGTGTCGGGGAATGGTCCTGGGAATCTGCCTACATTAGGGTTTTGTTCAAATTACGAGTCTTGCGGGGCGATTGCTTTAACTTGCCTACACCAGGCACCTGGGATAACTGGTAGCAGGAAAGCAGAGAATCTGCCCTTTTGGAGATGCTAACTTGCAAATAATCCTCCATACGCATGAGCGGAACAATATTTTAAGGGTTCAAAGACACTTTTCCTTAAGTACATGCATCTGTGGGAGGACATGTGTTTGTATTCATTCAACAGTTCAGTTGCTTAACAACCTTCTGTGGCTAATGGTCTGAAGTGAAACAAATCAGTAGTGTGCAAAAGTGTATTGAAATGTATCAAGACACAGAAAGTATTAAGATAGTCCAACTCCTAGGAAATAAGGCAACAAAGCAGCCACAGCCAATGTCTGCTGGGTTTCTTGCAGTAGCTTCAAATTATGATGTGCTCTTATGTCTTCTGAAAATGTCATGGCTGGCATGGTAGCAATATTTTTTTCCTGAAAACTAAAGGCTATGGGTTCTGGAAAACAATTTTAAATCTGCAATCCAAACAAGTTCTCTTGTCTAAAAAGTAACTTTTTTTCCTAACCAAACCCATTAAAATATTATTATTGAATATATGTCACAAGACCTTTAATACAAGTTCTGTATTACATTCAAATGAATAAGGAAATTTTTGGCCAGAATAATAGCTTTCTGTAGTCTTAAGCAAAACACAAGTCCTTCCATGGAAGCAAGGTACTCTGTTAGGGAAAAGGGGGAAAGGAAGTGGTGTTTCTTGTTTCCTTATTTAAAACCCTACAATTTTTAACTTACAGGCAAATAAAACAAAATTAGGAGTTTGGTAAAATATGTTCATAAATGATACACTTCAAAGCAACTAAATTAAGGCTGCTAGTCATATCCCTGCCTGCCTTTGAGAGTCTTTCATGGTTCTGTTTGATCTTTCATTCTTGCATGTAAAATGCTATCTTGTTAAGAGCCAGACTGGAAAAAATATCTGTGTTACTCTTCTTTAGCAGACTTCAACTACAGAAGTACAAATTGGGCCCATGAGACTGACACAAGATCCAATTCAGGTAAGATGCTCCTTCAGTTTCTTGATACAGTCAAGTCAGTGTTAATGGGTGAATAAATTAAGGTTCAACCCCTATAGTTAAGTATAATGTTTTCATTTTACTTGTGCAAGGACTGTGAGATGGGTAATTGGTGTTTTGGTTTATCTGATTGCTTGAGAAGAGATCTACAAGTAAATTAACTTGGTGAACAAGGTGCTTAGATTTCCATTAACATCAAATCATTCCTTTTATATGTCCTGTCAATAGGAGTGTGTGTGTATGTGCATTAGCACGGGAAAGAGCTGCCCCTCTGGATGTTAAAAACTGTTCAGTTCTGATACACCAAAACAGAGAGCTCCATTAGAAAGTTAAGGTACTTGCCAAGTTTTGCTGGGTTTTGCACAACAGGACAGACACCTGTGCTCTTACAGGTCACCAGTCCAAGAAACCACACCACTTCCAACAAGACAGGTCGAACTTCAGCTTAAGGAGCAACAGCTCTCACACGTACTTGCTTCTGTTACTGTACATTTTGTTCCTGTGCCAGTAAACAGATGCCAAGTGTTATTTTTTTAGCTTATGGTAGGTGTTAGAGCTCTCAGATGATAGCAAATTAAATAGTCTTAACATTGCTCTAGTGATACAGCATTCATTTGAATTAACTTTTCGGGTCACTTAACTCTGTAAAATACATAGATATTTAGTCACCAGTCACCTTTTCTGTTTTGTCTGGGGTTTTTTTTTGCCCCTGTCTGGCTATGAGAGGGAAAACCTACATGTGGAAGAAATGCTGTTCTCAAGGAAAATAAATCATGTGTATATGCATCATAAAGCTTTACATTTTTATTTCTGTATTAAGCTTTCAGTCTTAATGATGACTTGATCTGATGAAACTATTTGTTTATATTATAATAAGACTGTGGAACAGCGGCTTCAGCAGTAGACCAGTCTTCAGTTTTGCAAGGAATTTCAACATAAAATTGTGGAACTCTTCACAGAAAAATGTTCTTTAGACCATGATCATCTTCAGAAAGGTGGTCAAGCAAATACTTAACAAATAAAAGTACTGTCAGTGCTTATGTCGGGATTTTACTTTGTAGAAATTGGATTTGCCAAAATACCATAGTACCAGTGTTAGCTGTTGTAAGTGAAGATTTTTCATATAAGAGGGGAAAGTGGGGGTTTTTATTGTTTTTTAAAGTGTTTAACATTCTTGGTATCTTGTCAGGTGTGACTGTTATTTTGTCCCTACATTACACAAGTGAGAATTTATGGCGCTACCACAGAAGACCTTAAGTAAAGCAGAAAGCAGACCTTAAGTAAAACTATTAACTGAAGAGTTTTCCATTAAGACATTGCCATACACTAACTTATTTACAGTAAAGGGAAAACACTTTATGTAAACCCACCTCCTTTGTTTGTGGAACAAGCCACATTACCTCAGCTAATTTGGCAAGTATTGCACACATCCACGCATTTAAAAAACCTGTGTTAATCTTTTATTCCACCTCGACAATGGAGTTACGGTTTCTCTGTGTGGTGCAAACAGCTACTGAATATCACATTTTAAATGTCTATTTGTGGCTGCTTAATCATGTTCACAATTGTCTGATAAGTCAATTCAGTTCGTTAAAACGATTGCCACTAGGGCTTTTCTTAGTGATGTTCATTTTATTCTGGTGTGTGTTTTATGCTGTCATGGGACACCTGTGCCAACCTCAAAATGGCCCATATTTTTTGTCTGAGAGGTGACCTTACTTGTAACTGTGACCTGCCATAAGCCATTTAATAGATTCCTCACTGGACTTTGTGACCGTCTGTGTTGGAGGACAAGTCTGGTTTGTTTTCTACTAGATCATGACCCAGGTGCTGCTGGCATTAAGGGGCAAGGGGAAGAGTCCCAAGCAAACCTACCAGCTCCAACCCTCCAAACACCCTCCACATACGCAGCTTGCACGTCTGCCCCAATTTTGTACCAAGGCTTGCAAATAGGCATGGTTTGGTTCTGAGACCTTAGAATTGACCATGATAAATGCGCTTTCTCCAGAAGACACAGGAGAAAGGTGGTTTTTATAAATGTTTAGTGCACATTAAAAAGCTGTCTTATCCTTTTGCAGAAGTGTTTACCAGGGCTGATAAAACTTTGGATGTGTCTCCCATTCAAATGTTACATTTTCTCACCTCTTAGGACATTCATTGGCCATCATCTCTTTCACAGCATTGACATCAAACTCCATTTCTGTTCTGATGATGGTGATCTACTCTGTTGAGCTGCAAACAAAGCATGATGATGCACAGCATTTTACTGTTCCCCCATGCCAATTTGTGGTGTAACAAGAGCTCCTTTCCAACTTAATTCAGAGCCACTATGTGTTTCACCTTAAAACTCTTTTGCAGGGATACAATAACATAAAAATAATTAAGTAACTTTATTTTTACTTCTGAAGTTGCTGTCTGCAATTTTCTCAGTTTCGTTGTGGTACCCTAATGTGTCTGTACTCAGCTGGTGTCTCTTGTTTTATTTTGAGCTCTTTAAAGCAAATCTCTGTCCATTTTCTGTATTTGTATGACAAACTGGGAACAAGACATGCAATAGATGTGCAAATACTTAGACAGATGGTAAAAATTCCAATACATCACCAAAAAATGTAAAGGTCTCCACAGGAGAAGTCCACAGTGCTCCTAAACCAGGGCAGCAGTCAGTAAAATGATCTTTTTTACAGTAACACTGACAAATTATACACCAAAAAATAGCTACATGGGGGTTTTGCCAGGAAACACAGGTTGAATTCAAGCTTTTCCTTGACAGTGTTGTTTATATGGATTGTTATATTTTTATCTTGACTTTGAGAGCGTATCTTACAATATACTTCTAGTTACATTATGTTTTGATGGTTTATAGTAAGCTTCATACAAATGTTAATGAAAAAGCATGGTAGTAATACTTTAAAAAAACCTTTTAAAGTTAATATTCTCAGAAGGATTCACACACTGGTAATTAGCTACCAGTGGGAGATGGGGTGGTTTAATTAAGCTCCATTATTTTACAGCTGGTAAATGATTGCATTTTGCAATCCTTTATTTCCAAACTGGGAATCTTGCGAAAAGATAACAAAAATGTGCCACAAAAAAACAGTTTTCTGAACCATATTGTACCGATCAAACTAGGAATGAAATAAAACTAATGGCAGCTGGAACCAAACAGAAGATTGTATCAAAGTAGCGACTTTACCTGAGCATCCACAGACAAAGTCTGCAGCTCAACCATGTCAAAGCTGTCCAACACTTCTATGGCTGGAAAAAAATCAGGGATTAGGTAGAGTGACAACAGTTACCTTGGATGTTAAGTGTCAGTAACCCAAATCTGCTTATTGTTAACTGCAATTAAAAGTACTCTAATAAATTGAAACTTAAGTTATTTCTTAAAATTTATGGAACTTCTGAGCATCTAATTTTCTTCCGCTGTTTAATGAAACTTCAGCTGGTTATCCTGCCACAGTCACATTAATTGATTTGTTTATTGTTTAGAATTCTGCAATCCAGACAGCTCAATGTAAGAGAAAATTCATGGTCACCTTTTCTAGCTTCCAGAGTGACGGTGTTGAATTTCATGTGGTGACAGCACAGCTGCATAGAGGAGTACAGATGAAAGGTCATTGACCTTTTTTTATGAGCATTTGGGGCAAAACTTTGCATATTTTGCTCAGACAGGTTGTTTCAGTGAAGTCAG
Organism: Aquila chrysaetos chrysaetos; assembly: GCF_900496995.4. Taxonomy (NCBI): domain Eukaryota; kingdom Metazoa; phylum Chordata; class Aves; order Accipitriformes; family Accipitridae; genus Aquila; species Aquila chrysaetos. The sequence continues at coordinate 61,265,412 of NC_044030.1, forward strand.
GAGATGACTTTTACTTGTGAAATGAACAGGATTTTGCTTTATACATAGGTCATTCTCTGGCTGCTGCCTTTCTGTGCAATTTGAATAGCTGTGGATAAGCTTTTGACTTTCTGAGGCCTTCTTTTTTCACAGCATAGTTGCACTAAATTAACCCTTTTCTTCATCTGTCACAAAGGGTGGCATAGTTAGTGATCAGTTGCTATGGTAAATATGTCCAAATTGTGAAGGGGATTTTCTACATGACTTGTGTTCCTAGCTGTGTAATTTGTATGCTGATAATAATAATGTATTATAGGGCAAGAATGAAAAATTTGCTCTCTCCTAAAAGCACTCTTTCTTTCACACAAGAAGTACAAAAATACGGCTCTTTTCAGCCTGTGTTCTGTGTGTCAGTTAGCAAACAGACTTCCTACAGCATCAATTTGATTTTCAGAACAGCGCCTCAGCACGCATCCTACCTGATCTTGTGTGAGCGGTTCCTTAAGTGTTCAGCTGAAATTGTCAAAACTACCTCATATATTTACATAATTAGGGACAATTTATTGGGTAAAAATTGTGATGTTTGAATCAGTTTTTTTCCTCTACCCAGCCCTGTCCATACCTCCTTCTCTGTTGTTCTTTCCAGTTTTGAAAGAATATGGGTTAACTTAATTTTTTTTTATGCCAAAGGAGAAATAATGAATAAAACTGTGTTATGTTAATTGTTTGTCCCTGAAGAGCAATAATTGAAGCAGTTGCATTTCAGACGGTTCATTACAATTAAAAGTGTGTGTAGCTGGGGTGGCCTGAGGAGAGTGGCAGTGATATTTGAACACCTACCCACCAGCTCTGGGTGGCTGCTGATTCAATTTGAAAATGAGTTAGAAGAGACTCATAATCTGGCAGCTGGTTTTGTCCTAAATATCAGTCATACACAGTTAACTATTGGTTATCTATTGATAATCACTCAATCTATTAAGAAAGTTGTGCTACTGCATCAGCGGTTTTACAGTCTGTAGTTCGATCTTCCCACTTTCAAAGTAGACTCAATCTTTCATACAGCAGAAGTCTTTGTTACAATTTGCACCACGCAGAGAACTATTTCATATGTTTAATGTGATGCCGCTGTTTTGCATGCTTTGCAGGTTTTGCTGATCTTTGCAAAAGAAGACAACCAAAGTGATGGTTTCTGGTGGGCTTGTGACAGAGCTGGATACAGGTGCAATATTGCCCGGACACCAGAGTCAGCACTTGAATGTTTTCTTGATAAGCACCAGGAAATAATTGTTATAGATCACAGGAACTCCAGATATTTTGATGCAGAAGATATCTGCAGGTAACCTAAAGAACCTTATGCTTCTTTTGAACTTCAGAATATATTGTACAAAAGCAAATAAAAAAACAAACAAACAAAAAAAAAAAACCCCAAACAAACAACCAAAAAATGAACCACCAAAACTATAGTAAACTGGAAATTTGGGAATTGAGGCCAGGAGGTTTGCCTACACCTGCAAAGGGAGAACGATATGAAAAATACACTTTTGGTGAAGCTGAGTCATAGAATTGTCTCTTTAGGTCATGGGCTTCTGCCAGAGCTGTTGTGAAACTGTTCCCTGCTGTCTGTGCCTGCTTCTTTCCTGGGTTACTGCTGCAGCAAAGTCGGAAGGTGCAGGGCTTCAAAGGAATGTGTGTGCTTGTCCACTGGGTCAGGCACTGACAGCTCTTCACAGAAGTTCACATCACTCTTCTGGTTCTGGCGTAGCATCTTTAAGGTTGCAAGCACTTAGTATTGGGACTTTTTGCTAAAATACAGTGTTTCAACTGAAGCATACATTTTGTACCATACACCATGCTGTGCTTCTCAGTCCATCATGAGCTGGAATTTGCCATGTTTATGACAACGAGCATTTTAAAGCCTGAATACTTGTGCTAATGGAAGTTCTTCTAAAAGGCTGAACAAATAAATAAAGACTGTTTATTCAGGACAGTGTGACATCATTGAAAAAAGTTGCCTTTAGCTAGTAGAAGGTGAACGGAGTGTTCTTTTGATAGTTGGTCATATTTTTTTCAGTTTCTCAATAATATGTAAAGTGGTAAAATTTTGTTTATTCAGCATTTCATAAATTATAGTTGATCATATACATTTGCTATACCCTCTGTTCTTAATTGCATTCCCCAAAAGCACTTCCAACCCTCTAAAGAAAATTTTACAATATCTAGTAGGACAATGGTAAATATGGGAGAAGGTAGTGGAAATTCTTGTTTAAATTAGCAAATGGGTATTGAAAATGCATTGTATAGACTGACCTTTCTCAATCCATGTATTCAGGGCAGTCTGCTCCAAATAAGCTAACAGGGCAAACTTTTGCTAGGTTATAAGAGTGGATTTGAAGAGCTGCTGTTCATGCCCTGTGTTTTTGGAGCTCTTGCTTCTTCACTGTGTTGAGCAAAATCTGAGGAATCTGGTAGCAAAATGGAAATGGATTTTCTAAGTGGGGATAGGTAGGTTTTGGCAGTGTGATATCCTATTTCCTAGCCTCAATGGTGTCTTTCAGTCCTTGTTTTCATTTATATTTTCTGTGAAGATACTCAGAGTAACATTGAGAAAGCATGTGCTGTAACTGAGGAATTTTTTTCCTCAGGTCTATTCGTGCCACAAAACCATCAGAGCACACTGTAATACTTGCTGTGGTTCCACACACGTAAGTATTACTGTTTTGTGAAATATTTTTATTTTATTTTATGAGAATGTTATGTATAATAGTTATCTAAAACCAGAAAGTTTCTTACTAGCAAACCTTACAGGGTAAGTTTAGTATTACTTTACCTGAAAGGGGTTAGTCATGTGTTATGTGGCCTGTTTAAGTATTTGATAACTTTCCATTTATGTAGACTAGTACTATCCCTGTCACCTTCAGAGGATCATAATGTAATGGCTTGTGTACTAAAAAAAATTAGAAAGCTATGTGTTGGTTTCTAAAAGAAAAAAATAGAAAGCTGTCTGTTACTTTCTAAGTGAAATAACTAGATCAAATAACACGCTGTGGTTATTAGGGAACTGGGTAATGGAGTAAACTTCAATCCTGTTGGTACTAAACTCACCAGAATGTTGCCCTGAAATCCTTATTCAGTAATTCATACCACATGTATTCAGGTAAAATTCTTATTGACTTAAATATATATTTATCAAATACCTTCAAAAAAGAGACCTTTCCTGGCTTTGTTAAAACTCCTGCACACTACTGAATCCATTCCAATTTTATTAATTTCCTAGCTGAATTAAAATATTAGGAAATAAAGTGGCAGGAGAAGAACTATTCCTGCCAAGATTAGAAAATAGACTGTTTGCTGCTGAGCAAGACTTTACAACTTGCTTCACCTTTTACTTAATAACAATTTTGTAGATTCTTTCTCATAGAATTCCACAGGATGTCTTTTATCCTCTTCATGCTTTCATTTTGGAATGCCCTTGTGTGTCTGTGAAGAGACACAGGACTTCTGTAGAGTATCTGTCAGGTCTGCTGTAGGAATAACTATGAGGTTGCAGTAATAGCTGCAAATACCTATAAAAGAAAACTATAGTATCAACTTCTGTACTAGTATAATTTTATCTATATATTTTATGCAAGAGTGTTCTCACTGCATTCATTATGTTTAGGTAACTATGTCAAATTGGTACCACCTAATTCTTAAATGTTGTGTGACCATACAACACATCAATTTTGTTTAATGTCTTTACCAATGATCTGGACAAGGGGATCGAGTGTACCCTCAGTGAGTTTGCAGATGATGCCAAGTTGGGAGGGAGGGTTGATCTGCTCAAGGGTAGGAAGGCTCTACGGAGGGACCTGGACAGGCTGGATTGATGGTCCGAGGCCAAGTGTATGAGGTTCAACAAGGCCAAGTGCCAGGTCCTGCACTTGGGTCACAGCAACCCCATGCAGCGCTACAGGCTTGGGGAAGAGTGGCTGGAAAGCTGCCTGGTGGAAAAGGACCTGGGCGTGCTGGTTGACAGCCAGCTGAATGTGAGCCAGCAGTGTGCCCAGGTGGCCAAGAAGGCCAACGGCATCCCGGCTTGTATCAGAAATAGTGTGGCCAGCAGGAGCAGGGAAGTGATCGTCCTCCTGTACTGGGCACTGGTGAGGCCGCACCTCCAGTACTGTGTTCAGTTTTGGGCCCCTCACTACAGGAAAGACATTGAGGTGCTGGAGCGTGTCCAGAGAAGGGCAACCAAGTTGGTGAGGGGCCTGGAGCACAAGTCTGATGAGGAGCGGCTGAGGGAACTGGGGTTGTTTAGCCTGGAGAAAAGGAGGCTGAGGGGAGACCTTATCGCTCTCTACAACTGCCTGAAAGGGGGCTGTAGCGAGGTGGGTGTTGGTCTCTTCTCCCAAGTAACAAGTGATATGATGAGAGGAAATGGCCTCAAGTTGTGGCAGGGGAGATTTAGATTGGATATTAGGAAAAATTTCTTCACTGAAAGGGTTGTCAAGCATTGGAACAGGCTGCCCAGGGAAGTGGTTGTGTCACTGTCCCTGGAGGTATTTAAAAGATGTGTAGATGTGGCACTAAGGGACATGGTTTAGCAGTAGACTTGGTAGTGTTAGGTTAATGGTTGGACTTGATGATCTTAAGGGTCTTTTCTAGCCTAAACGATTCTATGATTCTATGATTTTGTTTTGTAGATCTGCTGACCAAGAAGAGACTTCTGTTCTTCCCCTTCTTAATGCAGGCTTTGATAGGGTATGTATAAATTACATATTTAATATAGTAACCATGATTGCTTCGTAAATCACAGCCACTTCCACTTCCTCAAATTGAAACCTATACATTTGCTTCTGTCAAAAATTTATTGATGAGAAACCAGTGGCAGTTGGTTGGGTATTCTTTTCAACAGTGTACCCAAGAAGCATATGAAGTAAGAGAATCTGTGATCTAGCTAATCCTTCCAGAATAAGCAGGAATACTGAGATTAACTTCTTGCCATCTGGGTGGGTGGTGGGTGAGTGGGTTTTGTTTATGACTGCATTAAAAAAATGATTATGGGGGACCCCAATTAATGTATGCTGCATATTGCAGCATGCTAACTAGTCACCCAGCCATCTCTGTGTGCCTCAGACTGCTGGGATTCCTCTTCTAAAGGGACTACAAGCCTAGTCCATCTCCTCCTGTTGTGAAGAAGATTTTTTTTTTTTCCCAGGAGGTCTCTTGGGTTGGCTTGCACCTGTTCTTCTCAAGACAGCATTAGAGGCTCTCCTGTACAGGCAGCAGAAGGGAAGAGAATTGTTCATACTTTTCTCAAAATAGCTTTGTAGGAGAGAGCAGAAATGCAGGAGATCTTCAGCTTGGAAAATCTAGGTTCAGTCGCTTACCCTCTTCCAGCCTTTGTGTAAGTAGCTTTGGATGGATATTAATGTTAAGTTAATGTAATATAAATCAGCTGTAATATTGAAGTTAGCTGTTCATAAGGAAGGTTTTGTATTGAAGAGGTAGAAGAACATCAGTGGACACTGTAGTTAGGGAGAATGAACTAAATGTAGTTAGGACAATTAACTGTAGGAAGGAAAACCTGAGAAGGAAGGGAGTTGACCCAGGCAGAATCTCATGCTAATATGCTCATACTGACTCCAGTTTCTGAGCTAGCTCATATTTAGCCTGAGTTTCTTTACAAAGCAGAACATGCACCAGAGTCACCATTTGTAGATCATCTCCAAAAAGAGGTAATAGATCTTGCCTCTCCAGCAAGGGTACTGTGGGAGCAAAAGCATTAAAGGCAAATGCATTTCTGAAGCACTTAGATGCTCCGAAAATTGGAAAAGTTGAGGCTAAAAGAAAGGTCAGCCCAAGAATGCCAGTGCTTTCTTAGTGTAGTTTTCTCCATATCTCTCTCTCTCTCAAAAAAAAAAAAAAGTTTAATATTTTTCAAAGAAATCTTTATTTCTTCTCAAGTCTGGTGTTTCATTTAAAAACAATGCAGGGCAATATGTTTTGTGGGGTAATTATAACTGTAGGTGTAGTACCGAGTAGAGACAGAGGAGACACTGTGCAGCTTTGAGACACATTTCAGTGGCACACTGTCTGCCTAGGAAAGTAAAATCTCTTTGCACCTACCTGACAGCTGCTTTAACCATTCCCTCTAGTTGTCCCAAATTTATTAGAGAGCTTTCATGATATAATAATACCCTACTGGAATTATTTTCAAGCCTTTAAAACACATCTGATGTCAAAGATCCTTTTTTCACAGTGGGGTGGACATAGGAATTATTTCTGCTTGGATGGGGTCTGTAGGGACTAAATCCATTAACAGAAAAAAAACACACACACACAAAGATTTCAAAATACCCTTCTTCAAGTAGAGAGACAGTATTTGCAGGGAATCTCTTCCTCAGCAGCAAAATGAAGTTTATTTTTGGAAAATCATATCTGTTCAAATTATAAGTTTCTCTTCACTGTTTTTATTTTTAGAGTTCAGCCTTTCTGGTAGCTTTATTTTGCATTATCACTATTCATTGTATCAGCATTTGTCCTATTTTTGCTCATCATCTTCCTCCTCTTCCCTTGACAAAACACTGAATGCAATCACTCTGTCTGGTGATGGCTGTCTTCTAAATGCATCTCTAACTTGATTAGTAAAGAGTCTGAGCTTCTAGCCAATTAATCTGTTACCTTTTTGTAGAGTTTTGTAGACAAAACCAGACTTTTTACATCAGGTTTGGATCTAAAGATTCCAAAGAACTCCTCTAAGCCTTTTGGGGGGTGATACTTTTGCAAATACCATAAATTTTTTTTGTGCGGTGAATAGCTGATTATTCTGCTTTAAAATATTCTGTTGCCTTCATGTGTACTTATGTTAGAGTAATATCTTTCTACGTTTATGTGTGCCTATACTATACATTGGAAGTAGTCCTAAAGAAATCACTTTTCATTTCTTCTAATGAAATCAGTGCTGACTGATCACTATCCATGTCTGGATCACTATGATCACTAAATGATCTTACGAACAGAGAGATTTCAGGACTCTTTTCTGTTAATTTTATACATCCCTTTGGCATTTTTCTTTATGCTGAGTTATTTCTGTTTTTTCTTCCTCCTTCTCAAAAAAGTCTGTTTTATTATATCTTCTGAGTTTTTTTTCCCTGTATCATTAACAGCTTTTGTATTTGTGTATTAATGGTGTTGTTAACGCAGTACATTTATTATGCTGATTTTTTTTCCCCCTCAGCCTCGTAAATCTAATAGTGATGGCCTATTGATATGATTTGGCTTCCTGACTGATTTTTAACTATGATTTAAATTAGACAACGGGGGACCTTAATGTTTGCAGTTACTCAATTACAATCTTGTCTTGCTTTTGAATTTTACTTCTTTTCCTAAACAAATGTTGATTCTCATTGACCAGTTACTATTAAAACTTTCTGGTTTGCAGCAAAATAAATCTTTAATATTAAACCTAGTAATTCTTGCTAAGCAAGAAGAATGATGCATTCCTACTAGCTGATGACTTTTGTGGCTTGTGTCAATTTCTGTACAGGACAACAGTGGAATCCAATTATAAAGAAGTAAAATGTAATTTAAGAACATATGTTAGTTAAATCAAAATGTACTGTATAAATACTAAACTTTTTTAAAAGAAAGTATTGCTACCTGCCTTCTAATATTTGAGAGTTAATAGATCTTTATCTTCTTGTGCCTCATTTAGATGCACAGATTAGAAAAAGGAAATGTTTCCTGCTTTTTTCAGGTCCCAATTGATTTCTCAGCTCTGAGTGGGCCAGTGCATGAATGGCATTAGTACTATAAACTTAAATAAAGATATTCTGTGCATCTGCAGAAGACTATACAAAAGTTAAGAGCAGGTTTAGCCCTTCAACAAGCTGCAATTCTTGGTTCTTAGCCAAAGATTTGTGCTGACATAGTAGTTGATTTTTGTCAGTAAACAGTAGTGGTTAAATTTTGTCAGTAAACAGCACTACTTTAAAATTCAGTTTATAAAGAGCTTTAGTATGTACTAGTAAGTTCAGTTTGTAAAATCGGTTGCCATCATTGCTAAATTGTATATTATTGATAGATTTGGTTTTATATTGTTTTAAATTTACCACGAGCATATTTGAATATTTAAAAGAAAACTGAAAACCTAAATCTACAGTGCTGTAGAAGGCAAGTTTGTTTGCAGACAGTTTGTTATGCAAAAACACAACATCACTTGCACCTTTGCTTCTGCCAACTTGATATTGTGTCTTCTGGTTTTCCATGCATTCACTTAGTGCGTGAAATAGGAGTTACAGAAATATTTTAAGATCTTAACATTAAGGAGTGGAGCAGACCCATGTCAACAGTTATTTTTAATTTTACTTTTTTACATTTTGCTGGCAATTTAGGATTAAGCCATTGGTCCCCAAAACACAATTTTTCATGCAGTGGAGAGGTGTAGATTTCTTAAAAGCCGTTCTTTGTTCCTCAGAGGTTTGAGTGCTGCCTCTGACTCTGCATGTGGCTGTGCTGTGAGAACTAATGACAACACAGGGTGCTTTCTGTAAAAACTAGAGTCAGTGCATGTATTTCTAAAGGAGTGTTTTAGCTCTTCATAGCAGAAGTTTACTAATAAGCAGTAAACTTTAACTGAAGTCAGAGAATCTACTTCTTTTGTATCAACATAAAGTTTCTGATTTCAGCAGGACCAAGCACAAGACCTTTCGGCTTACTACCTTTGCCTAAAAAAGAGAGGACATTCTCTCTCATCTGGAGTATGTAATAGTTTGGTTTCTGCACTTCTGAATTCACAGTGACAGCTCAGTGAGATTACTTGTGGAGCAAAGTTAATTCACCTTCTGAGCTTCAGCTGCAATATTTGCTTGAAAACAAATGAAACGCCAAATATCATTAATTATATTTTTTTCTTTTTTTAGCATGAATGTTTTATGTCTCTATGGTATTCCATTTGCATTCCGAATGAATGATAGATGTTCGAAATGAAACATCAAGGCAATACTTCATGGTTTTGTGTGAGACTGTGTTTGGGCTTTTTTAGATTATCTGTTTCTAACTGGGTTGCTAAAACCAAATGGGAAAATTCACAGTTGAGGTTGTAGCATATTTTCATACTTGCTTTGTATTTAGATAGCCATGTTTTCTTAAGAACTAGAAAATCATTCCTGGGGAAAAGATGATTACTGAACACAAAAGGTACCACTACAGCTTTTTATTTCTACAGAATTACAGGATGGTTGAGGTTGGAAGGGACCTCTGGAGGTCATCTTGCCCAACCTCCCTGCTCAAGCAGGGCCACCTAGAGCAGCTTGCCCAGGACCATGCCCACACAACTTTTGAAGATCTCCAAGGATGGAGACTCCACAATCCCTCTATGCAACCTGTGCCAGTGGTCAGCCACCCTCACAGTAAAAGAAGTGTTTCCTGATGTTCAGAGGGAACCTCCTGTGCTTCCGTTTGTGCCCATTGCCTCTGGGCCTGTCACTGGGCACCACTGGAAAGAGGCTGGCTCTGTCTTCTTAGACTCTCTCTTCAGATATTTATATACCTTGATGAGATCCCCTCTTGAGCCTTCTCTTCTCCAGGCTGAGCAGTCCCAGCTCTCTCAGCCTTTCCTCACAGGAAGGATGCTTAATCACCTTCATGGCCCTTTGCTGGACTCATGCCAGCTCTCTTTATAAGGTTAGAGTTTTAGGTGCAGGAACAGAAATAACAGTTTAAAACCATTCCAATCTATTTCATGCACTCTTGATTTGTCTTCCAGCAATTCATGGAGAATAGCAGCATAACTGCTTGTTACAATGAACTGGTTCAAATAGAACATGGGGAAGTGCGATCTCAGTTCAAATTACGGTATGTAGAAGTGTAAGAAACTGCAAACAACAACCACTTGGTCTACATAATTGTATCAGGTTACTTTCTGCTTTTTCCCAGCTACGCATATATGTGCTTTGCATCTGTATGTTAAGTAATATACTATACCCTTATTTCCTCCTTCTGTTATTTTGCAAAGGACAAATTTAAGTGCCTTAGTAACTGGTACCCTGAGAAAGCTTGGTCTGTGTATGTTTCATTCACTGGTGGTTTAAATGACTGCTTTCCTTAATGCAAAATGCAGTACATGTCCTTTATTCTGATGCTTGCTTGTGTCCCATATGTCTTGAAGTGCCCATATTGAATTTGGCAATGTTCTAGCAGCCATTACTACCAGCATTACAGTCAGGGCAAGATCCCTTAGCAGAAATATTGCAGAACAATGACTTCAGCTGCAAATTTACATGATGGTAAAACTTCATGAAGTCATTCTTGATCTCATGCGTGTGAGATTTCATATTTGATAGCTTGAGCTGAACACAATCTTGATCCAGCTCTTCATACCCTGAGTTTTTATTTTCTTGCTTGGGCAAGACTTGTCAGACCAGGAGCACAGTTTTTTATCTTAGTGAGAAATTAAATTACTTTCATTCCCTTATCGCTTTTTCTTTAATGTGACTAATTTTGTATTTAATACAGGTGCTTATACATGCATGTAAATATGTTTGCAATACAACTATATGGAAAAAAAGCACTTGAAGTTGAGTGTCATGCAGAGAAATTGTAGTTCCCTGGGTGTCACAAATTAATTCCAGTTCCATCTACGGAAAATACCATCACTTCTTTACAGGTTTCAGTGTCTCTGTTTAAGAAGTAGATTTTTCTAAGGTTTTCTTTGCAAACTGATTGCAGAGCAACTTCATGTTCAAGTGACTATGTGTTTGTGCATGCAGAATGCAACCACAGTAAAATTTCCAGAGAAAAAAAATAGAATTTGGGCTCGCACAATTTTTAATAGGTGTTTTCCAAAACTCAGCAGGAAAATAAAGCAGCTATGAAATTTTAGAAGTTAATTAGGTGTTACAGTAGTTCTGACTTGGTTTGTTGTTCAGTTATAAATGTAACATGACATGAGTGACTTCTGAATTAAGTCAGCGTAGATCAGAAACATCAGTGTTATATAGAAAGATTAAACTGTCACTCATACACACAAAGCTTGCAGTTTATGTTTCATTTCAAGAACAAAATGCAAATATAGTTTGAACACCTCTACATGAGTAGTATCAATTACGAATGCAGATAATTAAAACTCCAACACAGGGAGCATGATTCATATTGGCTACCACATTTTTCTGCAACTTTATTTATAGCCATCACCAAAAAAATCTTAAAATTCATTAAAATTGGAAGGAAACAATGTCAGTCCCCAGCAGCACTTCATCTACTGACAGTTCTTTTATCCCTATTGTTTATGGAAAAAGCAGTATAACACCCACTTGTAATTCTGCTTGCTTTTGCTCTCTTGAATGCAGTTACGTAAACTGTGAGCCTACTTCCTTCTAATTTATGTAAATAATAACGTTATCTAAAATTTATCCTGTGTTATCATGTCTTTTGTATATTGATAATACACATTATGTATTTTTATGTGTGTATATATATTCACATCACCTCTGAACATGACTGTTTTGGGAACTCTTGGCAGCATTGCAAAATACTATGGAAAAAAAAAAGGTGGTATTTTGGGGTTTTCTACCGCCACTGCCAGGTGCAGTCCCAGAATATCTAAGTAGTTTAAAGAGTTTAATAGATGCAGTCCCAAAATAATTAAGTAGTTTAAAGAGTTTAATAGATGCAGGCCCAGGATAGTTACATAATTAAATACTCCTTGTCGTGTAATAAACACACGTAGCGCTTATAAGCAACATTTGTACTAACATCTGGGTGCAGGAAGTAGCCTTTGAAAAGATAAACTTTCTGAAGAGGCATATTTGTAACTTGGAGAAGCTGATGTCTTGCAACAGAGGATTTCCCCCTACCTTTGCCTGATTAGGCAGGTGCTCTAAATGAATTTTCCATTAAAAACTGAACAGAACTAGTGTTTGGTAATGTTCTTTGGCTATAGTTTGTTTTCATCATGTGGTTTAATTAAGTGGGAAAAAAAGTGTTGCACTGTATGTCTGTCCCACTGGGTCTCTGATCTTTTTGCTGTCTCAGTAGGTCTTCTGTACAGCTTTGTAAAAGTGAAAGGGAAAAGAGAATATTTTCAGAAAGTTAGTCAATGGAATTAAAACCAGGATATTTCAGGTGTTCAGATACAAGAGAAACATGGTGAAAAATTAGGACCAGCCCAAGAAAGCAGTATATAAGGTCATGTCAGTGGTCAGAAGTGTCTTTCCATTCCAAGCGGGGACTCTGCTTCTCCGTGTACCTGCTTCTGGTTTGAGTCTTGGTTGGACATCTGTGGGAGGTGTGTATTAATCAAAAAGGATATGGGCCATTTAAGCTTGTAATCTTGCTGGTTTGGTTGCCAGATCAAATGAAAATACTAAGGTTTGAATAGTACAAACATAGCTGTGTGTTTTCTTGCAGAAAGTTTATGTAATGACATTTGTTAGCAGCTGGTGTACCAGACAGGCATCTATCACTGAGATAAATTAGCTGTTTCACACAGCACAAAATCACACTTTGGAGCTGGCTTGGACTGCTAGAAAATCACTTGTAAAATTACATTGGAAGCTCCTTTTATTGTACAAGCTGAAATACTGCTTTCGTCTTCTGTACGCAAGACTTTTTCCTACAAATCTTAATCCACTTGGCTGTGTGTCTATGTCTCTGTGTATATCTCTTGGTGTATCCTATTTGTTTTTGAGTTACTTCCATGATAAGCAGGACTAGCAATGTCCCATACTTCTTAATTCTCTAGTCATCGATATTAATTCAAACCCCAATATGCAGACTAGGAGCAAGATGTTCATTTTAGGTAATAACTGTATACAAGAATGTTCATGCATGGTGCATTTATGCTCCCTGCAATGAGAGGTACGTAGAGGATAATTAATTTGTGTTTAGTCCAAATCAAAGATGAAGTACTGACATCTATCAAAGCAAGTATGCCTGAGTTGTTTCTTTTAGTATGCACTCTCTCTCTATATAATTTTTTTTCTTTATAGTATTAGGAGCCTGAATTAATGTTAATCCCACCCTGTGTAAACCATAATTTAAGCAATTTAAACTTTATAGCAAGAAGGTAAGGGGTTTGTTTTCCTGCATTAGTTCAAGGACAGCCCTGAAAAAAATGGGAAACAAAGATCATTTTGGCCCTTAATAAAGATCGGGGTGTATGGAAATCAAGTCACTGCATTATTACTTGGAATCAGAAAAATTGATATTTTTCTGACTAGGACTTTGAGAGGGCTTAAATTGTTTCCTTTAATTATGTTGTATTACAACTTCTTTCATAATGCCGATCTATTTGCTGTATTGAAAACTTTGTATATATCTGCTGTGGTGATTTTTGTGTTCCCTGTCTTTAATGATCACAAAACTTTCTATTCTGACGTAACAGCCATTTGTTATTTTTACTGCTAATTATTAGTTCCTGCTGTCTAGAGCATGTTTGGAGAAGGAAGTATACTATTAAGGTGCTACAATACCCATGAGCAATTTTACGATGTGATCTGCAGTAAAAACACGTTAACAGGGACGTCTGAAGCTGAATATCCTGAAAAAAGCCATAATGGAGATAATGACATAGTTTAGTCAAAACAACATGCTACTTTGTGATTCATCTACTGATAAGTACAATATAATAATGTATTTTTAGGGAGCAAAATGTTCTAACAATAAAACTAATGTGAATCATTTGCTAATTTCAGGGCTTGTAATGCAGTCTTCACGGCATTAGACCATTGTCAGGAAGCTATAGAAATAACCAGTGAAGATCATGTCATTCAGGTAGGGGTGGGGAAGGGAAGTTAACTATTTTGTAGAACTTGGAGAGAGGAACTCCAAGGAAATCTTTGCTCAGTAGTTTCTGTTCTATTTCAGTATTTTAGTTTTCAGTGAAGTAATGTTGCTTTTGGTAAAACCAGCATGCAATCTGTAGCAGAACTATATAACTTGTACGGTAAAGAGGTTTGCTCTCTTTCTGTGCCTTCTGATAACAGTTTACATACCACCTTCTGGGTTCAGCTTCTTACTTGAATAAAATGTTTCACCATTACATAGTATTTTTATATGAAAAACACTGAATGGTAGAGATGTGTGGTTATGGCTTTAGATGTATAACTTGTAACACTTTGATAGTTGTATGTGAATAATTATCCTTTAAGTATGTTCTTTTTCATATTATCCTAAAGTACTTTTGTTTTGGCAGTATGTTAATCCAGCCTTTGAACAGATGATGGGGTATCACAAGGGAGAGCTTATTGGCAAGGAACTTACTGAACTACCAAAAAGTGATAAAAACTGTGCGGACCTTTTAGACACCATCAACACATTTATTAAAAAAGGAAAGGTAAGCAAATAAAATAAACTCTTGCAAAATTGCTTCAGATTTCTATTCTGCTTTATATTTAATGATCTAGTTTTAAGAACACCAGGTGTGGTTTTCATGAGTGCACATATAAGACCAGAATTCTGCTCCTCAGATGCCTTAAGAGCAAAACAGCCCATGCCTCAGACGAGTGACTACAGATTTCTTCAGCTTTGCTTTTAGGATCTGACTGAACTCCTCTACCGATCTGTTGGCTTAAGATCAATATAAGAACGTTTTCTGTGTTTCTGTTTTGCTTAGAGACCATGGAGCTTTTGTTAGTTGGAACATAACAATTTGTCCCTCAGACATTCTCTCAGGTGGCTGCACCATCCAACCAAAAGGTTTAACTGTTCTTGTCATAACTGCAGAGCTTTATTGACTGCATGCTTTAAGCACTGAAATATATCAGCACCCAGTGGGATTTGTTTTTCTAACTATAGTTAGAATATCTGCAGTGCACTGTGAACTCCTGTCATGGTGGTGACAGGCCACAAAAGCGCTACATGTTCCTGGTGATGTGTTTCCCTAATACATGCAACAGTGTCTTATCCCATCTCCCATGGGTTGCAGAAGTACCTCTCACCCTTCCCTGTCTCACCCTCTGCTTCATGAACTTTGGGGAAGGTTCTTGAACCTTTGAGTAATTTCCAGAAATTATCTGAGCTCTGGGGGTCACTGTCTGGAGTTGTTTGCAGGTTCACCTTGGTTCATTAGCAGTGCCTGCAGGTCACTTTTGCTTTGCTCCTCCTCATTTATATAGGCTGCCCAGCTGCTAGCACTGCATGGTCAAAGACCCTGTGTGTCTTCTCCATCCATCTGTCTTTGTCTGTGACAGAGACAGTGTCTTCCACCCATTTTCCAGCTTCATCCTACCCTGCTGCCATGTAGTTCCCTCCTTAAAAATCTCTCTTCTTTGAGGTGGTAAGGAAAGAGAAGCCTTCTGCTTTATCTTTCTTTCTTCTCCAATCCATACTGGAGGATATCTTTTATCTCTCCATCAGTGGACTGCTTAAGCATGGTGCATATATGGCTCTTGGTTAGCCTGCAGTCCTCTTGATGCTTTCTTGTAGCAGTGGGGTCAGAGCAAAATTTAGTGGCTGGTCAGAGAAATGGGCATTTGCATGGGAGAACAGGATAAAAGATGCCATGAAGAAATTATTTCTTCCTTTTGCTGATCTAGAGTGTCTCAGATATCCAAGGTCATGCAAAAACAGTCATGGAGTGAGAATAGGCTGTTGGTTACTTAAGGTTAGTTGAAGGACATCCTTAGGTCAAGGGCTTCTGAAATTTAGCATGTATGTATTGCTTAATGACTGACAACTTCAAAGCTGAATGGTGCTCAGCACAGAGTTTTGTTCTGCTGCTCCCAAGGGAGATATTCTCTGGAGGTGTTGCAGCCACCACTGCTTATGATGGTACCTAGCAAGAATGTTTTTAACCCCTCAAAGTAGATGATTCCTAAAGTTCTTTGTAAAAATTGTATACTCTTTCAAAAGCAAAACATATTTACACTCTCCTTACCTTAGCAAATGCCTGTTAAATGTGCTACTCTGTATTAATAAATTTTACACTATTTTAAAAAACACAACCATGAAATAATATGTAATGATTTACTATGTAAGGACTATGTAATAATGAATGAATATTTGACTGCAAGCTATGTATTCTTAGATGCTGTCTCTGTTGTGTGTGTTTGTGTGTTTGCTTAGGAATGGCAAGGAGTTTACTATGCAAGAAGAAAATCAGGAGACAGTATCCAGCAGCATGTGAAGATAACACCTGTGATCGGTCAAGGAGGGTAACTAACTTGTCCAGAACATAATTACTTTCTGGTTTTTAGGGCCTTCTCTCTGCTTTCCCCATCTGTAAGTTTGACATGAACCTCCATGTATTTAGTAGCAGGGTGTTGATGTAACTGCAGACTTCAAGCAATGTAGAAAGAATGAGCAAAGTTGAGAAGGTCGTGTTCTTTGCTGATGTTCGTCCATTTTCGTCCCATCATATGCTGGGTAAAAGAACTGTAAAGTCATAACCATTAATAGTGTCACTGTTACACCTGCAATTTGATGTTTAGGTTCATGTTACCATGCATCTCTTTATGAAGTTATTCTACAGAATCCAAACTGTTACCTGCTCAGCTGAAAGGCTCAGCAGCTGGGTGATACCCTTGTTTGTGTACATGCTTGTATGTGCTTGCACCTTTGCAGGGTAGTATGGGCACATTGCCAGATTCTGCTCCCAGATGTGCAGATGATTTCCTGCAGGAGCAAAAGGATCAGGTGTCCTGGAACAAAAACATAGCTGGAATGCTGAAGGAGTGCATCGTCTGTTTGGCGTTGGGTTTGGTATCTTGTTTCCTGAGGGCGTGGAGGCCTCTGCTTTAGAAAACAGCGGTGTATCACTTTGCTTTTGTCTTTACCATTTGATATGGTAACAAGTTATTATTTCTGTTGCTAGGAAAATAAGACACGTTGTGTCCCTCAAAAGGCTGCATGATGCCAATGAAAACAACAAACAGGTATCGTATGTCTTTCATGCCATAATTTTCATAGCTTTTAGTAAGCTGATATTTTTTGCTTTAGAAATTAGTATTTTTCCAAGAAGATGTGATCTGTATTGTCAATGAGATTCTCATTGATTGTTGGAACAAACAAGAAAACTTCAGCATTTGCATGGGCTAATCTCCTTTTGTAGGACTACTGAGCAGAGAAAGAAAAGCTTTAATTTTCTGGACCATGGATGTGACAGTTAAGTCCATGATACTGTGGAGCAACACAGACCATACTCCAAAAGGAGTTCAGGAGCTTTTTTCTAGAGCTGCTCTTGCCAGTCTGATCTGGTATACTTATATCTAATAATGACCTGTGCTCAGCTGTCACAAGGTTTGCCAATGTGAGGTACTTGAATGAACTGTAGCCTTCCTGCAGGGCCTGAGACATTGCATGCACATCAGAACATGTGTTGTGGAAGGGTGTAATCCAAGCCATCACCCAAGTAAACCAGCAGTAGCAGTTGACCCCGGCCTCTGCAGTCCAGACACATGGCCACCCGAGCAGGTCCTGCAGCAAAGCTCTTTGCTGTCACCTGCTCCTGGTCCCCTCCCTTTGGAAGTGCCTGAAGCAAATGATCATATCCCATGCTTTGCCTCAAAAATACTCTAGTACATGGCCTGCAGAGTAAAGAAGTTTGGACTTTTGTGAGCAAAGGAGTGAAATCTATCTTTAGCCTGTAGGGGTGAGATAGAAAGTGGGAAGCATAGGAAGTAGCTGGCAACATTTTAGACTGGGGATGTGCTTGGGAAACATGGTATGTTTCCATGTTCTTTAGGGGACGGGGTTATGTGTCTTGTTTTATTTAGAATTTTAATGTGCTTTTATCCATGATGTGGGTAAAGACACTTTAAAAGGTATTCTAAAAGGTATTTAGAAGGTCACTACTATTTCTAGTTTCCCCTTCTTCAGTATAACAATACTGAATATTAACACATTATTGGAAAACCTCTACTATTGGAAGAAATTCATAGCTGGTATTCTGTAAAATTTAACTGCTGAAACCATCCCCCTTGCGGAAGTGTTTTTGGGGGCGGGTAGTAACAGGTCAAGGGTGAAATCTGCACAACTTTTGGAAGAACTTTGAAGGATTATCACTGAAAAACAAGGCTCAAAATGTTCTAAACTGACCTCATCTTTGAACTAAAACATGGATTTTAGTATTAGCAACAAAGTATCATTTACAGTAGCAGGATGTTTTGAACTGCTTGGGCTAGAGTGCAAGAGAGTTTTGTAACAGAGCAGTGCTAAAGTTACATGTATTTCTTTTTAATTCATTATTTAAACCTCGTTATTGTTTCATTTATAGCTGCTTTTATGTTGATTTGAAAGTGATACACAATCTGATGTTTTTTCTATAATATACACACAACTGAAAGACTGGTACAGGGAAGCGTAGGTATGATACTTAGTGTAAGATAATGAGTACAAAACAATTATAAACCTGCAGCCATCTGTAAAAAGCATCTGTAGGAATATGGATAAAAGTCCTTTTCTGTTTTTCTTTGCCCTGTTCATTGGGCTGTCAAAGCCAGTAAGCTTAAGAAACAAATTTTAGTTACGGACTTGTGTCCAAGGCCACATTCATATTCTCTGTACTGCTGTACACTGTTGGAAAGCACCATCAATTCACATTTTTTAGTATTGGTTCGTGAGCAGTTATCAGTAAATAAAGCATTAGTGCGACATGCTGTAAGTCTGGGGAGCTTTAGACATTTGATGAGCCCAGGGAATATGGCCTTCAAAGGGTTCTCCACAGATACGGAAATCTACCACAAAGGTTAAAGACCACAGCCTAAGAGAAAGGACGGTCTGTGGAGGTTTAAGGTCCATTGGGGAAAAAACAAGGTGTGCCCAACAGAACTAGGTAATTACCTTGTTCCACTTCTGTGGTGGAAATATCTCCTGCCTGTAGTAGAGCACTAGGTGCTCTGGCATTGCATGAAAAATTCAAACAGTGCCTTGGAATTTTGGGGTTTGGGGTGTGTTTTTGGTTTTGGGTTGGCTTTTTCATTGAAGATGGGCAGTGATGGTGACATATAGGAATATCTGTATTATATTCATAAGACTTTTTAGAGTTATTTTTGTAGCAATACTAATGTGATGGTATCAATCCTGATCAACATTTGGACACTGCAGTTTTCCTAAAATCCTTTCCTGAATACTTCCAGCAGTAGAACTTTTCTCTACCCTAAAAAAAAAAAATTAGGTTTCTTTTCAAGCCACAGATAATTCCTTATGGAAAGATAAAAGGAAATCAAACAAACTATTTATTCAGTTACAGAGCAGTAAAAGCTGTCATGATTCAAATTTTGATGCCAATATCTAATGTTGCACTGTATCAACATAATTATAAATGGCTTGAATTCAGTATTCAGACACCGTATCCAGAGTTAGAAACTTCCTTACATTATTATGCATTGTTTCACCTTAAAAAATGTAGATGTGTTCTTTGTCATTACCAACTGCCTCCATAAGGGATACCACAGTATGATTAGAGATCACTGTGTAGGAACCTTCATGGATTTCTGTGCCAGATTTATCACACACAAAAATTAAGCATGTTAGATTTATGCACCGAAAAAAAAAAAATACATTTAAGAGTGTGTTAAGTATTCTTACAGTGAAGATTTATGAATGGGGGTTGACTTTCATGTGACTATTCTCGTGTACTGAAGCCTACCTAGGTAATGATTAATGATACCTTTGTCAATTTGAGACCTGGCAGGATGGAGTCCAGTGTTTGCACATTCATAGATTTACAGCAGAGGTGGTGTTTCTCCTCTTAGGAATGTATTGGCCCAAGATTAACTGTGTAACTGCCCTCATAACTTACATCACATGGCTCTTTCAGGTCGTGCCTGCAGAAGGGCTAAGAGGAGTGTTCAGAACTGAAATGTGGTTCTTTCATTTTTTTAGTAAATCATTTAGAGGACTGTGACAATGTTTTCTGCCAGTTGTGCAGCAGACAGAGCTATATCCATGGGCTCTGAGAGATGCTCCAGTTTGCGACCAGAATGAGCAGTTCAGATGCTTTGTGTCACTGTACCATATCTGATGAGCTTCCTTGATCTTACTCTGTTTGAATGAGATGATTTCTCTGAGAGTTCCTGCATGATTACAAAAGAGGTGTTCAAGCTTTTAAAACCGGTTTTCTGGAGGAAGAGTTGTTCCTTACACTCTTTTGAACAAGATTTATATGGAGCATGAGTGCAGGATTCCCCCCTTTTTTTTCCTTCCTTTTCATCACAGAAAGCCACTCCTGAATTTGGAGGTTTTTTCCTTTCCATTCTCTTCTCTTTCCCTTTCACTGTCTTTCCCTCCTCCCCTCAATAGCAAAAAAGAAAAAAAGATGGAAGGTGTGCAAGAATGATGGAAAAGAGAATTTGTATCATTCCTTTCCTTTCTTTCCTAAATAATCCCTGTGAGGACCCTGCAGTGTGCACTGTCACAAACTGATACAGATGCTAAGAGCACAAACGTGCAACCTTGCTGTGCTCTCCTTTTAACTCACAGGTTGCAACCATGGATTTCATACTTCCACGCAATCTAGTGCTTTGCTATAGGCAGGTGATGGTTTTAGTCAGAGGAACCAATCACCATAGATTAGATGACAGTACTGGACTCCTAAATGTGATGTGTAATGAATAAGTGGAAGTGCATTGTCAAGCACTGAAGTTTATTCATCTGAAGTAGAGGGTATGTATATCTTCTCCAGTGATTACAGTAAAAAAAGTAGTGCATTATTTTTATTCCTTTTCAATGTCTCAGTTAGCTATATGTAATACATCATGTACTAATTTTAGAGGGAAGACTTGAGGAACTGAAAGTTCTACTCAGTTTTCCTATGAACAGCAAAATACTTTGTTGTAACCATGTAACAAAGGAACTGGGTGAAGTGATTAGCAGATATTAAACTGTTGGGTATTGGACAGACTGTGCTTTTGTTTCTGAGCAGTATGGAAAAGCAGAGGAGCATTTAATCTGTGTTATTGTAGACCAAGCAATAGCTGTAAACTTTAAGATGATGGAAAAAATCATATTTAAATTCTAAGAAAGTTTGAAATATCTATTGGTGGAGCTACCCAAGATGTTTCAGAAGCACAAATAATTAAGATCTTGTGTTTAACTTTTTCATTCATGAGAATGATTAAAAATTACTTGGAAATAAAGTTCTGATGGATGACACCTACCTCTACCCTTCAGTTGCTGGAGACTTGTTTTTTGTAACTGAGTTTTTTGAAGTCTGGTTTATCAGCAACCCATGAAAGGATGCATGCACAATTAGATTAGATAGTACTAAGAAAATGGTTTTTAAATTACCATATAGAAGGCAAAAATGAACATTTTAGGATTTTTTTTTTTCTTTTTGTGTTTTATTCCTGGAATCTTTCAGATTCATATGCAATTTGCACTTAAAACACTATCTAAAAATGAATGTCAGTTCTCTGGGAGACACAGGCATTAAGCAGGAACTTAGTACCTAAAAGCACTATCGTATGTGTAATTTTCTGCATTGCATATCTGTTTACTTTCATATTATTTCTCTACATCTAATTACACCTAAAAAACAGTCTTTGCCAAACACTTTTTAAATAACTGAACAGAAAATGCTGGATAAGGACAGTGTTGAATGTAGTCCTTTTAAAATCTTTTTCTATTCTTTTTCCTTACATATGTATCTTACTCTTGGTGCATCTTCGGCTCTACAAGAGTTACCATGAGGAGAAGTACACAGGAGACAATTATCAGTCAGGTTAGAATACTTTCATTTACCTTTATATACCACGGTGCTTGAAGTTGTGGCTGGATTCTTTGCTGGTATGAAATGTTGTCTCTTCCCTCTGTTGAGTCCATGGTCAGAGCAGATGGCCAATGATAGATGCCAGCTGCTCTGATGTCGCACCACGAATTGGATTTGTAGCCATCATTAATAATTCAATCTCCTGTGCAGAGCTCCCGCCAAGCATTCAGAGTTAAGATGCATTGGTCTTCGTTGTATTAAAACACCATGTCTGATCCTGAAGCTGGTGTACCTTGGCACCCCTTTGTGTTTGAAATCAATGTGGAACTGCTCTGATTTTTGCCAGCAGATCTGCCCTAGTGTTTTCAAGTTCAGGACCTGTCAGAAGGCTGTTGGTTTGGCCACAGCACAGGGCTAAGATGTTGTCTGTAGTGTCCAGGCTACAGCTAATCATGTCCTGCCAGGGCTGAGTTGTTGCAGCGTGGCTGCACAACCTTTGCCCTGTGTCTCAGGCAGGTTTGCTTACTTGCACATAGCACATTCAAGCTCTCAGTAACTTCTGCAGATGGTTTTTGACTAAAAGCGTGGAGTATAAGGGGATAATCTCTTCTTCCAATGCTGTGTAATATGTGGAGTAACAATTTTCCCTTAGGAAGAACGCACTAAAGGCCAATTTTAAACTTGTGATTCTAGTGATCTGAGCCAGATGCAGCACTGCTGTCCTATTCTGAGTGAACAGGTTCTTGTCTCTGTTACCTTCTGGTACCTGAGGCCCTTCTTGCTATGAAACACTGGACAACGTTGCTGCACAATGTCAAGCAGCTTCTGATTTTCACATGGGAGGAGTATATAACATACCAAGACCATGGGAAGTGACTGCTTGACATGCCCTACAGTTTCTGCTCTCATTACCGTTGCTGCCATCAGAACTGATCCACGGTGTGTTAAACTGCTTGCTTCTCTGACCCTGTAATAAATGCAGTTTTTCTTTCTCACTGTTTCTTTCCTGCAAACAGGAAGGTGAGAACACACATGAATTAAGCTGAAGAACACTTCTTACTGGTTAACACGTTGTTACTAGTTCACTAATGTGTTTTACAGATTATGTGGGGCATTTAGGTTTGCTCATTATTGTGACAGATTTCAGCAAGACTGGGAAGCCACATCCCACGAAGCCATGTTGATGACGGTGGTGCAGTGAAAGCAGACAACCTTAGAGTCACATGTATGTGATGTAGGTTCCTTCTCTGTGGTCCATGGTTGTGGTCCAAGAATAAATTCCCAGAGCCATGGGCATATACCAGTATGTGACAAATGTAGAAAAATAATCCATGTGTATTGTGCTGTTTGCAATGGTGTGATTTGTAACAAATCTGGATGGGGAGACATTCCACTCAACAGGTGAAGGAAAATTTTTTATTTAGGCATTTAAATATTTTCAGCTGAAATTGTAGTGTGGCATAGTAGCTTTTAAGCACCTGTAACTCTCTAGGTGGCACTAGCAAAGTTTCCAGCTTGCTAGTTGGTATTTAACACAAGGAGAGTTGTCCTGTCAGCTACTGCCACTCACAGCTATGTTTATGTGTAAATGTTTGATCCCATTGAAGTGCCTTATGTTAAACTCCTCCAAATGTTAATGCAGGAAAGGGTTTTGAAAGAGGAGTCCTATCAAATAAATAAATAAAATAATTTAACATGCATTAGTTATGCCCCACTCTTAGATGTCGACAGAGGAAAATGCTTTCAATTTCTCCAGTCTGGACTACAACAAAATAAGAAGACCCAAGTTGTCTTGTAAAGACAAGCTGTGGTAAAGAAAAGAATTAAGACAGAAACTGTATTTCAGTAATTTTTAAGATGGATATATTTTTAATTCTGGATAATTGTATATTAACATTTTATTTTTGCTAAGGACAGGCTGCATATATCCTGTCTTGTAACACCATTATGCAAATTGGTCCTTATGTTGGGAATATCAGTTTTATGATATTTCTGATTCTTCACATGGTGGTTATCTCCTTTTGAAAGCTTGCTAGGGTCTCTGATCTTTGAGTGGAATTTCAGATACTCTGGGAATAGGTACTATAGAGACTCTTGCAAGGAGGTGCATAGACGCACGGGTGCTGTTTTTAAACATAAGACAGAGTGCAGACTGTAATGTTTTGGAGGAAAATGAAACTTTACCAGATCTCTTTTCTTCTTTTTTTGAGGCTCTTTCCAGGCTTTTTATCCAGCTTTTGCATTTGTCTGGATGTGACAATTTCTTTTGCTTTAGCAAATGGCAGTTTCAAGAATGACAGCTTGGTGCGTGGTTAATTTTCACAACAACTGTATTGGTTGTTTATAATCATTCTCAGTGTGTTGGATTCTTCTTAAACACGGGGTACAAAAAATTATTGCAATTAAAAGCAAAAGCTGTCTGAGTCTGAATTGTGCTTGGACTGGAAGAGTGTAGACTAAGATGGGATTTTTTCTCACTTGGCTAAACTTCTAGGCAGTTAAACTCAGGCTTGTTCAGTGGTTGGTGGAGAGCAAAAGGGACTTGCAGGAGGGGTTCAACCTGCCTGCCTGAGACATCTCTCTTAAAGCATGATCTTTAGATCTGTCTTAGAGAAAGACAGCCTGAAAGACTGCTGCTTTTAGGGAGCTAAAGTTAGGTGAAGCAAGTCCTCTGTTTCATAAGGCATCTTGACTTCCTTGCAAAACAGCTTTCCAGGTGACTTTAGACAAGTTGCTGTAAATTGATAGGCACCAAGTACCTTGTTCTGATGTGCACAGATTACAATATTTCCGCTACTTATGTGGTATTGTTAAGATCATTTAATTAAATGTCCAGAATTTTACATGGAGGCAACTCTGTAGAGGTCTTACTTGATGCATTTTAAAGGCTTTTGGTTTGTATTTACAGAATCCCATTCCTTCAAATGCAAGAATAGACGGAAAGACTCAATTGATGTTAAGTCAATAACATCTCAAAGTAGTGATGGTAAGAAAGTAAATTGTCAAGAATGATGTTGTAAATAAAGAACAGACTTGCCTTAGGCAATAAAAATGGAGAATGAAAGAGGAACCAGACAGATTCACAGCTGATTAAATTCCAGTTTTTTACAACTGCTATAAAATTTCTTTATTCTGATTTGCAAAACAGTGCCTCAGCATCACTGTACAATGCATAGCAGCGCGCAGTGCCTTCACAGTGAGGAGGAGTGGCTGTGCCGTGGGATGGAGGCAGCCTGCTAAAAGAGTGCATGGTGAAGGGTTAGTTCCACCTCTCTTGGAAAGCTGCAGCTTGTGCTCCTGAACCAGTATTTTGGTTTCATTAGTATGGGACATGAAGGGATCTACTGCTGCTGGTTACTTGAGAGCAGTACTTCTGCTCCTGATCCCATTTGTGACTGCTTGCTGGGGCTGGGATGGTGGTGGCAGAGATTTCTTTCTGCCCCAGTATGTAGTGAGAGAAGCACAGCTTATGGGGACGAGGAACAGGTTCCATTAGAGCAGCTGTATCACTGAGGCAAGGGACACACACACACACATATTCTCACAGGAGGAGCCGTGTCTGACAGAGATCCATTGCAAACAAAGGGACAGTGGCAGGTATTGGGCATGAAGTATAATATAGCTTAAGTACAGCTCCACTTCAGTATAGCTGAAGTGAAGGATGGACAGAAAAACTGACACCAGAAGTGAGGGGTGGCTGCAAAGGAGGTAGTGAACAGTGCAAGAAATGAAGCAGTAAAACAAGAACTTGCAGGAGGGGAGACACAGGAGAAATAGGAGATGAGGCTGGATTCTGTCATGCTGTTTCCCAGTGACAGCATTCTGCACTCTTTAAAAGCTGTCATTTGATTTCCTCTCTGTGGCATGTAAACAGTGCTATCTCTAATGGCAGCTCCAGGTTTACAGACCCGACGGTACTCTTCCATGGCAAGGATCCACTCAATGACAATAGAAGCTCCTATCACAAAGGTGAGTCCTGAGTAACGCCTTTTCCACAAACTCAGAGTTTGGAGTTGCTCTCATAGGGAAGTATGTAGTTTGTGGCATGACAGCCAGGGGTTTCCTGCGCTTTGTATTTAACAGAATAATTTAAATAACTTTTTTTTTCTTACCACTTACTGCATCTCATTGTGTCATCCTAAATCCTAGTCATAAGGAAGAATATTAAAAAGGGGGAAAGGATGTGCTTGCCAGATGCACTGCTTGTGGCAGGAAGGGAACCCTGCTCTGTTGAGCCATGCATTTGTAGGAGGCCATGTTCTTCCCATCTCACCTTTGCTTTTACTATTGATATTTGTAAGATAGCATGCAGAGAAGGGAGCACCTGCCCCGTATTCTGTCCCCCCACTTGCCTGCAGTCTTTTCTTCACTATCCATGTTATACACTCTGCTCTTGCAAACCAGCTGCACAATCACTTGTCTCGCAAACTAGGGTGCCTGCCATCTCCCACCCTCAAACCATTTTTTCCTCTCTCCCCATCTTCTCTCTTCCTATCATTAAGGTCTTCACTTCCTAGCACCACCATGCCTGTTAGAGCAGCTGACTCCTTCCCTTTTCCTTCTCCCCAAGCATACCCGCAGGGAGGCCTGTAGTGCCCCCGCTTCTGGTTGCTGGAGAAGACAGCACTGGGGCTTTCTCCCTCTCAGTCCTGGCAGTGTCAGGAGCAGTCCTTAGTATTGCTGCATTCCCAGATTGCAGCTGAGGCACAAGGTGGGAGGCAAAGAAGAGCCATACTCTTCTCCCTTAACCATGGCCCACCTGTTTTCTGCTCTCTGCCTTTCATTTTCACATTGAGAAAACTAAGGCTTTGCATCCAATATCAGGATATCTGAGTCACATCCAGGAGTTTGTTCATTTGGTTTTTTCCCTCTAGGGACTGAATGATTGCTTCTGAGCAGCCTGGCTATGCTGAAGGACTGCGACATGGCTAGTTTTTGGTCTAACCACCTGCAACTATTTCAGATATTTCAGACCCTTCTGCTTTCACTTCCCAGGAGTTTGCCAGTTAAAAATAGCAGATGGATACCAGGGAATCTGAGCACAAATTTACATTTTCAGAGTTGCATTTCAAGGGTTGGGGGGAATTACATGGCATTTGCTAAATGGGAAGTAGCATAATCAAGCCAAGAATAAAGATTTTGTAATAAGAAAAGACAAAAGTGCCATTCACTCTTCCTCACCTGTCTCCTTAATCTGCTTTCAGGTTATTAACATCATTAATGCTGCCCAGGAAAACAGCCCCATCACAGTAGCAGAAGCCTTGGACAGAGTTCTGGAAAT
Source organism: Aquila chrysaetos chrysaetos (assembly GCF_900496995.4). NCBI lineage: Eukaryota > Metazoa > Chordata > Aves > Accipitriformes > Accipitridae > Aquila > Aquila chrysaetos. The sequence goes on from NC_044030.1 coordinate 61,292,303, forward strand.
CCTGCGGACAACAGAACTTTACTCCCCTCAGCTAGGTACCAAAGATGAAGATCCTCACACAAATGATCTTGTTGGAGGTCTTATGACTGTGAGTAAAATTAGTAAAGATGAAACTACTGTTACCAATGTCCTACATCACAGTTCAGGGCTCTGCTGTGCTAAAATTTCACAAGCAATGGGAAGGGGACTCATAATTCATGACCATTTCACTTAAGTATTTTGGCCTCTCTACCAACAGCAGGCACCAAGATATAGTAAGAGATGGCCACATCTCAGTACATTGGGTGCATTAATCCTCGTATATAAGTGAACATGGTTGCCACTAGAAACTATATCATCCAATCTGATTTGTCTCAAGGAGATACTTTACAGAAACCCTAGAATCTTAGATGGAATTAGAGGGATTGTTCTACAGATGGTCCAGTGTAAGAGCGAAGTTACTTTAATCAGGTTCTGACTTTGGTCCTGTAACAGCAGTAACACTGTCTACCAGAGACTGACCACCTAGATTTCATCATGGATTACCTCATTTTTTAACACACACTGACCTAATCCTTGTCAAAATAATATTAAAAAAAGAAAGAAAAATAAAAGATAGTGGTTAATTTGAATGATGAAATCCTGCAGCTGCCAATGAAAGGGTCAAGAAGGGGAATACACTTTATAGTTAATAACATCCTTTCTGGAGATCTCATACTAGTCGTTGGATTCCTTGGATCCTTTCATGTCTGTTTTGAAAGACCTTAAAACAAGGATGGTGCTTATAATGCTACAATAGGAGCAGAGCTTTTAGTAGTCAGGAATAGTATCTAATGAGAAAGTGCATGTAGTGTTTTTGCAATTAATGATGCATGGTTACTCTGCCTAAAACTTAGGATAAACTTGCTTTTTCAGGATGGCTTGAGAAGACTGTCAGGAAACGAGTATGTGTTTTCTAAGAGTAAGCCACCATTTTAAACTTCCCTTTGCATGTGTGACTTCTTTTGTAGATGCTAATGACACAGAGCTCCAAGCTAATTTGCAGTGGGATGTATGTCTTTGGAAATGGTTGTCTAAGTGACTGCAGAACAAGTGGTAGACTGCCTCCATTTTGGAGTTGAAGCAGGTTCTAATAATTAAAATAATGCATTTCAAAATGTAGAAAAACAGACTAGGAAAATACTAAATTGTCACTCAAAGAAATGTTCACTGGTCTTTTTGGTTTATGTCCAAATCATCTGTAATAATATAAACCATATACATTATAGGCTTTTACAGACTTTTTCATGTAAAGAAAAGAGTTGTTTTTCTTGAAAAAGAGTTGTTTTCTAAATGGAGTTCTGCATGTGTGTGGGGGAAATAATCCAGGAATGTTGTAACTCCCAAATTCCATTTCAACAGATATGAACCTAAGCCATAGTCACCTTTCAGTGCCAAACACCATCAATGATGTTCCACCCTGTATTGCACAGCTGCTAGATAATGAGGAAAGCTGGGACTTCAATATTTTTGAGTTGGAAGCTGTTACAAATAAAAGGTACTGGACTCCTTTCCCTGGATGCCCGCAGAAAGGTTTCTGAGGAACTGTAACAGAAAACAGTTTGCTCTGGACAGACTGAAGCAAGACACAGCAAATCTGTGAGAGCTGTCTTTCTTCTTGTGTGTGTGTGTTTGATACCACTTGTCCCATTTAACAAGCCAGGTACACACCATGGTCAAGATGTGTGCACAGACCATGGAGAGCCCTGTACAGACTGTTGTCGTCCCTGACAGCATCTGCAGCCCTCCAGGATTGTCTTCTGTTCAACTTTTACCTCGCTTGACTCCCATCCAGTCTGTCCAGGTGACACTGTTTGGCATAGCCTAGTGGTGTTACATGCTGGATGTCCCACAGATGCCTCATTTTCCTGCTCATGTGCAAATGGTCATGCTGGTAAAAGCAAGCCTCTCCCCTTCCTCACCTAACCACCCTATGATTTAGGAAGCTCTGAGGCAACTGTGGCTTTTGATTATAGGGATAAAAAAACTGGGCTGGAGGATAAACCAGTGATAGGATCAAAAGCCTGAGATTTTAAAGCTAATAATGAAAGAAGATGCCAGTAGTTTTGAGGTCAGGCAGACCACAAAAATAAACATGACATCCACAGAGAAAAGTGATTTTCATTCCAAGATGCAAAGAATTGGAGAGATTACCAGGTTTCTTGTACTCTGTTTGAAGAAAATGGCCATTTTGGGAATTCGTATTTGCCTGATTTTAATTTGCAGGTGTTGGCTTTTGGTTATATCTTTCTCAGCTCAGGAGCCCTGTAGATCATCTTGCAGGAGTGAAAAATCTGACTGATAGGTTGGACTCTGTCACAGGCAACACAGAGTAAATGACAAGCCAGAGTGGATTTGGATTTAAGAACCAACAAGATTAGAGATTTTACTCTATTTACTGTTTCACACACAGGCGCATTGCTGTACTCTCCAGCATTACATTCACCAGGCTTCAAATTCCCTCTCCAGCCAGGAGACACACAGACACACACACACAGAGTTATGCGCTGCCTGAGTTGAAATTTAAGGCAGGGGAGGTGGGGCAGTTACCGATGGCAGGCTCCTGCCTCAGCTCTAGAAACTGATCCAGCCTTCCTAAAGCTAGAAGAGTTCACATGAAATAACCTGATACAAAGAGCTGCTCTGAGAAGCATCAATACACTTTGCCTGTTGCCAACTTCAAATAGTCAGGAAGCAGAAATCTGGACCCCCTGAAGTTACCGGTTTATTTGAAACAGTAAACATTTGACCTTTTTTGTCTTAGGGCTTTTTAGCCTTTGGGATGTGCCCGTGTCATGTTCAAAGTCTGCTTTTTGTCGTTGGGAAAAAAATGTATTTTTTATTGACTGACAGATACAAAACCACAAAAGACCTGAGCTTTTAAGAATTTTTTCTGAAGACACAAGAATTGGTGAAACTCTAGTGGAACTGCACCATTTCTACAAAACATATCAAAATAATGTCTGAAAGGATGGTAGATGTAACAATTTGTAACCTTGGACAGGCTTTTGAGAGGTTATAGATGTGCAATACAAAAATGTTTAAGATTTCCCCCCACCTTTTATTCTTAAGGTCTTATTGGTTTCTTTGTCAAAACTATCGCTCTTTAGAACATCAGAAGTTCCTATTTTACAACAGTGCTTTTTTCTTTTATTGTTTTTCAGGCCATTAGTGCATTTGGGCTTAAAAGTTTTTGCCCGGTTTGGGGTTTCTGAGTTTTTAAACTGTTCGGAAGCAACACTGCGAGCGTGGCTGCAGGTCATTGAAGCCAATTACCACTCCTCCAACTCATACCACAACTCCACGCACGCAGCGGATGTCCTGCATGCTACCGCCTTCTTTCTTGGGAAGGAGAGAGTTAAGGTATAACCATCACCTAGGAATACTTTGGGCTAGGATTTTGGTGTGTTTACCATTACTTGAGTAATGGTCCTGGCTTCATAAAGTCTCTTTGCCCTTTAAGTTTTCCTGTGATGCCTGCAGGCCCACAAAGTTTCTTTTTACATGAGTAAGGAATTTACATTTTTAAGTAGCAATAATAGGGGGGGAAAACCTGGCTCTTTTCTATCTCTTGGTAACTGGCTTTTTACTTAGTAACAGCTCTTAATAAAGCTTTGCAAAATCTTTGGAGAGGGAGGTGCTGATCTCTTCTCCCTGGGATCCCCTGATAGGACGTGTGGGAATGGTTCAAAGGTGCACCAGGGGAGGTTCAGACTGGATGTTGGGAAGCATTTCTTTACTGAGAGGGTGATCAAACACTGGAACAGGCTTCCTGGAGAGGTGGTCGATGCCCCAGGCCTGTCAGTGCTTAAGAGGCGTTTGGACAATGCCCTTATGCCTTAATTTCTGGTCAGCCTGGAATTGGTCAGGCAGTTGGATTAGGTGATCGTTGTAGGTCCCTTCCGACTGAAATATCCTATCCTATCCTATCCTATCCTATCCTATCCTATCCTATCCTATCCTATCCTAACCTATCCCATCCCATCCTATCCTATCCTAAAACACACAAGCTGTGTAGGATCAAAATCAGGACAGAGGCATTCGGGCAAGCACACAAAGTGGAATGACACCACTAGAGGATCCATCCACCATTAGAGGATTTAATGCAAAGATATTGCTTAGGTGACAGCATAGTAAAAAGCTTCATTAAGGAGGGAGGGTTTGGGTAAGGGTGGGAGGGGGAGTTTTGGAGTAGGTAACCTGTGGGCTCAGTGAGTGGAAAATGATTCCAAGGAGGTAGGATCACTGCACTCAAGCTTACACTTCCGTATTTGTGAGTACCTGGAAATGGTCAGAAATTATTTACTGTAATTTTTGTGCAACATCATAATTTTTCTCTCTTCTTGTAGGGAAGTCTTGACCATTTAGATGAGGTGGCTGCATTAATAGCTGCTACCATTCATGACGTTGACCACCCTGGACGGACCAACTCTTTCCTGTGCAATGCAGGCAGTGAATTAGCTGTCCTTTACAATGATACGGCTGTATTAGAGAGTCATCACACAGCACTGGCATTTCAGCTTACAACTAAAGACAGCAAATGCAACATTTTCAAGAATATTGATAGGTGGGTCTGCTGAAGAAGGGCAGTGTGGATGTGTGGATTGCTTGTTTGGTGATTTTAGTTCGGGGCAGACTGAGAGCTTACCTTCTAAACCAGAAAATATAATTTAAATAGACACATTAATATTTAACCTCCTCCAGAATCCCATGTAGACATGATTCTTTAAAAAGGCTTTAATTTCCCCCCCCCGCCCTCCCCCCATCCTCCAATTTGTATTTTTTTGGAAGCTTATAGAGATGCTTGATAAACTTTTATGGATTATATTGGCATGGTCCAGCTGGCAGCCTCAAGGCTGCAGCTTGACCCACTGCCTTTTCATTGCAGGAGCCTGGAAACAATGTTTTTGGGCCACGCGTTTCCACCCAAGCAGCCAGATGCTGCATGCTATGTCTGCACGTGGGCCCATGCTTGCTGGCACTGCTGCATTCGCATGGTAGAGAAAGGGGTGGTGGTGAAGGAAGCTAAAGCTCTGGGAGAGTTGGAGGCACACTGCTGCTGGGCATGCACATAGCCTGGGAGTTCCCATTGCATCAGCCTAGCTTTTGCAGGGACAGGGTGGGAGAGAAAGGGATCTGAAAGGGAAAGGGCCTGACCCCAAACAGGTAATGAATTTGTTTAGCCCCCATAACACTGTTGGTTTTTGAAAAACTTGAGATTTGTGTTCCAAGCTAACATACAGTGAGATGGAAATGTGTTGGTGCCATTCTTGGAGAAGTTGTCTTAGTGTTACAGCATTATGAAATTGAATTGTAAATTTATACTGACTTCAGGGGATTGGTTTTCATTAGGTAAAAATAACATTAAAAAGGCAATACAGGAATTCAGAGCTGGAGGAACCTTGAGAGGCATGATCTAGTCCATTCCTCCAACCCTAGACTGATCATAACTCTGAATGTGCCAGCTCATGTGGGTGAGCCACCAAGCAGTGTTTTGCAGCACTGTCTGGGCAGGGAGGAGGAAAGTGTGGAGCTCTGTCCAGCAGGCTGCTGAGCAGGAACTATTTTCTTTCCTAGAAATCACTACCGGACATTGCGCCAGGCCATTATCGATATGGTTTTGGCAACGGAGATGACGAAGCACTTTGAGCATGTGAACAAATTTGTGAACAGCATTAACAAGCCAATGGCATCTGAGGAGACCAGCTCACATGTAAGTGCTTGCAGGACTTACGCCTTTAGGCATTTCAGTGAAGTTCTTCCATGACAACTTTAAGTATCATTTTCATTCATATTGTATTAATTTGCACTGTGGTAATGCCCAAAAGACACAATTGGATTTGTGACCTGACACCTCAAAGTGTGAAACAATACTTTTATTTTCTTGTTTTCTATGTCTGGCCCTGCTCTTAGCTCATTTAAACACTTCATTTTACAAGCCTTGCCTTCAAAGCCATCTTGTGTTCAGAAAACATGTGGGTGGGTGCTTTTGTATATGCAAATTCTGTGCATGAAGCCAGGTCAGCAGTTGTGCCTACGGTCCTGCCTCCAAACAGTGGGATTTGCCTAAGCTTGGGGTTGTAAGTGAGGAACCTGCCCTGGCAGTTTTGTGTCTATGTAATCTGGAGACTTCAAGCCATGAGGAATAACTCCATTGCTTCCTGAGACGTCTCCAGCCCATCCCCATTCCTGATTATACCAAGAGATGTCCAGGCCTTTATTCCTACCAGTTATACACCCCAATCCTTCATCACCAGCCAGGGTATATTCCATAAGATGCCTCCGAGTTTCCCAGCCCAGGCCCCTCTTTGCCTTCTCTTGTCGCCTCTCGAGGCTGAGCGCTCAGTGCCTGACAGGGTTCTCCAGAGCAGTGTTACTCACCTAAGCAAAGATCATCTTACCACAGCTCAGTGAAAACAGTGCTTTATTAGAAACATAGAAAGAAAAAAATCAGACCAAACTGAAGGTTAGTGATGTTAAAAATAAATAAGTGTAGCTTCTGTCTGTTCTCCATAACTGGACTTTTTGCACTGTAGACTGTCCTCAGTGCAGAAACCAGTCAGGACCAGTGGAGTTTACAGCTTCAGCGACAGCATTATGTCAGCTGAACTGACCTGCTTCTAGGGATCACTGAGCTCTGTTCTCCCAACAGTCTGAGCTGGAAATCACAAATGCTGCTAAACTTCACTGGCTCTGTGGATGCTTTGCACTGTCGTCCCCAGCACTTCCAAGCTCTGGAGGGCTCACTGGTTGTGGCACTGGGTCTGAATTAGCCTGATCATCTTCAGTGTCAGAAGTCCCACAGCACAGGGGGATGTGGTTTGGGCACCGCCGGGGGCCCCTATCACTGTTTCTGCACTGTGCTCCCAGCACATCACCTGGGGCTGCATTTCATGGCTTTCCCCTCCTGGCACGGGCTAAGCCAGGACCGTGGGAATCCCACTGTAGATCAAAGCTCAGAGGAAAGGAAGGTCCACATCAGTGGGTGGCATGGAATTACCCCCTCTCAGGTTTCTCGGTACTTACATGTGGACCAGATAGCAGCTTGCTCCCCCAATTTCTAAAAAAGCCCTCTGAAGCGTCACTGGGAAATGTGGCTTCTCACAGTGCTTCCTTTCTCCCTCTTACAGCTTAAGTGTTTTTCAGAAATGTTTCCTCCATCCCCACCCTTTTAAAATCTCTTTAGTTTTCTGCCACTCTCACGTTGGCCTGTAGCATTTAGATTCACAAGCCTGTCTGAAACCACAGTGTTTCCATCCTCTGAACACGTTTCTGGGAAATCTCCCTTTTATCCCATGAATGCATTTGTTCCAGCACTTCCTAAAGAGCTTTTAAATGCTCTCCATACATTCTACTGCAATCAGCTTTTCTAACCTATAGAAAACGTTTTCTTTGACTCACTCTCCTTTATCTTACCAGTTTATAGCAGAGGCTATTTTAAAATGTACAAGAGTTGGAGAGCAATAAAAGTGGAGCACAGAACTACTTCTATTACCGACTCGTTTTTTTCTCCAGTATTAGGTTGTTCTGTTCCTTATTGTTAACGGTGGCTTTTCCTATTTTTGATCTTGAACAGCAGTTAAGGAGCAGCGTTAATCTGGCAGCACTTTGCTGGACTACCCATGCTGAAAAAAAATTAACTGCTAAACATAAAGTTAGAAGATTAATGCCTGAATTGGCAACTGTCACTGCAAAATATCTCCCCCTAAACCACAAAGACATTAATTTAGCCATGGTGGTAAAAAGTATTTATGTTCAGTTTTTGACTCAAGAGTTGAATTTAGCAGTGAAGGGAGGCCATAATTACACAAATATATTATTTTGAGAATAGTGTTAATGCCATGGTGAGCTGAAGTGGAGGCTTTTTATTACTCAGTAAGGAACATAATATACCTGTGCCCTTCTAAATTGTTCAAGACCCAGAAGATGATGCCACAGCAGACTTGTAACAACCACTCTGTCCCCTCCACCTGCTCTCCAGAGCAGTCAATAAGCAGTTTGGTATTTTACTGCCTAGCAAGCAGAGACTTTCTGCAGTCAGTCTGCTACTACTGCATTTTCGTAGTGTTAATCTCATAGATTATCTGAGACTTCATCCTAGCTGGTAACCAAGACCAAAAAGTATTCCAGGCCGAGGGTTCAGAATCCAGCACAAAGGCAGCAGTCTTATTTGCAAACATAATGGAACTGAACAGCACAGACCTGCTTTTCTGCCTGTAAAAGGAACAGTTATGCAAGTCAGTTCTCCCCTCTGTGCCTGCCTCAGTTTTCCCATCTAGGAATGAAAACCAAACTCTAGAAACTCCCCTAAATAAAGCAGCTCCCTACCATCACCACCCCCACATTTAAACACTCAGCAGTGAGTATGGTTTATCAGCTTGCAGTTGGCAGCTGCGTCCCCTGTCCTGGTCCTGTTCCAAGAGGGCAAGGCTGGGACATGGAGAAGGGTACCTCACCCTACCTGATGAAGAGCCTGTGACGCCTTTATTTAACAAACTTTGCTATTAATTCTGAGAATCTTCCACAACTGTCATATGTAATGGGGCTATCATTTGCAAGGCTGCGTTTCTCAGACATCACTTTCTCCTCCAAGTTCCTGGTGCTCTGCATGAAATTGGAAGGCGTCAGGCTGGGTGCCCACTTACTGCCTAAGTGCAAGAGCTGATAATGAAGCCCTCGCTCCTGCTAGCAGGGATGCTGGCCACTGGTCCCTGTAACCAACTCTCTTTTACAGAGCGAAGGCAGCAACTGTGAATGTACAGCCAATATAAAGAATTTTCCAGATAACCAGACACTGATCAAGCGCATGATGATTAAATGTGCGGATGTAGCAAATCCATGTCGCCCCCTAGAGCTATGTATCGAATGGGCAGGGAGGATTTCAGAGGAGTATTTTGCACAGGTACGTATATTTTTACAATTTGACTATTATGTTATGTGACAAAGTGCACATCAGCTGGTCTGCTGTTCCACATGGGGTCTGCCTGGCATCACAATGGAGTCCAGATGTATGCTTTTTGTCCCCAGCCAGAACTGGCCCCTCGATTTCATGCAGAATTCACTCTGGCCAAAGTTAGCTAGTTTGCTTACCATGAAGCTTGCAGTACAGAGTGGTGGAAAGGAGGTTTTACACTTTCAGCTTTCTCCATCTGGCCAAAACAAAATTATTTGATTAGCCTTAGTCAATTAAATTTGCTGCAATTCAAGACCATCACCATTCTAGCTTCTAGTCCCAATACCTTCCCTGAAAAGAGCATGAAGATCAATGCCAGATGAAGCCCTCAACTGAATTATTGGGCTGGCCCTTTCTCTTCTAAGATGGCACCTGAACTATTGTCACTGTAGGCAGATGATGTAGTAGGCCAGTACTGCAGGCATGTGGGCAGTGTAAATGCTTACCACATGGGATCGCTCCAGACAGAACTGGAAGCTCAACTTCCTTTCTTAATATTCAGCTTTTCTAACACAAAGGCACCAGCCTCCTGAAAGTGGAACACTCTTCTAGTTCTTTATTTGAACACCTGCTAGATTCTTAGCTTTCATTTGTCACTAATGGTGCAGAAATCAGCAGCTATGACTGGAGAGACAGAAAAGTGGGGATGCCTACCATCCAAATTCAGATCATACATGTGATAGTTAGTTACTACTGAAGAAAATTGTAGGTAATGCCTGGGACGTGTGAATTTCATTTTAATGATAGTGAATAAATTTGATCACTTCCTAAGTAAGATCAAGGATCACTTAGGCTGTATCTCCCTAGCAGTCAAGTTATCGTGAGCTAGCTTTAAATTGCCAATCTTAGGCACTAGTCTGCTAGCAATGTAAGGTGCTGAGAACTGCTCTGCTCTTCATTCGCTTTTTCTGGTAATTTTGGGGACTGCTCTGCTGCCAATTCCAGCATTAGGTGCTGCCTACACTACTCAAAATGTTTTTTTGTAATTAAATTCCAAGACTGTGGAGGTGATTGGCTCCTCCACCATACCGAGTGCAACAAAACCAGCCCTCTTCCAGTTGTGGACACAGAGTCAAAGGGCATACCCTTACTTCTATTCATCTTGTAACCCAATACACACAGAGAAAGTAGTGACAGCAACATCCCTCCTACCTGAAGGACAAATGGTTTGAAACAGCCACTAGAGATGTGGAAAAAAGGAGAGCTCAGACTTGTTGTCTGCTAAAGGACTCTTCAACCCCATTTTCCGTTTTTAGCTGGTGCGCCCTAATCACCAGATTAGAGCATTCTGTCTCGCCGGAGTTAAGAGCAATCGCAGCACTACAGTAATAAAGTACTTGTGAAAGGGAAGCGATGTTGATTTCAGTCCCTGTTGCAGACGAAAAAAAATCACATGAAACTAAGGCAATTTGCCTCTGGGGTTCTAAGGTTTGTCTCAAATCTCCTACTGCAATTCATCTAATCCCCTGGCCTTTGCTACACTAGCATGAAAGCCAGCAAAGCCAAAGGGCTAACTGGAGTTTTGTTTTCTTAGACTGATGAAGAGAAGAGACAGGGTCTGCCTGTTGTAATGCCAGTATTTGATAGAAACACCTGCAGCATCCCCAAGTCTCAAATTTCCTTCATTGATTATTTTATAACAGATATGTTCGATGCGTGGGATGGTAAGTACTTCTGCTTTTTTCTTCCTTGCTCTAAGGCAGAGGTTTCTACAGAGTAAAACGAATAATCTCAAGCTGGCCTTGAGTCCAATTTTTTTCAGGGGCAGTACCTGTATATAAGCAGTATAGCATAGGATCTAAGCAATGATGCTGCTGAAGCCCATTTCACTGCACACACCACCAGCTTTATGGAAGTTGAGTGCTTACCATACAATCTCTGTAAAGAAGGAAGGATTAATGGTTTAGAACTAAGCTTTTTTTCATCCAGGTCTTTTTTCCTTTAGCAATGTATTTGAGCAGCAGAAACTGAGACCACGGTGGCTGCATGTTAGCATAATTTAATAAAGTCACCGTACATTATGAGAGGGACTTGCTTGAAATAGAAACAGACTGCAAAAAAATCTGTCCTCTTTTAGCATTAGCTTACAGCTGAAGGAACAGAAGAGTAGGAGAATTTCAGATTAGGTTAGGCTGTTCTTCTGCCCAGTCTGTACACATAGTACAACTCTTTCTCCTGTTCATTTCAGCATTTGCACATCTGCCTGTTTTGATGCAACATTTGGCTAATAACTACAAACACTGGAAAACACTGGATGAGTTAAAGTGCAAGAGTCTCAGGCTCCCATCAGAAAACAACAACTAACACTAAGGCAAGAAAAACAGACCTCTTGATCTACCAGTTTCACTGTGAATCACTTACTGACTTGGCTACAAGAGGGATGGTGTTTCCTTTCCAGTGAAATTCAGACTGCGTGGCAAGAAGGAAATATTTTATTCATCACTTTTAAGCTTCTTTGAATCCTACACAAAAATGTTTTCAAAAAGGCTACATAATCCACAGATTAATAAGTGCTCTTTGGAAATAACATTTTGTGGCAGAAAATGTACTTCTGAAACTAATTTCTAATACTGAATATGTGTTTGTCAAATCTTGTAATTGATAGAACTGTATTCATTAACACTTCACACATCTGTTTCTTAGACAGAGGGGTAATCTAGTCACGAGTAGAGTAAGAATAGGTTGACAAATAAGCATAAAAACTTCCCACTTATCTAGCATAAATTTGCTCCAATTCCATCAATGTTCTTCAGCTCTCTGAATCATAATTCTAAAGAGAACATGCACAGTAGAACAAGTAAACCTCAAAAAATTGGATACAGTAAAGAACAAACCCTGCATAAGTTAAAACAACCTTCTTCTTACAGAGACCGTCTCTGAGCACTGCCTGTTCTCTCTTCTTTCTCTTCCATATAAAATTGTGGTAGGAATCAAATTCCCTTAAAATTGGCCATATAATGGAGGAAAATAAGCATGTTCTGTATAATTGGTGCCATCCACATGTTCCTCTGCCATCTTAAGAGATGTTATGATGCAACGTTTCATCAAATTTTACACAAAAAACATTGTGGCACTTGATCAACATCCTTTTTTATAAAGTGGTGTTTGTACACATGGTCATCAATTTTTTTAAAACCAATCTAAATTTTATGAGAAGTCCATATATTGTGCTACTTAGTTCTAGGATGAACCTGTTGCTTTTTAAAAAAAGTTTCCAGGTTACAATTTGTAACAGAATTGTAATTTGTACTGCTTTTTCCCTCATAATAAAATGCTGGTTTGTTTTGTGATGTAAAAAGTATTTCAAAAGATGTAAATAAGTTAAAATCAAACAAAGTTTTTCATTAGTTTTAAGATACGAAATTTATGCTAAAGCTTCCACAGCACAAAGGCATATTTTTGTACATCTCATTTTAATCACATGCAGAACACGAACATGAGTTCAAATTTTAGACTATTGTCAGACTATTCAGTTAATAAATACTAGCAGAACTGCTGATTTTTAACACTGTGCACTCCGCACTGCATGCAAAAGCATCAAAGTCACAGCTGCAGTTGAAGCAGTCCACTACTCATTTAAAGGAAACGTCTCACCTGACACATACTCTTTACCTCCCCTATGCTTTATCAAGAACTGAACCCAGTAAACAGAAAAAAACCCAACAAAATCAAGTTTAGATTGCTGTGGAAGAAAAGTGACAATGATTGTGGTTTACTGCAGGTAGCTTACATAATGTGCCAACCTTTTTTGTATGTTTTGTACCAAGTTCTGAAACAAAAGGAAACATTCATAAAATGTATGTGCAGAGAAATGTATATAAGCTATATTTTTGTTAGAATTGTAATAGAACCTTACTTACTTCTGTCATAGCTAAGGCAGGCTGCTGTGTATTAAAATGCTGCATTGTGTATATTTGAAGAATGGTGTTTCTGGTGAAGTATGTTTATTCATTCTTTCTTATTATCTATTGCAACATTCTTCAATGGATTTTTATTCAGACAAGTCAAACCTCTGTTTTTTTTATACTGTAAACTGTTTGCTTTTACCATTCCTTTATTTAGAACTAGTGCTCTCGGTGGTTGTATCTTAACTATTCTGATGACTGAACACTCACTGTAGCTTGCATTAGAGAAAAAAATTTCACAAGATTCAAAGCTTTGTCATCTTAATTTAATTTGTTAAATACAGCAACACTGTAAGACCACATCCATGTAAAACATTTCAATTCATTATTTTTGTCACACTTCTGTCACAAGGAAGAAAATGTGAATGGTGGAAGGAACCTAAGAAATAAAGTTCAGCCTCAGTTCTGGTTCACAAGTTAAGGCGTTAATGTGGAATCAGTATATTTGTTGCAAGAACCTGTGTTTCTTCCCACAGTCAGAGACTAAGCAAAAAAAGTAGTTTGTGTGAAGATATGTCCTCTTTAATCATCATCTGCCAGCTATGTCAGATCTCCTAAACTCTAACCTGTCCAGTTAACTAACAGCTGCTTGTTTCATGCTATTGTCAGTGCACACATATGTAAAACAGCCACCTCAGAATGGTACAAGTAATAAGGGTAGATCTGATAAAGATATTTACTTTCATGATGTGAACATACAGAATTCTGCACTACTGTGAGTTGGAAAAAGCAATTTAAAAGGACATAAGGTAGAAGTAAAAATTCTCATCTGGTCACCCTAATTCTGCTCACTGCATTTCCCAGCAGCAAGCGACAAACTCTTACTTACTAGGAGTAGGCTAGTATAGCCTTACTGTGTTCACTGTTATGCTTAAAAGTTCATTTGTAAAACAAAGAACTCGATTTAATGCTTTCCACTCAACCATCTTTGAAGGAAGAGACCCTTGGGAGATCTATTACCAAGGGAGTGTATCTGAGAACCACGGCACTTCTGATAGATATAAATATTTATACATGCATGTAGGACTCTTTAAGGCTGAATTACATCCCTGTAAAATGCACAGGGAGTTTTGTGACTAGAACTGTTCAGTTAAATAGGTCTGTTTCTCTACCAGGTATTCACTCAAAAGCAGTCACATAAAAATGAAATAGTCATTCTCATGGTATAGGAAGAAGAGATAATAAAAAGATAATGGTCCTTCTCTCTAGTTGTAACTGATGGTAGCAGTAGCCTCTCCAAAACAACTAAGTTTTATAAGCTTTTGCTGTAAAGTTTTAGTAACAATGTGTAAACACACACTTTATGTACAGCTAAACAGTTATTTTTCAATTGAAACAAGGGAAACAGAGCCAAAGAGAACCTGATCTCGCCAGCTTGTACTGGGGTAGCCAAAAATGCAACACTTGCTGATGAAGATAGGCTGAAACAGTGCAGTCTGACAGGCAGAAAGGCTTAACATGCCTTCCTCCTCCAAGTTCAATACCATACACCCAAAGGTACGTTATCGTTAGCTGCAATGCAAACACTTTTCCTATGCTGGTCTATTGAATAGAGCAAAGAACATGCAGCTCAAGATTTAACACTGACTTAACCTTCCTGGATTGAAGGGAGAGGGTAATTTAACACCTCTCCATCTCTTCTGTGTTTTTCAAAGATGGCATTTTGAGCTCTACACTCAAATAAGATTAGTTGTAAAGTTGACTGAAGTGGGGAAAAAAATATAACTCAAAATTTTACTGTTCCTCTGCCCTGCCTTCCAGGGAAGATTATGGTCAGACTCAAGAGGCAAAGCTTGGCTTCTGTGTGGTAGGGGCAAGGCAAGTGCCCACAGCGGCTGGGGGAAACAAGTCTAAAAGGCTCCTTGGTTTCTTCTAGGAAGCTTGAGCTTCCTCCTTTTGCTTCTGCTCTTGTCAGGATCTGCTTAGTCCTTTGTTTTAATAGCACTTAACTGCAGCCACTGGTTCCTAAATCTGGAATTACAGCCCTGTAGTCCCCTGTACTGGAAACAGTTCTCTGATTCAAAGGGAAGAGATGGCACTGAAAAGTTGCATGACACTTACTCCTAACTGTTTAAGTGCTGGATCTTCTGAGTAGACCTGAGGACAGCAGCACCGGCTTCTACATGGCTTTACAACCACTAAGTTCCCAAACTCCCCGCTTCCCTAGCTCTCCTCTGTTGGAATGGTAACTTACCACTCATTATCTCGTCCTCCCTCCCACTTTCTTTGTATCAGTTCTGGGTTTAACTTTGCCTTTTTTCTTCTTTTGGGTTTTTGTTGCTTTGGTTTGCAGTTTTTGTTTCAGTTTGGGGTTATTTTCCTACTCCTGTTTATCTTGCAGATTACTGTTGCTATCTGCAGCTTGAAAAAGGCATTGTGTACTTAGAGGCTTCTTACTTTTAAACTCTAAAATACTATTTATCCTTACAAACTTGGTGCAGATTCCTCTGCAGTCAAACTTCAGCTAATGTACTCATCCGACAGAAGTGTTTTGCTAGTATTGAACACATCAACTGCTCCTCCTTAAGAAAGTATTTTACATCCTGAAAATCCATGGTAAGGCCAGTGCTTTTTATTAGATACAAATTAATTTGATGAATGCATTATGGAAAAGACTAAGCTAAACCAATCACACTTCATGCTAGACATGGTAATGGTGCTGTATAAACTCCAGTAGTGTAGGTTAACCCACGGTAAAACTGCAACTACTGCAAGCAAGGAGTATCTATATAACTTGTTTTGCCAAAAATTAAAACCTGACAGACCAGTGTTGCCTACTTTTCTTTCTTGCTCTTACCCTTGGTGCAGGATAGAATTTTTGCATTTGAAGTTACTATTTGAGAACTGTTTCTTTTGGGTTTTTTGTAGATACATAAATCTGAGCCATCGGCAACTACAGTTTAGCTTCAAGAAACAAGTTACATAAAGCAGGAAGCCTCAGGGGTTTTTTCTGTGCCTCGTTTCTGCACATAACACTGTGGAATGCCCCCAACTGCTTTAGTTATGATCTGTCTAAGGATTTTCACAGATCTTGATTTTGACATCCACCCATGATATTCTTAAACATTAGGAATAATATTAGAAACTATTTAATGAGTTGATCGTTATCTTCAGGCTTTCAAGAGAACACCACTTCCGCTGACAGAGTAAGCCAAGTAAGTTTCAACAAGCAAAATTCTCCTTTGAGAAGAGTAGTAGCAACTAATAAAAAATCCAATACAATACATGACATTAAGCGTAAACCTTACTGGTTGTCCCATTCCCAGGAGCTCAGACTTTCCTTTACACTCACATTTAACACACATCCAGGTTACACATATGTAGCCTGTATTTGAGCAATTTAAAATTTGACCTGCAAATCACCATTTCGCGCCAATTTTTGAAACAGTGTTAAACTGCGGAGTCTAGATTCTCGTTCACCATCCTTCCACAAGATAACGAGGTGGTCAGCAGAGCATGTAGCCAGTCCCAGTTCACCAAAGTACAGGAACATCTGCAATGAAACAATTACTATTACCACGATGCTCACATGAGATTGTCAGCTTGCTTAAATATTCAGTGTACAGCTGGACTAAACAAATACATGTGTCTGAAATGGTTCTGCTTGAACATAGGTATGCAAAATTACAATGTATACTTTCTATATGTTTGAGATGTCATAAAATCCCTACATGAAAAGAACTTTTTAAAACAGCACTTCACACAGGAAGATCTCAGTTTAGAAAGAGCAGTAAAGCCTTACAGGTAGGGAAGCTAAGGTACAGAATATTGAAGAAACTTGTTCTAAGTCAGCAGTAGAAGAGTGAGTGACTTGTGTGAACTCTGATCTCCTGATTTCTTAGGAATAGAAGCCACTGTTCTGTTCACTTGGGTACACTGTCCCCTTCCCACACAGCACCACAAGCTACCATCACCAGGCCTGGAAGGATCAAAGAGTAATCAGCATGTGCCTGGTCACACATAGGAAGCCAAATCAGCAAGAACTGCAACAAAGAAGAAAAGTACAGCAGCACTGAAGGGCTTATGCGAGAGCAATGGAGCTGACAAGCCATGTAGTCATTCCTGACTTCAGAGGCCTGCACAAGGTTGCCTAAAACTAGCCACTAATTGCAGTTCAACACAACAGCCAATGGAAGCAGGTCACATGATGCCACTATGGCATGCTTGCAGTGTCCTGACTCTTCACCTTGTTGAAGGGATCTGCCCAGGGGAAGCATTCAGGCCAAAGACTGTGCTACAGCCAACCTGCTCTGGGAACAGCCACTTACTGGCTATGTGGCTCTGGCCAAGCCCACATCTTTGACCATCACATTTCATCACTACACAACATTTCCAGCCTCAACTGCTCCAGTCTGCCCAGAGTTTAAAAATGGAATTTTCCGTACATAGAACGTTGCAGGAAATCACATCCACCATCATCTCAGTTATTCCTTGGCTCTGCAGCATCCCAGCAAAGCCCCTACATATGCGTCTCACCTTCTTTCCTGTGTCTCTTGCTGAATTACACACTATGTCCTCTTTCTTAGAGAGCAACTCTCCGTATTGATAATAGGGCCTCTTTCAACAGTTGTTCAGAAAGAAAGATAGTAGAGAGGGGCAGAAAGCCTTGCAGAAATCCCTGTAGCAGAAAGGTTCACCTTAGCTACTAGTGAAAAGCTTTCAGCTTTCGGCAGTAGCAGTTCTGAAATCCAGTCAGTCTCATGAATACCTGTGAGCAAAACTACTGCAGAACCATACCGCTCCTCTCTACCTGCCCTTCCCCCTGCTCCTGCCAAGAATGTGTATAAAAGTCCACTGTAAGAAAGTGATTTGTTACTCCAACAGGTTTGTCAAATGCAAAAAGGTATGGAGGGAAAATGCCATTTAAAACAAAACATACGCTATTAGGCCGACAGAAGCATGGAATGGTACCTGATTGTCGTGGTTTAACCCCAGCCAGCAACTAAGCACCACGCAGCCGCTCACTTATTCCCTCCCACCCAGTGGGATGGGGGAGAGAGTTGGGAAAAAAAAAGGAAAACCCGTGGGTTGAGATAAGAACAGTTTAATAGAACAGAAAGGAAGAAACTAATAATGATAATAACAACAATAATAAAATTACAATAATAACAATAATAATAATAAAGGATTGGAACATTCAAGTGATGCACAATGCAAATGTTTACCACCTGCCGACCAACGCCCAGTGAATTCCTGAGCGGTGATCCCCCCAGCCACACTCCCCCCAGTTGATATACTGGACATGATGTCACATGGTATGGAATACCCCTTGGCCAGTTCGGGTCAGTTGTCCTGGCTGTGTCCCCTCCCAACTTCTTGTGGCGCTCCAGCCTTCCTTCTGGCTGGGCATGAGAAGCTGAAAAATCCTTGACTTAGTTTAAACATTACTTAGCAACAACTGAAAACATCAGTTTTCATACTGAACCCAAAACACAGCACTATACCAGCTACTAGGAAGACAATTAACTCTATCCTAGCTGAAACCAGGACACTGATCCAAAATTAAAAGACCTCCTTAAGGCCCACAGCACAGGTGGCTAAGAAATTCCTGAATGTGTTGTTTTATATGAGTCCTTGTTTAGATTGCAAACTTAAGATGAAATCTGGAACAAACAGGCAGTTCCCAGCTCTGTTTGCAGTCTATAAGGAAACCCAATACCCCACCAGATTATCTGTAGCATGTATGTATATACATAAACACACAATCCTCCACCATCAGTGAGTGTTTGAGTTCTCATTAGAACATCAAGTCAGTATGTATTGTTGTTTTCACACTGCACTAAATATACCACATGATCAGTGTGTTCCCAGCCTCCAGAGCCAGATAGTCAAAAGCTACAACTGTTTAAGAAACACTGCCAAAATTACATTAGTAAGTGAAATTCACTTTTTTTCTTATTCTTACTAAAGCTGACCTACCTGCACAGCTGATGAATGACCAATCAAATCACCAACCAGCTCCAAGAAATACACAGGTGTATTCTCCTGCGTCTTCTTTGCAGCTTGGTTTGCCTGCTTGTTTGCCCTTCCAAATCCCCACATGTTGAAAAACCCTGGAAAAAAAAAAAAAAAATCTTTTATTTTGGCAAAAATCACAAATACAATTTATTTCCTCTAGCTAAAGAGAGAACTACAGGAGTCACTCGAAATCTAAAAGCAGGACAGTCTGCATGAAAAATGACAGAAGCATTGTACTGCACAGTATTTCTACATCTAGATTATTCATCCTGAAGGGAAGGAAACATAGCTACTTTCTCTTTTATCCTTACTAGAGGTAATTTAGCAAACATGTTGAATTACTCACCTGGATGAGACAATACACAGATTTAGCAAGAAATCCAAGGACTGCCTAAATGAACTAACTGAACAAATGTAGATGCAGGACAGTGATGTTCACCTTTGCTCTGTCCTCCTAAACTGTTACTTGTGCAAAGAGGAGAGAAATAACGCGCCAGTCCCTGTGTGTCCTGCGCTAAGGCATTAGAGTGCTGGCATACAGGTAACAAGCAAGTTTCTGATGCTGAATTGCCTGGTTTTATACTGCCCACTGGCTTTCTCCTTCAGATTTAAAACTATCAGCCAAACTGGAGTATAAACGTATTACTCCACGTGTTCCATTTAGATTGCGAGAAAATATACATCTGTGCCACAGCCTCCAGAAGAACTGTGTAATAATATTGACAGAAGTAAGAAAGTTGGGTTCTGTACACAATGCAGTTCAGACTTTCTTCCTGACCTTTCCCTCAGCCCTGTCAGCACACAAAACAAGAAGTGTGCTAGACCATGGCCCTGGTGCACGGGAGATAACTGGAGAGATGAACACCTACTCAGGGGATTCCTCAGAATAAAAACAGAGCAAGTTAGCAGCACTCCACCTATCTCACTGTTGCATATGGTTCCTTTCAAATGTCTCCAATCATAGAAGTTATAAATTTCCAATGTGAAACCAAATACCACTTGTCACAATAAGAAGCAGAAGTGTGTAAATCAGCTGTCACCAGCAACACTGAAGACAGAATACTCCTGAAAAAAAGTGTTTCTAAATCAACCCAGCCTGCTCGCTGGTGGGGTGGTATGAGAAGCAGAAAAGGCCTTGACTCTTGTGTAAGCACTGCTTAGCAATAACTAAGACATCCCTGAATTATCAACACTGTTTCCAGCACAAATCCAAAACATAGCCCCATACTAGCTACTATGAAGAAAATTAACTCTATCCCAGCTAAAACCAGCACCATCCAGAGGTAGCATGTAAGTGAGGTTAGATACAGCCTCAAAGTGAGTACCAATGTCATTCCAAGTTCAAGGAGGAGATGTGGAAAACACATTTTTTGTGCCAGATGCTCATCTGCAAGCTTCTCTTTAGCTTTCTTTACAAGGTCCTGCAACTATTTACTCTTGCATGGTAGAGGATCCAGCACTATTCAGTACAAGAAGTGGATCAAGGTTTGTCAGGAGAGGTCATATTTTTGTTAAACCAGCTGACACAACTGTAAACTCTAAATAAGCTTTATGGCACAGAACTGCTTCAGCTGGACCTTCTAACTTCCCATATCAGATCTTGGAGGGCTCATATATCCATGTCTTCAATTTCCCTCCCACACCTGTTATCAGCTGGTTGAACACGAGACATTACCTCTTCTTACAAAGCCTGTAAACCTCTCTATTCCTATATAGTGAATACGGGGTTTCCCGTTATCCTTTCTAAATGTTCTTTTCACCCCCCAGTAATAGCAGACCTGTTGGAACTGGTTCAGCTGGCAGCTGCTGCTTTTCTCGCAGCTCCCAAATGCGCACACTGCCATCTTCTGAACAGGAGATCAGCTGCCTGTAAAAACAGTTGATAAGCAACACTAGCATGGATATTTATCTGCACAAGTTACCTTGTGTTGCTTCCATAAAAGAGACAGCAAGTGCCTCAGGTTCTGCACAAGTTTGCTAGAACTCTCAAATGTAGCAGGAATTCCAGATGTTCCATACAAAACAAGGTGCATTTGTAGCAGGACAAACTGTAATGGACTACAAGATAGGTGGGGAAAAAAACCCCGTATTTTCAATCCCATTTTAAAAGCACACCACTCCATAAACACAAAAAATGGACTTTGCAAACACTGTTCCACTAACTGGCTTCTGTAAGCTTACTTTCATTAAGGAAAAACATATTTATGAAAAACATATTTTTTCTTATGAAAAAAACGAAAGATACTCCTTTTCATTACATGTTTAGAACCGTACATGCATTTACAAGATCAAGGCCCTAATTTTTACCTTCTGAAAGACTTTTGCTCTATTGAACAAGAGTATAAAGGGATCTAACAACACAACTATTAGAATATATATATGTAGCAAATTGTCCAACTTGGCTGTCAAAATAAGTTCCAGCTAGAAATTTAGCACTAATGAACAAGGCTGGAAGTTACTATTTTTTGTTAAGACAGTTCAACAGTTACCAAATATTTAGTGAAATATTTACCGAATATGCCATAGGCCTTTGCTTTATAGAAGTAAAATGTCATTAAGCTATATTTTCACAACATAGACAAAAGTGCTTTATCAAGTCTGATTTTGAAAATAGCCAAGATATTTTACTCTGAGTCTGTGCATCAAGCATACTGGATTACAGTTTCTTCACACTGAATTACAATGATGCATTTTCAAAAACCAGATCAACAAGCTCTATCTAATAAAAGCAGATCAAACTAAAGATCGAGTCCCTGCCCTAGAAATTAGATGTAGCTTTGCAGACTGTCTCTAGCCACCCTCCAAGTTCTGCATTTCTTTACTGTGTTAACAAAATGTACCATGACTTGTACCTGTTTGGAAGCTTCTCAATGTGTAGTACAGAGGATTCATGAGCAGTTCTCTGGCAGGCAATCACACGCTTCATTTGAAGATTATATACGTATATGCCTTTCCCAACAGCAGCAAACACACACTGGAAAGAAAATTCAATGGAACAACTTACAGGAACAGATACTGAAGGATCACCCTGCGTGGACTTCCAGCAGTACTATGATGTCATCTAGCCCATATTATCTAGCTTGTTTCTGTCCTCATGTTACTGCTTTATCCCAAATATATGGAATCAGCAAGTTATTAAAAAAATATGGATTTTTTGGAGAAAATGAGAGATATCCTCCAATACTCTAAGCAGTTGTTTCATTTCTGTATTTTCATCCTGTACCTTACAGTCTAAGCAGAAACCAAGCATATAAACAATCAACACATTTCTGCAATTAAACATTTATGTTCTTACACTAAAATAACGTTCTGTGTTTTGGCAAACTCTTGTTTTATCAAGAAAGACTGACAATACAGGAAGCTCTTTTGCATTTTTGCCTTTTTTTTAAATTTAACTGAAAGTGTGCAAAGGGGTCTCGCCCAAGAAATTGGGCTCTACTGAGTGTAGAAAAGGAACTCTCTCACAGAAAGGTATTATACAATACTGCAAAGGTCTGGAACCAATTTTGCATTCAGTGCTCTTCAGAAAAGTGCAGGGATTCTGTCTCATAACCATCACGGCCCTAAGAAGCCACAAGCAGTTTAAAAATCATTGGACCTGGACCCTTTCATGACTTGTAATGATTTTAGAGAGGACAAACACACAATCGTGTGTACATACACACGATAAATATTTGGTACCAGAGAAGTGTAAAATGCTTCCATTCAGTACATATTTGGGTTTTTGAACATACCTTGTTTAGGTGATGGTATGCTGGATCTTCTCCCTGAATGGCCTGCTTCCATCTACACAGCCCAAACACTAATGTCTCATAAGCAGTTCACACTACACACTTGTCAACATTTTGTAAGACTGATAACCCAGTGTCTTTGACTAAGATTTCCTATCTATATTCAACGGTGTTTTGACACTGCTCAAAACTTTGTCCAGGTTTTTGTTGGGTTTTGTTTCGGTTTTGGTTTGTTAGGTTTTTTCTTTTCTTATGCACACCTGTGGTTGGAGTTCCCATAGCTCTGAAACTAACCTCAGATAGCACTCTACCAAATCAAGGAAAAAACACTGAGCCCATTTTTATTATTTTCCTAGTTTTGTGTGAGGCTCAATCTGATGGCCTTCCACATCACTCTTCCACTCCTATATCTCAGCCTTTTCTCCTTACAGTCTTCCACCTTGAGACAGGTCTTGAGTTTCATATAGTCTAACAGCTTTGCAAAAGATGCTCTTCACAGATCACACTTTCTAAAAAAAAAAAAAAAAACAAAAAAAACCCCCAAACAAACTAACAAAAAAAAAACCACAAAAAACCCCAAAAATCCACAAAAAAAACCAAAAACCCACAAGCCCTGGCAAAACCCTGGTCATCTCAAACCATCCCAAAAATAACAAATGATGAAGCATAAAATTGTACACCTATCTTAACCAGCAAGTTAAAGACACACTCACACTTGTCAGGACAGCAGATGCACGCCTTAGCACTGTTTCCTAGTATTGCTGAACCTTTACCATCCCATTTGTTTCTGAATGACGTTTTGCCTACAAACTCGGTGTCAAACTAGACAAGTGCATCTTCTCCAATTATCTAACTACCAAGCCTGTTGACAAAGTTTCTAACAGAGAAAACACCTTTTTTTTTTTTTTTTTAAACATGAAGAACAGTGTTCTGCTTTTAGATAGCAAGTAACAAAGTCATACATTTCTTCACCACTTTAAGTAGGAACTTTACAATACATACAGCTCTGCCCTAAAAGCACCTTCTACTGCAGGACATACTGCTAGAACCACCTTTTCTTCCCACCATTCAGAAGTCTCACAATAAATAAAATTCTGCAACAATTCATTTAGTTCAATTCCATGAATGGAAGAAAGTCCTCAACAGCCTCAGATTCAACATTCAGTGTTTTAACTACTTTTGAACTTCCCAGAATTCTTTTCCCCTCCCTTAAAACACTTCTTGTATAGCTTTCAAGCAGGGAGTCAAAATATTCTGAAGCCAAATTATAGAACTTCTCCTGAAGAGGATTGGCTTTTTGGTCCTTCTAGAACTAAGCAGCCACAACAAAACCACTGAAAATCCTACCTTTAGGGACAACTACATCTCTTTCCCCCCATCCCAATGTTTCTCTCTCCAGTGTTTTAGGAATGCTCTTTTCACAAACAGAAAAATGCATCAGGTGACTACCTGGCCCTCAGTCTACATTCAGGCTTCTCCACAGATTTTATTTTGTTATAGCTCATCTCTCTGAAACAATTTCCAGGAATCCCTTTCTTAATCATTCCCCAGCAATGGGCCTACAAACCCCAAAACAAAATCTCACTGTATCCCAACCATGAAACACCTTTTCTTTTGCCACTAACAGTTGGTAACATTTCACAAAAGTAAGTAACAGCCTGAGGATTTTTAGTGTTTCCTGAACAATAACTGGGTTCTGTCTGAGTATTCCGACCAAGAACTCTTAGATTATCTCCAAAGCACGATTATAGTAGACTGGATTTTGGACCCATATATGTGCCCTTTACAATTGAGTATAGCCCATCTGTACAGAAGCAGCAATATTTATTTACTACTAAGCACAGACATATGCCTATTCTTTAATTCACTTCATCGTACGCTCAGCTATAACTGTTCAAAAGGCACATTATTGCGGAAACTGCATTTCCAGAACTAGGGAATATGAAAGATGTATGCCATCAAAACACACACCACCTGTTTACAGTACCACTAGAGAAAAATAAACAACTAATAAATCTTCGTCAGTCAAAAAGAAATGCTGTTGTGACAGTCCATTACGTTAGTTCCCATACCATCGGCATATTACTACCTCCGGTTAGCTCAGTGACCAAAATTTTACATGAAAATTGTTGACTGTGTAACAGTAGCTGTGCAAATTTTAAAGCAGCCTCTCATATTAAAACAAGCTAACTGAAAACACAAAACACTTGGCCTTCTGTGATAAGGTCATGCTAGCTCACTTTAAGTAGTTTACTCTGTTTAAAGCTTTTTACCTCCTCATCAGATGTTAAGTGTTGAACTGAAGTTTCATTTGGGCTTTGGGATAACTTTATTTCCGGCTGTACATCTGGATGGACAGAGGAGTCCCAGAAGTTGCACTCAGATGCCTGCTTTGTCCAGTCAAGCGCATCCCAAACTATTAACTCACCCACATGAGAACCAGTCACAAAAGTCAAGTCTAGAGGGTGAAAAAAAAGACAACCAACCCCACACAGAAATCACATGATATAAAAAAACACACTTCACACAAAGTTACAACCCTAGAAAGTTAAGAGATCCCATTTTTGAGTGAAACTATGTAGAATGTGCAGTATATAACCAACTGGATAAAAACCTCTCCCTTTGAGTAAGTGCTCATTTGATTACCTAGCATAAGTCAGATGAGCAAAAGGAGATAAGCTCTCTCTTGTAAAATTAAAACTAGGACAGAGAATGTTCACCAGCCACAGTGCACAGTACAGTATAGCAAAGGCAAGGAATACCACCAAAAGTATGTACAAGTATTTGAAGTTCATTTGTTGCCTACGTACAAAACTGTTCTATTCCCTGGACAAGCAGGTATATCAGCACCCCTCAGAGACAGCAAAGTATGTCTTTGCCATAAGCAGAAATACTGATCACAAATTAAATGAATGAGTTAATGGCAAGATTGAAGTAGCTGCTCATGAATTTGTTAATCACACATGAAAGGAACTGCTTCAACAATACTTAATACAGGTAGCATATTGTCTTTTTAAGCCCAATGTTGCTTCATCTTCATAATCAAAAAGGAGAAAATAATGGCAACAGGAAGCCCCAGAAACAACTATTATGGAATCCAAGTTTTCTTCTTTCCAGCTTCTTGTTACCTCTGTACCATAACCCCTTTGCGTCAATCAGGCTGACACAAATAAGCCCATGGACAAATACACGCTCCCTATCACACCAGGAATAATTTGTCCTGGGCTCTGGGGGTGCTCTATAAAAAGAGTCAGGGAAGAACAAAGTAGAAGGGGTTGATACCTGCAGCAGAGAAGACAGAATTTCAGGTAATAGCTCAGTATTGCCCTAATAAGCAGCAGAGATTGCATCATCCTCCAGAGCCTCTAAATAATGGATCTACATGCAGGCCCACATCTGCACACCCAGAACTTGCAGTTACCTTGGGACTACAACTGCAAAGGATGTGGCACTGTATATTCCATTTAAAGAATCAGAAGGAACGAGAAAAAATAGCATTTTAAACTTTCCCAACTCAAAGAAAATCCAGAGTTCCATTCTCATCAATGACATTGCCTTTTGTGCCTTTTGTATATTGTAACCTGCCTGGTTTCATTTCACTGTTAATCAATAAATAAAGCCATTATATTTTCACATTTCACTACCTTTGCAGCTACACAGGAAGGCACATCTACTAGTTTCACTCCAGTTAGAAGTTTGGTCCCAATAAAAACTCCATAGCTGAAATATCCCACTGGTAACTAACAAAATTAGTAACATTATAAAACTACTCTTACCATTGACACTGACTAATGACAAAATGTTGTCCTGGTGGTCAACAAGGCGTTTTACTTCAAGGACATTCCAACCTTCAGACCCATCATCAGAAGTAATCAACCTAAAAATTACTTCAAAGATAGAGACAGAAATTGTCTAAATAAACTTTATCATTCAGAATAAAATGTAGCTATGCTTAAGTAAAACATATCATTTTTGGAAAGACACAAACTGAAACATATTATGTGAGACAGTACAAGATGTGCAAAGCCACTTATGACCACTCATAACACCAAAAAAATGGGAATAAAATATTTCAGTGTTATTATTAAGGCCTCTTACTACAGCAGCTATAGGATAAAACATTTCAGCCTAGTAACTCTGAAATTCAGAGAATCAGTCAACATCAGAAGCTGCAGAAAGCCAAAGTGAAAAGTATTAGACATCTCTGTGGATAAGTAAACTAAAAGCAAAACATCTTAAGGGCTCATCTGACTGAAAACTGTTATTCAAAAGATGCAATATTCTCTAGTAAGGCAATCAAGATCACCAGGAATTAAGACTTTATTTTAACCAGTCTTGGAATTTTTTTTATGATCTCTCAAGAGCACTACAAAAGAACTGTGGGATGTTCAGATGGAAGTTTACATTGCACACCAATGTCTGAACACAAGAAGATGATTTTTAATTTGCTCCTGATTCTTTGATCAGAATATCAGATTGCTATTTTTCAGTAAAGTTTTAAATCATATTGAGCAAAGTCTGTTTTGCTGATTCAGTGCTCTACTTTTTCTCTTCGATTTTTTTCCATATTTTGAAATTTCAGTAATTTTATAAAACACTCTTACTTAAAAGACTCTCCACCAACAGCTAGCTGATGATTTACAGTTTGCATACATAGAAAACCCTGTCTCCAAGTGAGCAACAGAAACCATCACATTGTCTCTTTATAGCTTTGGACAGTATAATGAGATCAGCAATATCTCACACTGCTGATCTTGGGATAAGGACGCTCTAGAGAAGCCTAGTATCTGACAGCTCAGATAATGAGTTCCAGATCTTCTCCAGACAGACAAATTTAGATCACCACAATCAGATCTGGACAGGTGGCAATAACTGTAATAACAATAACAAAGAATATAGAAAAGTTTTGTCATGCAGATCTCAACAAAATTCCTGAATAAGATTAGTATTGTCTGCCTCTTTGTCAAATAAGGGAAAAAGGAAGAAGGTTACTAATCACACCCTAATACCATTTATTTTTCCTATACAATTCCAGCAGCATACTCTTTACACGTATCTCAGACAAGCAGCTGTTACAGAGGAACATGAACATTCAACAGAAATGCAACATACTTACTTAGCTCTTTACCAAATGCTGCTGCAACACAATTTTTAGGCAATTCAACCAAAGCACTGATACCTTTGAAAAAAATACAGGAGGTAAGGGAGAAAAGGATATTCATTAGCCACAAGAAAACACAGCAACCTCAATTCCTTATTAATAAATTTCTTCATAATCTTCCTTTCACTTAAAAGTTATTATTAAAATAAAAGCATATTACCAGAACTGAAAGTTAAATGGCATTGGAAGTGAACAGATTACCTCAGATGGAGGTAGAGTCAGGAGTTTTTGTCCTGAATCCAGCAGAATTCTGAACGTCAAACTTGAGGTGAAGCTGAGAGTCAGTAATCTTTTCATTTTAAATACAGTTAAGATGTTTCTGTCTTAATGCTGGACAATATTACAGACACTGGGGTAATTATTGAGACTCTAAACATATGTAGTACCAAAGTTATTAGACACTGATACTACCACAGCACACATGATACTAGAATATTGTGCAGAGCCAGCTTAAGAGAATAGGGTACAAGATAAAATGTCCAGCTTGCTGTTACTCTGCCTTCCTCCTGCACAGAATTCCCCCAGTCTGTGCTGCCACACCATTAAAAGAAAATTCCCCAACGAATAAGCAATCTGTCTCTTTCCCCACAAAGGAAGCAGGGCATTAGGAGGAAAGGGAGAGCCCATGCTGCATATCACATTGACCCCTAGTACAAAAATTTCAATAGCACCTCATGCTAAGCACTACACCACACTTTCAACTAGCATTTGGCACGATATTTCGTACTGAACCAAAAGAAGTATTAATAACCTCAAAGATTCAGAAGGTTTTGCCTACCACTACTCTGTTCTGTGACAAAAATAAGGAAAATATTGGTTCCAACTTTGAATCTGATTCACAGCTTCGTAGGTATCTTTGTAAAATATGGCAATAACATGTCACAATTTTCTTCACATGGACAGATGATATATAAGCTTACTAATAGAAAACCATGACTGACATTGAGATCTGATTACATTTACTGTATTTCTATCAAAACCTGCATTTTCTACATCGAAAGTACTGATCCTTAATAATAAAAAGAAATCTTTACTGCTCTACTACTACAAAGCTTTACTTAGGACTAATAAAACTCCCGCTTGTTCCCAGAGAAAGCCAGCCAAAGGATCCACATTACACCAAACACGTATAAATCAGCATCCAAGGTCTAGCCCTGTAAGTCCAAGCTAATGTACAGTTACTGAGATTTCACATATTCTAAAATTCACACAGCACATGAGATTAAAAGCGGTCTTAATTCTAAATCGATTCTGACATTAAAAAAAAAAAAAAAAAAAAAGAGTGTCTCTAATACATGATGTTATCATTGGAATTAAAGAGAATTTGCCAAGTTGGTTTTGCATCATTATACAGATCCATTTTACTTACACTTTAACAGTTATAATGAGTCATTTACATTTTTACCTGCATCAGTAAGATGACTGGTCTTACACAAGAGATCTAATTTTTGGTTCCAAACACATAGATCACTCCCTCCAGACAACCATACATCCAGTCTTTGAAGAACTGTCAAACACTGCAGAACAAAAATCAGATATATGTCCCCTGCAAAACTTCTACAGGGAATTTCTCAGTGAAATGATCATGAGCTTTAGCTAAAGCTGTAAGTACTACGAAATACAGTATTAAGGTGTCACTACCCTGAGAAATATAGATTTAATTACACGCTATATGTTACATTTTTCCATCAACAATGCAAAAAAACTGATTTTTCAGTGATTTTTTTCTACTATTAACATTCAAGAACTAGCTTGACTGAAGGTTGCCTTTTCCAACACAGTAACAAAACCAAGCCATAAAATTACCTTTGTTCTACATCCTTTCAAAAAAAAAAAAAACAAAACCACAAACCCTGAGGTATTAAGAGTTCCAAGACCAAATTAAGATTGTGCCCACTTCTCAGCCACTCATTATGTACCTGTTCCTAAACCAAACACTGCTGTTCATTTTAACACACCTGCCCATATGGCCCATGAGCCATACATAATAGATTCTCAAATACAACAAAACAACAGACATCCCTAGTGTTTCGTCAGCTTACCTTTACAGTGGAATGGAAACATGACACTTTCTGAACTTGTCTGCCACTACTGCAGTCCCAAACCTGACTTAATTCATTAAGGAAACTGAAAGGTTTTTATATATTATAAATGTAACTGCTGTGTTTGTAACTAAATGACAGATTGGGAAATAGGTATGCAGAGACTCAAGTCTTGTTGGCCAAAAAGACTTATTAATAAAGGTCTGTTATAGATTCATTTTTGTAGCAAGGATTGCATCTACTTCTGCGCAACAACTAGTAAAATCCTAGTGTAATCCAATTATACCTACTCGATCAACCAATAAATTTAAACAACCTGCAGCCTGTCTCAATGCTGACTTTAAAAGTAACAACCAACAAAAAGCCCATAGAAATTTGAATCCTCTCCAGAGCTAAGGATACAATAACTGTTCTATCAGCTGATGCTGTTAAAATCAAATGTTTTTTTTCTTCAGAAGCATCTGAGGAAGAAAATGGTGCTATAGCTGTAATTTTGTGTGTGTGTCCACGAAGTTCAAAAAGTTTTTCTCCAGTCTGAAAAATAAAAACATGGAAAACTAAGGGTAAAATTTGGAAAATGCCTACTATAGCATATGACGTAGGTACCAAATGACTTTTGAAAGCAAGAATTTCTAAGAGTCTAAAAATCTCCCTTTCTAAAGTAATTTATGGATTTACTTCTTACTATCTTCAATACTGTTCAAGATCTTAATCGGAATTAAATAACCTATTAAGTGTAAAGGTGTAGTATATAATATAAATTACTCTAAGAGTAAAAAAAAAAAAAAACCTAACCTCTAAGAACCATTAAAAACTAAGTTCTCATTTCATTTTAATGCAAGTATTGGCCATTCACCCTTTTTAACAGATACTACAGTAATTCAGATTTGTTGACAAACCCTCTCTTTAAAAAGTAATCTTTTTTATTTTAATTATTAGAAAAACTTGACCTATCTTTTTGGCAAACACAGTACTGCCAATTTCCTGACAGCTTTATTTAGTATGTACATTATCAATAGCTTTAATCTGGTGGTTTAGATAGGGCAGAAGTAGCTGCAGTTATTTAGTTAGATGGCAAAACCCTACAAACAAACATGCAGAACTGGCATTTTAAACATGCCATTAAAATATAGGGTAGTTATAACTGTAAATTTCTTTACACTTGTGGGTTAAGTTTTTAAATTAAAACTACAAGTTATTTGCTTTAACAAAACCATAATAAAAATCTTACAGAAGTAGAAAATAGAACTCAGTTCCTAAGCTGGGTATCTAAATGAGGTTCACATTCACAAACTGCTCAGAACACTGAGTATATATAGTCACATACATGGTTCTGAATATTCAAAACACCATTTCCTTTTCCAAATCATAGAATTATAAAAGGCTTTCAACAACAGCAAAGCACTAACTGCAACTGCTCAAAAGAGAGGAAAATTTTCCAGTTCCCCCTTCTGTATTTTAAAATTACACAGTCATAAATGTCACATCAATTTTTCAGAAGGCTTCTAAAAAGTTAAAAGTCTGAGATTTCTTTCTTCCTTAATTGGAATGTTTGATACTCACAGTTTAGACACCACAGTATGTGTCCCTTTTAGACTTCCTATTGAACAACCTAACTTGTATACTAGCCCTCCTTAACACAGGTCTAATGTGCATCCCTCCTCTATAATTCTGTCAATGATACGGAGACAGAGAGCAGAAGAGCAGAACAGTGGGTATCACACAGAACACTATTTCAATGATAAAACTAATGTCTTAGTAAGGTTTTCAAAAGTTATAAGAAGATTTTTATCACAGTAAGCAATTAAGTGTTCCTGCACTGCATGACATGTTTAACTTCTGCTGACTTTGCTGTCTTTCCAATACAGTTTTGTGTTAGCTCTCCATTTAGTCTAACCAGTTATACCACAAAAAGATATTGCTAACGGAGCCACTGAAATGTACTTAAAACTTAAGTATACATATACACATCTTGGCAAGATTGGCACCTTGCTACGTATTTGTTGAGTTACTAGTCAACACTTCAGTGTTCACAGCAAATGCTGAATGTATTTTAAAAGAAGAATTAAAGCCACAAATTCATATACACTTCTGCTTTTCACATCACCATTTCATCTCAAATCTGTCTAAAATCACTATGTTTTCCCAAAACATTCTAACTTTTAAAACTTACTGTTCTCTTGAGTTCATACAACTTTTACTTCCCTAGCTCTCCTTTGTAAACTAAGATTTGACAGACCCCCTCCACTTACCCATTTTCAAACAGTAGCTCTGCAACAATTCATACTTACTTTGCTTTTTTGCTACTAGACATTGCTAACTCCTCTCCCCAGCTTCTATCCTCTCCAGAGCACACAAGCTAGGCCCCCAAAAAAGAGCTAACCTGAGCATTCCACAGAAATATGATTCCATCATCTCCTGCAGATGCAAACCTAAAAAAAAAAAAAAAAAAAAAAAAGGAAAGAAAAAAAGCTGTGAAAACTTCAATATAAGATAATGTAATGGAAAAGCAGTAAAGAGTTATGTAAGAAAAATATTTACAAGATATATCAGACTCTGGCTTTAAAGAATAAACAGGTATTCATAAATCCCAATTACAGTTTATAAACTGAAGTCAGTACATTTAAATAGGTGTTTATCAACGTATACTTAATATAAGAACAAGGCTTAAGAAATCCAATACAATTTATTATGAATAGAATTCCACATTACAGAACCAATTCTCTTGTTTAAAAATATGAGATCTTACACACCAAATAACAGCAAACTCTAAAACCAAATACTATTAGTCAGAGCCAACTGACTGCAAGACATCTAACAAGTTACAAACCACTCATCTGAGTTCAGCCCAGGAGTAGAGGCACCCAGTACTTACCATGATACTTTACACTGTGGCTTAAAAGAACTCACAAAGGGAGTGCATTTAAGGTAGTAAATTTGACTTCTAAAAATCCAGCTGGAAGGCATACCATATGAGGAAAAAACAGGTTCATATTAGCATGTTAATCTCATATTAATAAAGTCTGACCTAAATTCAACCTTCTTCCCTATGCTAGAGTGAATATCTAACCATCTGCCTACATTTGCACCTTATCACCACTGCAGCTACAGTGTAGCTGGAGCACACATCCCAGCTACCCCAGCAAAGGCACACTATGAGCTGAGAAAGCCTAGAACAGAAGCAAGATCTTCCATACAAAATTGAATTCAGTTGTTACTTGCAAATATACTTGCCTTCTGATTTTTAACTTTTGTTTTAAGCCTTAACCAAGGGCTAAACAATTAATATTTAGAGAACTAAGATTTGTACTATGTGCAAGAAAGTCATGAAGAAGAGAGGTTACATCACTTCTGATTTTTTTTTGTTACCAGCTGTGAATGGTTTCATTAACTGTAGACCTGTCCTTTCTTTTAGACTCTGCAGTTACAATGTTTGTGAAACTTGCTAACAGAGTACATTTTCAGGCATAAAGCCATAGGGGTTTTTCGCCACCCTCTTCCTTCCACATATCCTCCTGGTTTGTTCTACTATAGGGTAAAAAAAACCTGTAAGCTGTACCTTCTTTATATCTTTCATTATTTTATATCCAATTTTAAAAGATTAGAGCAAAAAACAACCTTCCATACACACCTCTGATAACATTAATTTCTTACCTTTTGGTGCCTTTTAGCTCTATTGTACCTTGTTTTGTCACAATGTCAAGAACGTAAAAGAGCAATACTCTCACAATTCAGCAATAACCCTTTAAATTCTAGTTCCTTTCTTGAGTAATACTGGAGCTGTGTGCCACTTGAACAAAATTCTGGGAAGAAAACTGGTGTTTGAAAAAAGGCATGAGAGTAATTCATCAACACAGAAGTTTCAATAGAGTGGTGCTTTGTGTATTTTGTCCTCATCTTCTAACCAGGATTTCTGTTTAAATATAAAGGTATATTGTAGAGTCAGTTACCCTACAGTTATGTTCTGTTCACCAAAGTGGAGATTCATGGGTCACCTGATTCTTTTCCAGTCATGATCACCATCATCTATAACCTTGTCTGTTTCCTGAAGGAGCAAGGAATGGTCAAATGAGCAACAAAAAAAAAGCTATTCTTAAAATGTGTTATGAACTCTGTTTAGTTTAATGTGTCAAATGCTAGAGTATTACATGTAATTTTATCTCAGTCCCTTTTTTGGAAGGCTTTTGCTGTGGCTTAGCCTTCTTTAGTGATCTTCCAATCAATATGACCCTTACTTCATGTTCAAAAAGTACAAGAGAAAAGAAGGAAAAAAAAAAAAAGAAAAAAACAGCTTTCTGTTACATTTATACAGGATTTATTTAGTATCTTCAAAAACCAATCTGAGAAAATTTTCCACTCACTGGTTTTAGCTGAGCCACTGAGAAAACAAGAAAATCCTTCTGCAAAATTCTCAATAAGATGATATTATCTAAAGACCTGAAGCGTGAAACCTGGCTTACCATAGTTGACAAAAAGCACACAATGGAATAGCTACAGAAACTAAGTAAAAGCATTTCAGAAACTGAGTAACAATACTAATTTTACTGAAAAGAATCAAGTCAAAAATATTATCAGCTGTTTAACAATCCAGAAACTACCACATTCTTGATAAATAAAACCTCTGAATTACTGTCCAGTGAAGCGACTCTATTAAACTCCTCAAACTCTCAGATTATTAACCACCTATATAACTTACACCTTATCCATATGATATTTTATAACTTGTCTTCATGCGGTCATCCAGGCTTTAGTTTTACACTGATTACCATTAGTTTAGCTTCAATAATCTACCTGCCACCATACAATGAAGCCCCAAATGGTAAAAAATCTCTTTGCATGAGACAGTGCAAGCAATCTAAGACTATTCTGGTATTTCTACAAAGACCAATTACAATTATTGAGTATGTGTTTTGGAAAAAATGTACTCTGAGGAAAGGTTATTTTAATAACTTGTCTGGGGAAAAAAAGGACTGAAAAAAAGGCAGAAGATTCTTCTATTTTTATATGAATCTTCTGGTGGATTACTACAATGTAGAAAAATAAATTTTATGGTAATGTATGTAACTTTTTTGATATATATATTTATGACATTACAAATGAAAACTGGCAAGCTAAAAATTCTCCATGGAGTCTTCTGTGAAATTTACTTTTTTCTTTACACAAAATTATTAGAAAATAAGATTCTGCAGGCATCCAAATTTTGAAGATACCACCTGCCCAATCATGAGGAAGGACAGAACTTTCCTTCACAAAACACCTGCAAGGATATAAACCAAACTCTTACCCATGTTAACTACATAGTGTTTTGATGAATATATTAGAAATCCCCTTCTGTGCCTAATCCATAAAAGATACAGATTACTACAGCTCCTTAACAGAGAGACTCTTGCCTACTACTAACATTCTTAGTTCTAAAGGTTTTCTATTTAATTGTCTACATCAGCCAAGAGTCACTACACTTATTATTGACTAAAGGCTTCACAACCTTCCTTTTAAGGCAGATAAATATTTCCTCTCTTGCAGGATTAAGTTAAATTAGAGAACACACAAGGCTAATTTAGACAACACTAGGACAGAAACAGGTCGTAATGTAAAACTAGCATAATTCATTCTCTCAGTCACACTTCCAAAGTGACAATGGGAACTAAGAACAGAAAAGATAAAGATTATCACAGAATATACAAAAAAAGTGCACAAAGCTAAAAATCTGACAAGAGAAACAAAGGAACTGTCAGGTTTCAAAGAAGTACAGCAAGTTGAACAAGATCAAATTGGAGGAGATACATAACACAGAGATTAGGCATATGTTGAATTTTACTAAGTAGTCATTCTGAATAAAGTGGTGAAAATTTCAAAATTTGAGAACTTCAGGAAAAAGTTCATTAACTGAAGCTCAAGTGAATTAAGCACTAAGAGTATCAGAAGAAAGTGTAACAAAAGATTGGAAAGAAAGGAACAGCAACATTCAATATTGTTAAGAATGTCATATTCAGTTGCTACAGTGTATCTGTAAGAGTCTATTACATTCTTTTGTAGAACCAAAAGGTGAAATAACAGCTGTCCTCAATTAAAAAACATAAAACGTATGCATTCACTCAGAACAGAAGCAGATACTACTGCATATTGTCCTGAGAGAAAGTGCGTGTTTGCATGCACAGAACATTCCACCCAGGAACAGCCTGAAAAAGAAGGGCTGAATTAGCTAAAGGCATTTCTTTCAAACAAATGAATTTGTACCAAGAAACATAACTCCACCACCATTATTTTCTCATGAAAGTATAACTTACAAGAGAACCCAAAAAATGTAGTAACATACAAAGAAAAGGGAGTGTTCACCCCTTGCCTTTTTTAACTCCAGGCTTTTCCTGCCCTCCCCCACCAAAAATAAAAACAGAGGATTAAAAATATTACTACATTTTCATAAATATTCTCTAAAGTATTGCCAAGGATGCTGTGAAACAATTTGAAATGCAATTTCATACCTGCAATCATCTATTTGCACTAGAAATCGTACTATATCTTGATGACCTTTCAACACAAGGAGCTCTGTGTAAGGATTCTGTATTTGTTCTTCACCGATTGTCTGTACAGATGATTTCTAAAATTCATAAAAAAAGAATAAAATTTATATTGTACTGACACAATTATTTTCATCAGGTCTTTGCAATGTCTGACAATCTACATATAGACTCATGTGTGAATGTATAGTTATACTTGAAGTTAAATTAAGTTTCTGAAATATTATTTTGCTTTAATGAAAATCATTACAAAAAATCATTTCTTATTATTTCAAGTAAATATCTTTCTATAGCATGTACTTTATAATATAGCATTTTCTGTTTAACAAAAACATTTTGTACTGCTTTAATCACTGATACATCAAGATGAAAACCCACCAGTTTAGTCATGAGCTGTCATGTGGAGCCAGCTTCATAACTCAATTCACCATACATTCAGTTTTTCATTACATTACACCTCTTCCAAGAGGTCTGAGAAACTCTCATATCTTTCATCTACTGTTCAATTTTAAAATCCTATATAAAGATGACATATTTAAAATAAATAAGAATAAATGCTGTTCTGTTACATAATATATAAATCATCCGTTGGGACTCACAAAAGCAAACCACTTAAAAAAACATAGAGAATGATTAATCATTTTATAGAACAGCATCTGCAATTACCCCCAACTAGACTATTAATTAAAAGAACAATCAATCACTCAGAGCAAGCTGATCACCAGGCAGGGTCAATAAAATATCACATAGGACTGCAGTATCATCAGTTTGTTTCAACAGAAGACAACTTTTTTTGTATATAAGGTCTTCCCCATTCTGGAACAACTTGCTATTAGACATTATTAAAAAAAAAAAAATAATCTAAATAGCTCAGTAGTAACACAGTGACAGCACTCTCCTCCTTCTAGATTTATTTTACATGACAGTCAACATCATCTTACTTCCAGGACTGTCTCTTCTTTGAGGACTTCAACAGAACCTACACTGTAAAACTGTAATTACTGAACACTGTACAACATGCAGCACACATGACAGGTAATCCTACGTGAAAGACAAACATATGATCCTCAGAAACTTCAACAGTTTCTTGCAGGAATAATAAATTATTTTCTATTACTTCGGTATTGGTACTATGATACTATTCTTCAGAAGTTAAGAATGGCTAAGTTAATAAATAGGGAAAGAAATCTGTGTTTATTTTTAAAATTAAGAGGTTGTCAAAATGCTAGTTCTTGTGATTTTATCTTGGTTTTGTGCTATCTGATGCATTTCATGAAGCAACTGTTCCTCATTTTATGCAATTATGTGAGAATAGCAGTTCCCATTTAAAATAACGCAAGCAGAGTCTGCATGGTTATAAAGAAAAGTTAGACAAACATGGAAACTTGGAGTTCAGCTATCAAAAACTAATCAAAATATTCCTTTTAAAAAAATTGAGTCTTCTAAAAATCCTAAGCAAATGTCAGCATCACTCGATGACATTAGCAATACTGTAGTCAGGAGATTTCCATTTTTATTTATCAATAGACACATACATTCACAAAACAATTGTAACACCGCTTTGAAAAAGTCAGAATCTGTAACATTAACATCCCAACTCTATATTCTGTTATTGGTTCCTATTCAGTACAAAACAGTGGTACTTCTTTTGAACAATGTGTCTTATCTTATTTTTTCTTAATTCTAAGAATGCTGGTGAATATTGAAAGGTACGGTGCTGATGAAGTACTATAGATAACAACAAAATAACAGTTTTTTCCCCGGTACTGTCATACAACAAGCTATGCTCTCTTGAGATCTTCATTAATATTTACCTAAGTCTTGAGTTACATGTGCATTCTTCCTCTGATGAAATACATTTTGATATAAGCTATTAATTGAACTCTCTTGTAGGAGCACTACAGTTTTAGACGAGAAAGTTAGACACTGATACTAACAGAATCCATTCCCAACTTGCACGTCTTTATGCAGGACCTGTAAGCATCACTACAATAATCAGTGAAAACAACACAACATTCATCTCTGCTTCAGAACTTCCTATAACCCCTGTGATTTGAATTTAAAAGCGGGATTTTCAAAAGCAATTCACCAAAAATATGGATACAAGAGTATACAGACATACTTATGTATGTATCATGGTGCGTGATAAATTAGTTTATATGGACCATGATGCTACTGCAGTTAGACTGCTCCCATTACCAGAGCCAACCTGCTTACGACATACACTATGGCCATCAATTGAAGAGATTCAGGAGCTTAAGTCTGAATGATTTTCAATTGCATAGTGAAAAAATAAATGGGTAAGGAGAAATTTATATTTCATTACTTTAGGACAGCTTTGCCAGAGGCTTTCTCTATTCACCCACTGCAATGTCACTCTTAATACACTGGCCTTTTCATGACTGGCTGAAGCCATAGCACATGAAACAAACACTCTAAGTCCATAGCCCACACACTGCTATGCGCCTCCTTATCTATTTAAGAAGATTACAGAGAGAATTAATGGTTATGAAGATGATCTTTAGATAAAACAGTATTACATAATGCAGGAAAAAAAGAACAAAAAGCATTTAGGCACTAAACCTTGTCGATAATTGTTATTCAGTTTTTCCACAGAGAAGCAAAATGATCGCCATCATTCAGCAAACCAGTAGTAGCAATGGGAACAGAAGTCCTGTGACTCGGTTTAACCAAGCTACAAATGGCAGAATGGAAGAACTGGACAACACCTTGACTCATGCTCATGCTTAATTAAATCACAGTATAACTAAACCATAGCCAGTGTTTAAACTTTGGAGAGGGACACACACAAACATCGTTTTCTAGCACACCTTAGAAAGCTGTTGCATACTTCCCGTCTTTGTTTTAAAAAGAACTGCACACAAAGCTGCTAAATGTGACTGCAATACAACCAACATTTTGACTGATGACAAAGGTCAGAGGCATTCCCAAACATTGTCATTCCAAACTGGTACAGACCCAAATTTCCACCAAAGTAACTACTGGCATTTGAAATCAACCATGATATTGTCATGACTTGCTCATGTACAGCAGCTGAGAAATAACTACTTCCTCATAGTTGCCTACATTACAAAAGCACTAAGCATAAGGAGCCCAGTAACAGTGTTAATTAACTCTTGTTAAGTCCAGGCTGAGAACTTCAGCAGACTCTTAGGGACAAGAAAATCCCAATAAACTCTTCCTCAAATCCAGTAAAACTCGTTCTGAGCAAGGCAACAGGAAGGATGTCAGTGTTCAGTGCACTGCACAGGCCTGGTTTATTTTATGGATGAGAAACTAAGACGAAATGCTAGAAGACCACTACAAACTACAGCCAGGCCACATTCACGACCTAAAATTTACATTATCGACCGGGGAGTCCCGAGGGCAGGACTCCATATGG
Organism: Aquila chrysaetos chrysaetos; assembly: GCF_900496995.4. Taxonomy (NCBI): domain Eukaryota; kingdom Metazoa; phylum Chordata; class Aves; order Accipitriformes; family Accipitridae; genus Aquila; species Aquila chrysaetos. The sequence continues at coordinate 61,331,992 of NC_044030.1, forward strand.
TTGCAAGCTATGCAACATAGCGCCCACTTTCCCAGGACGTGCAGAGCAGGAGGAAGCCGGGACGCTCCTGACACGGACGAGTCCCAAGCCCTTCAGCTCCTGCCCAAGCTCAGCCTGGGCGTTTTGACGTTTGCTTTACTGTTTTTTTCACCTCTCCTCTTTCTCTTCAACGAAGCTTGTAACCCCTTCTAACAGCCGGAAAGTCTCACAGGCTGCCAGCTAGCCCTGAAGGCCCCTCGCTCCGGAGAGCCCAGCGGAGGGCCCAGTCGCGCTACCACGGGACAGCAGACCCGCCCCGCCGGAAAGGCCTCGCCCAGCGCCCCCCTTCCTCAGAGCGCCCCCCCCCCCCCCAGGCCTAAAGCTGCCCAGGTCCCTCCACCGGCGCCGTGCTCCGTGAGGGCAGCTGTCCCCACGGGCAGCCCCCCCCCCTCCCTGGCCCGGCGCGGCGCGGCCGGCGGCTCCTGACTGAGGGGACAACGCTCCTCCCCTGCCAACGGCCCGAGCGCTCCTCCTGGCCCCGCCTCCCGCCGCCAGCTGCTCTGCCCACTCCCGCCGCCTTACCTCCGCCAGGCCCTGCGGCTCCCGGCCGCCGCCGATCAGCCACCGCAGCATCGGGAGCGGGAGCGGCACCGGCCTCCCCGCCACAGGCGGCTCGCTACGGCAGCGGGGCGGGGCGGCTCGGCGGGATGGCTGCGGGCGGCCGCGGGTCCTCCCGCTGGGGGAAAGGCCTGCTTAATCGAGCTCCGCGCGGAGACCAGCCCTCCAGCGGGCGGGGCCGAGAGGGGCCTGAGCAATCGACCGCCGAGTGGGTGCCGTGCCGCCGCCGGCGCGGGGGGGGGCGCTCTGAGGAGGGGGCGGTGTGGCGGGAACCGTGAGGCGACGGCCGCGGCGGCGGGAGCTGCGGAGCGGTTCAGGCCGGCCTGTGGGAGAGTTCTGCGGTTTAACTGCCAAGCGTGTTAATCCCGTGTCACGGACAAATAAAATACTTCCTAGCTTTTTGCTTGCCATCTTCCAATTTCGGAGGAACTTTATGCTACGACAAAAGAATTATTACTGTTTTATTGTGACCGCCTTACCTGTTTACGGAAGTAAGCGATCACCAAAATTTTCTGTATATAATACGTTTCCCTTGGCTGTGACTGTTTTCATTCTCCTTCGCTGAACCTCCTTTAGTTCTGCAATGTCCTTGTCAGGATGGAGTAACAAATACTGTACAAACACACCGCCTTCCAAATGCAGCTGCACCAACCTGCTCTTCAGCAGTGTCCCTAAATAATTTGATATCTTCAAACTGGAAAGCGTTGACTCGTTTCGTTGCATTTAATTTATTGGAAAGAAGGACTGCACAGCATAACACTACTTGCAGTTGTATGACCTGTAATCCTCAAATAAAGTGTCCATAGTGATACCTCTAAAAACGAAAAAGAGAGGGAAGACCACTTGCTACACCAGATGCGGGGACAGGGAATGCTGCTTACTCAGGCTAGCAACCTGAGTAAGGATCCTATTTCTTCTTTAATGCGGTGAGGAAAATACACTGCTTGACTTTTGCTTCTCCTTTCCTGCCATACTTCTTTATTTTAACCTATTCTGCTGTATCACAATTCACACATCTGGAAGAGACAGGATAGAAAAAATGCAGTGTGGTACTGTACCGAACAGCATCTTTTTAGATAAATATAGAGCTTTGACCTTTGTGGCAGCATCCGGAGGCTGTAGCTGTTGTACTGTCTTCGCAAAGACTGTGCTAGAATGTGTTCTTCAAAACAGGAGCTGGAAATGCACCAAGTTCCCGCATGGTGAACATGGAGCCTTGCATGGCTTTGATGGTGTATTGGGTTTGTGTGGCAAGGTTTTGGTAGTGGGAAGGCTACACGGGTGGCTTCTGTGAGAAGCTGCTAGAAGCTTCCCCCATGTCTGGCAGAGCCAGTGCCAGCCAGCTCCAAGATGGACCTGCTGCTGGCCAAGGCCAAGGCCAAACCCATCAGTGACAGTGGTAGCACCTCTGGGATAACATATTTAAGAAGGGGAAAAAAAACTGTGCAACTGCAGCTGGAAGAGAGGAGTGAGAATATGTGAGAGAAACAGCCCTGCAGACACCCAGGTCAGTGAAGGAGGAGGGAGAGGAGGTGCTCCAGGCACCGGAGCAGAGATTCCCCTGCAGCCTGTGGTGAAGACCATGGTGTGGCAGGCTGTCCCCCTGCAGCCCATGGAGGTCCGTGGTGGAGCAGATCCCCACATGCAGCCCGTGGAGGACCCCACACCGGAGCAGGTGGATGCCCGAAGGAGGCTGTGATGCCACGGTAAGCCCATGCTGGAGCAGGCTCCTGGCAGGACCTGTGGACCTGTGGAGAGAGGAGTCCACGTTGGAGCAGGTTTGCTGGCAGGACTTGTGACCCCATGGAAGGGACCCACACTGGAGCAGTTCATGAAGAACTGCAGCCCTTGGGAAGGACCCACATTGGAGAAATTCGTGGAAGACTGTGTCCTGTGGGAGGGACCCCACACTGGAGCAGGGGAAAAGTGAGGAGTCCTCCCCCTGAGGAGGAAGGAGCGTCAGAGACAATGTGTGATGAACTGACTATAACCCCCATTCCCTGTCCCCCTGCGCTGCTGGGGGGGAAGAGGTAGAGAAAATCAGGAGTGAAGCTGTGCCTGGGAAGAAGGGAGGAGTTGGGGGGAAGGTGTTTTAAGATTTGGTTTTTATTCCTCATTACCCTACTCTGGTAATAAATTAAATTAATTTCCCCAAATCAAGTCTGTTTTGCCTGTGTCGGTAATTGGTGAGTGATCTCCCCATCCTTACCTCGACCTACGAGCCTTTCATTATATTTCTCTCCCCTGTCCAGCTGAGGAAGGGGAGTGATAGAGCGGCTTTGGTGGGCATCCAGCCAGGGTCAACCCATCACAGATGGACTTCAGTAGAGTGCCTTTTGTCTTGTTAATTAGACCTGACTTCAGAACTCTGCTTTTGACCATCTTTGAATTCCTTCTTTAAACTAACAATGCAGTCTGCTTCCAGCTTTTTTACTCCATTTTCTATTTCTCTACCTTTTTATGTTGTATGAATTTCTGTATACTTCCTTTTTAAATCCTTCTTGTAATCTTAAAAAAACAGTTGTTGTTGTTGTTGTTGTTATTCCAAACATCTAATATATTGTACAGTTCCTGGAAGCAGAAACAACTTCTCTATTTCCCAGGGTAGTTTGTACAGGTGCTATGTTTTTCATCATGTCTAGGTAAAGAGTGTGATCCACCACACCGTTCTAGTTGCCACGCCAAGATGCAGTGTCTTCTGCAAGTTAATAGCTTGTTGCTGTCAACCATTGGCCATTGGCAAAGGGTTGTGTTAAGGCTCCTAAACAACATGGAAATGATGGGTCAGTTCGAGGATAACTGTCACTGCAGGAAATTTGCAGCACATGTTATAACTACACTTGCAAAAGGAGACTCTTCCACAAACGTGGCATTGCTTGTCCCCTGGCCTTTGTAGCTGAATGGAGGAATGATTTTTTTTTCTAGCTTATAGCACAATGGCTTCCATATTAACTTGCCCCAGTGAGATCCTGGCCTCAGCTGTAGTGATTAGGCATAGAAGCTGTCACTGGGTTATCTCTCCCTCTCTTAACTAACATTTCTAATATGTCGCATTAATTGTATACCTCTTGCCTGGCTTCTCTTGTTACATCAACCAAATACACTAACATAAACTTCTAAAAATCCTGAGTCTTCAGAAACAGTGATTTACAGTCACCTCGTTAGGTTGATAACACTGATGTTACTGTGAGCTTTGCATAGTGGAAGTACGGTCCAGCAGTACCATGGGGTTTGAATACTTAGCATTTGTAACTCTCCTCCAAATGCTGTCACAGCCATAAATGGCATTTTCCTGTCATGTTATCCCTGAAGTAATCGTTAACAATAAGCTTTTCGCACTGTCATCTGCAGTCCTATGACTAAACTGTGTAATGCCTTAGTTTACTGTAGGCATCAAGACACTTAAACAAATAGACCAATTTGCTGCATGAACTTGCATGTATGTATGCATAGGTATCTATAAGTATACACACACATAGAAAACACACAGGTACAGATCTGTGTAGCTAACATATATGTACGTCAGAATTTAACTTTATATAGGAGTGACAAAAGCTGATTAATGCACTGACGTTGCTTCTTTGTTTACAAATTGCTGAAGCCTATCACAGTTTGCTCACCTTACACAATTCAAATTTTTCTATAGATTGTATTCATTGAATAGAGTAGCTAGGAACAAGTTAACAGTTTACAGTCAGTCTTAGTTTAAGAATTACTTAGATTTTTACAAAGAAGGTACTAGAAAAATGTTATTTTAAAGGTGACTTATCTAAATCAGGCTATATACCTTTGAGATGTGGTTAGTTGTGATTCAGTTTCAAAATCTATGCCTCATCCAGACAGTATGTTCCCTTATATCTAATAAATATATCAGATGAATAGTGCCTGCATGGATTCACACTCTGTCAGGCTCAAATACAGTCCAAAACACTTTACATATTAAAGAAACAGAGTTAGAAGCAGAGTAGTCCAGCCAACAGATGATATTTCAATGGACAGCATACCTCATACTCCTCCACGACCAGCATATGTGCCTTAAAAATCCATTCAGCTGTTCCTTATATTCAATGGCGGTTAAATCCACCCCCTTGGGAAATGGCTAACCTTGCATTCCCCAGGTCAGGTGAGTGATACAAATGCTCAGACATCCGTTGTTCCTGCAGAGAAGTTACCCCTTTCAACCCATAGTCCCTCTTAGAGGTACGACGTGGCCCTGGGTGATGGGGGATAACACAGCTAAGAGTCACTTGCATCATTCTGGTGCTTGAGGCCACACTGTATAACCAGCTCACTTGGTGACTGAAGGTGTTTAAAAGTCCTGAGAAAAAAATGGACCCTGTGGCTCTCACCAGCTCCAAGTCACTGTGGTAGACCTGCAACGTGCCACCAGACCAACCTGGGGGCATTCCTTCAAGGATTTGATGCATTTTCTGACATCACCACCTATCTCGCATGTAACCATCAGCATGTAGAGGTTTAGGAGGGGGGCAGGAGATCATCCAGCAATACCACCTGAGCACATTGAATTCTGCCTCCTGGCCTGAGTCCAGTGTGCACTAAACCTGGGATATTAGCTTGATTTAGGTAAGCCTGGATCTAAACTCCCCCAGGAACTTGCGAGGGAATGGAAGTTCAATCACGGATGGTAATTAACTTGACTCTATGTATCCTGAGAGGGTCTCTGCAGCACCAGTCATGGTGTTGTCTCTGAGACCCAAAATGTTCACCCCCTGAAGAAGGGGTCAGCTGCTTCCATCACGAGTTGCTGGAGTTGCCCATGGGCCAAAGAAGTGCATGGATTCGGATTCATTAATGGAAATAAATAATTTTGTATTTTAACAGATTTTTGGGCTACAAGAAAAGGCTTTCTCACCCCTACCAGTCAATGGCTTCAGCTACCCTTGAAGCCACATTAGAAACTCATGTGTTACCCAGTTAGAGGGGATCACCTTTGCCCGCTGTCTTGTTTCTCCATTGATCAAATGATCTGTGATGTGGGCAAATACACAATAACTCTGCCCCTAGAGACAGACATCCTTCATGGTCCCCTCTGCTACAAAGACAGCCAAGTTCCCAGGTCTTTGGCCCTGGAGAAGCTCACTCGATGGAAGGATCCAACAGTAGGTACCTGAGTGCTTTAGGGTCTTATGAGTGTGATGTAGCTCATCATATAAGCTGAGATGGAGTCAGGTAGCACAGAGTTCCCGTCTGTCCCTTCCTGGAGAATTTCAAGAGACTGGGGAGAAGTGGAGAAGTGTATTGCATTGCTCCTGACTGAGGGAAAACTAAATGGGTTCTCCTGTCTGGTCTGAATCATAGAAGTTCACCAAGAGTGCAGATGAATACTAATAGTGGGGAGAGGTTACCCACATATTTCTAACAGCAAGAATTTGCATTTAATTGCAATTTCTGGCAAAGATTCAGGTCAGTTCTTACTTTTGTCACACTGGGTTCACAATCCTCAATTTAAAGTCAAGGGAAGACTTACTTTTAATACTAATTTAATGGATTAGAAATATGGTCTGTATATTTCCATTTTTAATGCTTTGATTTGCTGCATTACACGGTTTATTTGTGCTTGAGTGACCACTTTTCAGCCTCCATGAACTCTGTGGCCTTCTCTGTCATACAGCTGATGTAATCTAATGTTTTTTACTGTATGTTGTGTATAAATATGCTTATTTTTGTGTATCTTCTGTTTGGTTTACATTTCTTTGTGAAAAGAAGCAGAGTATCCTACACAGAGCCATAATGCTGTGTTTCCCCCTTGCAAAGCAAATTGGTTTGCTTCTTCAGTGCCCTTTTCTTGTATTATATTCTAGCTGAAGGACTAAGGAAGTGCCATAATATGGAATAACACCTTCATGAGTTCCTAAAAGTCTGACTGTACTTAGCGAAGAAAATGGAGCAAACAATTTTTTTTTTATCTGACAGTCAGATCGCAAGCTGCTCTGATCTTAAGTGAAGTGTGATGGCAATATAAGCCCCCAGGTGGCATTCTAACCTTGTTTTTCTAAATCATTTGTTTTCATAAGGAATGGGTCTGAATCTTTTGTTTAAAAAGAAATTTTCTTCACCCGCATGGTAGATTTGAACAAAGAAATGAAAGCTGTACTCTGATCCTTTTTTTTTTTTTAAGTTTTCAATTTGTATACATTTTGTCAATTCAAATGCAGTAGCCTCAAACCCAGCTTGAAATCTCATAGACATTTAATAGAATCATGTAAATTATACTATATTCCAGATATTAAAGTCCATAAGATGATGGTGTCCTGCAACAGCTATTCAATAAAAGATACCATTCAAATTTTAAAGATCACAATTGCAGTAAAATTAGTTACATTTCAACAACTTTATGAGAAATGTGTAAATCCAATTATGACTAATACGTTACAACACATGGGTATTAACTGATGCCGGGTCATAATGAAATCCAGACAGAATTCAATATTATGGCTACATGAAACCAAAGTGATTCTGGTGGGATTTCTATTCCCTTCTAGGAGTAACAGTAGACCTCTGCAAAGGACTCGCACCTCCTAACTTAGGCACCCAGGTGTCTCATTCACCAGAGGAGGAATGGCTTCCACAGAGATTGGCTCAGACTACTCAGGTAGCTCCTCATCTGAGTTGCTCCCTGCTGAAGCATTTCTTTCCCCATCAGCTTCATACTTCAAAGGTTAGGGTCTAGTGTTGCTCTTGTAGTTTTTTTTCCCTTTCAGCCATATCATGCTCAGTTGTTACTTTGTTGGTGAATACCTATGTGTTTTCTTCCATACTGTCTTGAATGTGTGGGAGGAATGCCCACAAAAAACCTCACTGCCCTCCCCTCCCACCCCACACCCTTGAATCCCTTCTTGCAACTCTCCTTTGCAAGAAAACCCACAACTTCCTGAGGAACCACTGGGCTGATGTGCTGCAAGTTGTCCTTATGGCACTGACCAAAACTGTCACCTAATCACATGCATCATGGGCTGCCCCATCTGCGTCTTCTTGCAATCTCTTTGCTTGTATTTGGATTAAAACCTCTTTGAAAGGGGACCATTTTAGCTTGTATTTGTGCAGCACTCAGACAAATGGGATCTTTGTCCCTCTTTAGGATTCCAGTGGGATACAGCAGTACAAATATACAGTAATCATATTTAATAAAGCAAATGGAGCTAATTTAAATTGCTGCTTAAAATACATTGGTATGTAATAGGTCATAAATAAAAACTGACCTACGCAGTGCCCTGGATATCTTTCAAGTGTACTTTAGGAGGAGTCACTAAGTCAGAGTAGCATCAACGACACTTCCTAAAGCAACAAAACCCAAATTGCTTAGGCAGTGTAAGACTGTGGCTAGCCAGGAGACAGAGAGAAAGTTTAAAGTTCAAACTTTCATCTGTCTTGTTGCGTTTCAGCCCTAAAACTCTCAACAGTACATCTGAAAAGTCATTTCACTATATTTTTAGGGACTAAGCTGATGGTACCTTTGTACCACTTGCAGGTGGTATCACTGGGCTTTGGACTGGACAAATTAAAAACTTCTTTGAATTCAAATGGACGTTGAAATAAAGCCATGTATGGTGGTGCACAAAGACTTACAAATAACCCTTTTTAGACTGTCTTGTACTGTGCATGTGACATATTTCTGCTTAGTTATCTTCCTATGTGTTGATCATATTTTTTCATCCTGTGTTTTCTAGTGGCATTTAGGTATGGTTATGGTTAAGTGTTAGGCATAGGCTTACAATTTTAATAGCCTGTCCCCTTCACGGTAAGTGCAAGAAATAGTCAGAGGGTATTCTTTTCTTCCGTAATTCAGAAATGGTTGAGAGATTTCTTTGCCCTTACAAAAAATTGCTCTTGAGAAGTAAAGTATGGCCTCACAGCTGATCAAAGTAAAGTTTTGTGCACATAGCAAAGAGGTCCAAAATGGAAAAAGCCTCACTGCCTTAGCTGTAGTGAATACTCTGGTGGCTACAGCAGAAACTTTCAATACCTACAGCACATTAAGTCACCACAGTGAGAGGACAGGTCACTTCTTGGTGTCCTCTGGGGCCTTGCCAAAAAAGTTGTTGTTGAATGCCCTCTACTGTTAGTTGTTTCATTCCCTTGGGGTAACACTCAGTTCCTGGCCATACGAATACATTAGCAGTGTGACACGACTGTGCAACTAATCTGTGCAACTGCAGTGGTGAGATACTTCTAGTACGGATATAGGTTTATAAAGATGAACATACATGCTGTTAGGAAGACCTGACTCACTGTGTTATGTGCAAGTCTGGTCCTCCAGTCAGAAAACATTCATTCACACCCCTATGTGAACAAGGAGCAGTCACCATAACCCCAAGGCTGATCACATCAGATGACACCAGAAATTCAGCTCAACCAAACACAAGTGGAAAGGGGAGAACAACTCTCCCTGGTGTATCGTGGAGACTAAAAGAAGGCTGAGAACTGGGAAGGGTTTTTAATCAAAACCAAAGTTCTGGTGGGAAAAGCTCCTAAGGGGCTGTGCAATGGCACATGGACAGCCTCAGAAAGGGCCTGCAGGGACAGAGGTGGTGGTTGCCCTCAGAAATCCCTTGCTATGCTCCTGTCCTGGTGCACTGGGCTGGCACAAGGCCACTAGGTACCCACTTCAGCCATACAATTAGATGAGAATAAAAGATGCATATACCTTGCTCTGATCTCTGAACTGAGGGTGAGCATGATGGGGAAATTTCACCATTTATTTGCCAAGGTCTAATCTGTAAAAGTATTTCCATCACATTTCCAATGTGCACTATCTGAATTGAGTCACCAAAACATTAAAACGCAAGTCTGTGTTTAGTTAAGTATGTCACCCAAACACTATGTGGGCCACATGCTGATAACTAGATTTCATGTGCCAAGCCCTTTCCCTTATTCAAGAGAAATTTTCCCGCTCAGAACAGAGTAAAATCAAATCCTTGAAAAGATTTCATTATTTCATTCATTTGTTCCAGTCAAGTCCCTGGGAAGCACGCAACTAAATATCTGAAGGAGTAAAGGGTCAGTCATAAAAGGTGATATCCAGTCTGACTGTAAAGTCCAGCACTCCAGTTAAGAAATACACTGGAGTGTAGGTTACATAAGCACCATATACTGAGGTTTTTTCTTTCACATTTCAGTCTGCACAGTTTGAAATAAAATGTCATTCAACTTTACATAATAAGTTCAAACAAAAATTATAATTGATGAGCCATAATGATTTAGAAGATTAGCTAGGGAACAGTTCGTTTCTACGCATACCATGGTTAAAAAATATTACTATGTTAATTCATACTATGTCATTAAATAAAATGATTTTCTAATTCTGACTCCCTTCTCTGTATAAAACTACTGAAATGCCACAAAAAGACAGCAGTATTAGGCCATATCCTTTGCTCCCTTTTCATACGTATTCCCCCTTGAAGTAATGAGTAAGGTTAAGTCAGGAGAGGGCCCCATTTTCTTTGGCCTTGATCTCATAAATCCTTGCACAATGTACAGCTGGAAGCTTAAAAGTGCTACTCTCAAGGCTAATTTTGTGGCAGAAGAGTCTGGATGGTGTAGCATAGAGTGTTTGAGTGCCAGCTGACTGGCTGTGTCATTTTTCCTGTCGCTGTGCTGGCTTTCCCAGCCTCCTCCCATATGAAACTCACCTTGGTTGTTTTCCAGAGCAAGTACAGGCAGATGCTGCATCTGGGCTGCAAGGAAAGTTAGGTGAGAGCTGTGATCTTCCACTTAGTGCACAAATTATTCCCAAGAGCCTGTTCTCTTAAGCTGTTCTCTTCATGACAAGAAGGGCAAAAAAAGGGCACAAAACTAGTTAAGATGGGTGGGTGACCAATGAGACCGGGAGCCTTGGTCAAAAGAGCAAAGCTGGTGTAAAACAACATGAATTTCAGGAGAATCAGTTCCTGTGACTAAACAGGGATCCTCAGAATCGTACTCCTCCTTCTCTCTTGCTTTCCTCTTAGAATAGGACAGGCTGTGTTGATACCAACACCAGACCAGGTTACCTCTTCTTTCAATACTGCTTTCTTGAGTAGTGCACTGGTCTGCACAGTGTCCTGGCTTGAAGGACATTTTAGTAGGCTTTCAGTCCTTTCTAAATGTTTCCTCTTCTTTCCTCCCAGGCATTCTTCTTATCAAAGTCTGTCTCTTCAGAAATAAATTTTAAGCCAAAAGCTACTATGTTCGGTAACTCTTATCTTCCATGTAACACCAACCAGAAAATTCCACCCAACCATTTCTATAGCAAGCTTCCACACAAGCTGCAGCAAGCCCTCATAAAGGAAGCTGCTCTCCATGTAGGGATCTTGCGTGACAGACTCTGCCATGTATGTGGTCAAGCTAGTCCAGGGCTTGATTCACCTCACTGTTTAAAAATGTTTTTAAAAGTCTTGAAATTTGTCTGGCTATAACAAGAATCATGGTGTGTCTTTTTCTGCCAGATTTCAATAGCTAATCCATTCATTCCCAGTCGAGTCAGCAAAGTGAGCAACTAAGCACTTTCCTGTACTTCCAATTTATTTTTTTGTTCTTTCCCAGATACATTCCTGATCTCCACCTCAGCAGCTGGGCTCTCCTTCCTCACCTCTTTACTATACTAATGCTGTAATGCTGAGCTTGCACATCTGTTTATATCTCCTCTTTTACCCACAGACTTGTGAGAGCACAGTCTCACCTTGTCTCTCTACTCATCTTCAATTAAATAAGGAATCAGAGGATGGTGTCTACCAGACACCATGTGAAATTTTGTGAGAGGATTGTACTTGAGGGAATCCATGTAAGTAAAAACTTAACTTCTGAGATGACCGAAATGTAGGCTCTGAAGACTGCTGACAGCAGTTGATAAAGATTAAAGCTCATATCTCAGCTGAACACAAGTTTCTAAAAACCAATGATCAGCTGCTTTGGTAGAACCTTACATATCCTGAATTCACCAGAAGATAATATGGCTCCTGTTTCAGCTGTGGGAACTCAGCCATAGTAAAGCATAACCCAGTTCAGATGATGATACTTACATTAAAACCATCAAGAAACATTTGTGGGTGCTTCTGTTCTGAGTCAGGTGGTTTTAGCATTTTGTCACACAGCATGCAGCCAAAAAGACAAAAAGCCCAGTTATTGTCGTTCACAGACATGAGCTGCTTCTTTACAAAGAGCCACCAGGTGGGCAGCCTCAGCCTGACTGAAAGAATTAGGGGACAAAAAAGACACTTTCCTGCCCTGGGGCTAGCCACAGCTCCCATCACTTGTTGTGAGGGAATGGGGAAATATCAGGCCCGTAGCTCCTGTTCCGCTTCTAAGGGCCTTCAAAACTGATGGGGAAGGAGTGGTTCTCTTGGGCAGATCCAAATAAGGTGGTGCTGTGGCCAAGCAGCTTTGACCATGTTCGGCACCCTGGCAGGCTCAGGGGGAACCTCCTGGGCATGAGCTAGGGAAAGGATGGAGGTGAGAGAGAATTGGCAAGGACTCACTCAGTTAAGAGCTTAAAAAGGGAAATCTTTGGTCAATCTCTTGCTCTTCTCTGCTAGAGACACATTCAGCAGTTAGACATGTTTCCCATCAAGAACTATGAAGGCTCTAACTACCAGTAGACCTTCCCAGAACAAAGCTCAGTAACTTCCATCTTAAATGAACACGTTTTGGTGTGTTTTGGTTTGGGGTGCCAGGCTTTAGGTCCTCTTTCAGAAGAGCTGATCACTGCCCACCAAAGGAGGGTTGCCCACAGCTGCCAGTGCTCAGTGCCTCTGGAAAATGCATCCCAAAGGGGTTCTAAACAGCCAAAAATCAGGAACAGTTTTTGAAATGTGCAGGCTTCCAAAGCAGCTGAAGCAGCTCTGCCACTAACCAGCCAACTTGCTACACTGCCAGTCAGGCCTTCTCCAGCAAGAGCATTTAAAATCAGAGTTGATTGTTGAACAATTTTATTCATTGCCATTTCTGCAAGTGCTACTTTGTGAATATGGGCTTGGAACTACCATCTTCTTTTTTGTTGTAGCAGTAGTTATCCCTGCATGATATCTTAGCTGGCTCAATTCTGGATCCAAGTGAGAATTCAAGAGAAGCAAAGGAAAAGGATGAGGGAAGTTCTTCTTTTTCCTTCATACACCAGCCAAAGAATGGCCAGGCTCCCCCACCTGCACTTCCTAGATATCCACCTGGATTTCCATGGATATCCACCTGGATATGCATATGGAAATCCATCTTAGCATTATCTGCAGTTGATGGCGCAGGTTGTTTTTTTTATTTCAGTGGGGCTAGAACTTCACTCAGATTTTTGATAGAGTCAAGAAAAATTGTGCATGCATCCTTGGGGACAGAGGTTTGCCTCTTTGTGCAAGTTATAAGAACCCCCAAAACAGCCCAGCTGGGCAAAGACAAGGACTAGATAGTCTTTCCTGAGCAGCAGTGTGGTTTGGAGGCCGAAGGTCAGTGTGTGTTGGAGAGAAGACTGGCTCCTACGCATGGTCCTTGGCAGCAACAAGACACCCAGCTCAGCCTTCAGACCGCCCCAATGCATTGCTGCACTTGATACCAACACTGCCACCACTTGCACTCTGCTCTCCCTGACAGACTTTGAGTAAGATGTGGACGCACAGTTTACTGGATGACCTTTTTGGTTTCTCAGCTTTGGGTAAAGAGACAACCTTTGTGACTAAAACAGCTGTGAAGCAAAATGGCGTCACTGAATTTGTGATTTAAGCCCCCTCTTGTGTCACACTTTTTGATACTGACTCAGGCTGCTGCTTCTCTCTCCCTGTAGCTGCAGGCAATGGGGAGTGTTTTCCCTTCAGGCAGCCAAGAAGTACCAACAGCTAAGCAAATGCAAAATGTCAAATCCATAAAGCTTGCAGCTCCATGTAGGCAGACATCCCCACCTTTGCCAAACAGCTCAGCTCCTCTTGTCATCTCCCAAGTTAGACAAAGAGCCTGTCAAAGGCAAACAGATTGATACATTCAACAAAACCCCCTCTGACCCACACTATTCTCCCAAGAGGCTTCAGCTCCTCTCAGCTTTTACATCATTAGCACTCTCAGGGCAGGCAGGGGGTCATTTCTAATTTGTGAATGCCCTTGGACCACAAGCTGGGATTTTTAATTTGTTTACCTTGCATATTAAACAGTACTTTCAAAGGTACTGTCAATAAATCCTCTATGAATAGGGATCTTCATTCCAGACCTAGTTGTTACTTTAACTTTTTCGATTTGATTAGATGAGGTTAAAAAAAAATCCCTTAAGGGCAATCTCAGTCACCAAACACAGTGCCATCACTGAAATCCCCAGAGGGCTGAGGGCAAACCTCAGGCTTCCTGACATGAGGGAAGCACACTGCTTTGTGGACCCAGAAGTGGGCAGTCAGCTTACAGGGTTGTGGCAGTAAAGTGTGCCTCCGGGGAGAAGATCACGTACACCTTCTGTCCACCAAGAGAGACGGAGGGGGCTGTGTCACTCTGCCCAGGGTACGCTTGGGAGTGCCTAGACCTGTGCTATCAATCCCCTAAGTGCCACACACAGGGAACCACGGGGAAATCACAACTAGTTCATCAGTTTAACCTTTCCTCAGAGTTCCATGCCATGTGGGCAAATATAGCCCTCAACCCAGCTCTTTCTCCAGCAGGTTTGCATTCTCATGAAATCTTGTTTGTATGCTTGTCTCTCTTGTTTCTTCTCCAGGAGAAAGTAGGAGGTTTTATCTACTTCTCAGCTTTTCATTTCCCAAAATACTTTTATTAAGCTTATGGGGCAAAAAGGGGAATGTTTCCATATGTTTGAACATAAATGCATGACAGTAGATCAGCAGCACTCGCACTCTCTCCCCCTCTCTGCCTGATATGTGGTGTTGCAGGGCTGTTGAGCTGTAGAACTAGTGTCACATATAGAGCTATGTGGAATGTAGCAGCTTGGGTTCACAGGGTTTGTGCTAGCCTTGCTCCCACTTCTACCTCCTGGGAGATTTGCTCACACATATAGACAAGAACAGGTCTGAGTTTCAGGACATCTAAAAAGTTGGATGAAACTTAGCTACTAAGTCATCTGTGCTCAATTTCTCACGGAAACTGTGGCAAAGCCATCAAATATTTAATAACACGTCATCAAATGGTCATTTAAAAGAGGACCAGTCAAAACTGTCCCAGGTTTGCTGCTTTTCAGTCTCAAATTCATTCAAAATGGTGTCCCATTTCTCAAGGGTGTGGGAACTAGAGCAAATACGTAAGGACCCAAAAGATCCCTATTGAGCACAGGTGAGTTTATGATAAATTGGCTTCCTGGTCCTTCTACTCTGGTATGTGTCAGTAAATTTCACTAGCTGCTTCATAGGAAGCTGCAACAGGGGGGGAAAAAAAAAAAAAAAGAAAGAAAAACAAACCAGAAACTACCCTGCATGCAGTTATGTCTTGGCCTTCTCCAGGGCAAGCGGTAAGCTGCCTTTCAAATAACTGTGTTTAGAGGTTAACTTACATCCTGAAACGTCAAGGATTTTCTATATCACAGCATGGGGAAAGAAAAGTGTGTTGTCCAGCTAAACACAAACTGAGCATATGTTGTCAGCTGAGGGACAACTACAAGCTCAAAAGATAGTTTCCATTTTCAAGGAAGGATGAAACTTGCAGAGGCTGCTGTTACACCGGCAGCCCTAGCCATGGAGATACGCACCTTCTGGGCTTCCCCTCTGCCTTATCGTGAGCAACTGCTGCAGTGGTCTCAGCTCCCTCTCCTACCTGCCCTTGCCTTCAGTATCCTGGTTTTCCAGGTAGGGCTGTTCCATGATGAGAAGAGATGGTTTCATCAAGCAGTCTGTCCGGTGAGGGTAGCAGGAGTGTGAACAGAAAAACAAAGCAAGAAAGAAACAAGAGAGGCAATGGCTAACCTTGGCCTGAGACCACAAAGGGCCACCTCTATTTGCAGAATGTCTCGGCACTTATGTCCCCAGCTGGATCCTCTCTCCAACACTCCTCACCAGTGTTTCCTTTCTGGTGTTCAGGACCAGGAGGCTGGGAGCAGGGGGTCATGTCCTGTCTGTAGATTTTGTGCACATGCACTTCCATGACATGCGACACCACTGCCCCATGGAAAGTCAACGAGTGCAAACAACCCTTTGTTGTGTGTCTAACACAGCGGCACAGGCAACTCCGTAGGGCCACTGTGAGCTGGGATGCAGAGCCACATGGGTGATGGGAGCAGCATCGCAAGGGCTCTGCATAGGACCCTCCTGCAAAGTGGTGCACTGGGGTGGAGAGACTGTGGCCACACCATCAGGGACAGCCAGCTTGACAGACTGGAGCCCCTGAAAAGGAGAGGGAGAAGCCAGAAGAGCCCCTTAGACAACGAATTATCTAAATCAGGCACTAAGATGCAGCACTGATTGAAAAGCTTGTTCAAATTGCTTTCAGTGTGATTCATAAACTCTTCATGTAAATTCATACGTTAGGATGAGCACAAAAATTAGAAAGCTGGAATAAGATTGCTTTAATTTAAATAAGAGACATGGTTGTGAATATTAGGCTTTTACACTGTTAGCAGTAACCCATCAGATGTTAACAAAATCTGATATGCAACAGTTTTACATATCCCCTTGTGGGAGAAAGATCAACTTGCAAACCGCTTTATAAATCAGCCACACTGTTAGAGTTAGGCTACTGTATCTAAATGGCTTTTAGATATGCTTCCTGTTTTTAAGCTACCATATTTACAAATGAAAGCTTTTTCAAACCACGTCTTTTAATATAATTTGCATATTTAGTAATACATTGATTAACATTAAACACGGATTATTGCAATTTATTTCAGAAACAGATGGGATGCATTAAGTGAAAAGCCAGAGCGTTTAAACAGAGCACACTCCTAGGCTGACTCCCAATGAATGATGAATACAAAAACTTTATTAACTAACAAGAAAAAGAAAAAGGAAAGGACACTTCATGCTGGCTCCTCTTCAAGCACCTCCCTCGCTTGAGAGTCTACGAAACTGCCATTAAGGAGCATTTAAATCAAATAATGCCATTCCGAGATGCGCATGGTTTTACGGAAAGCTCTGGCACAGCGAAGACAAAAAAATCCTGACCCTGGGTCTCAGCCGAAAGGAGGAAAAACCTGCCCCGGGAGCCGCAGGCTCGTCCCCCGCTTCGGGCTCGTCCCCCGGTGCCACCAGGTGGCAGCCGCCCACAACGCACGTTTTCCCGGCACGTTTGGTGGGGGGGGTCAGCCATCCCGGGAAACTTCTCGGGCTGGGGGGAAACTCCGTCGGGTTTCCCTCTCTTCGCAGTGACCTCACAGCACTCGGTTTGCAAACACCCTGCCTTTAGTCGGCACCTGGTCGTTGGAACACCCTACGATAGGTTGTGGAGTTCTTGTGTGTGCAAGTATATAGATGATACATACATAATTTTGACACAAACCCGAGATGTATGTAACCTGTATAAAATGATCTATGAATCGTCCATATGTAGGTGGATGTGTATGGTTTTTTAATTGCAGAATGAGCATTTAGAGCAGCAATGTCATGTAAACGTGCTATTCATGTTTACAAATATTCTCCTCTAAGAGAAACCTTTCTTTCCCAAAAACACATTGGCAAGTCTTTCATCTTTATTTAGGAAAGTACAATGAAATAGTTTCAGGAAAGAAATAGGCAGTTTCATGAAAGGTAGGTCTATTGACAGTTTTTAAACATGACAGTTCAAAATCTGGCTGAGCTATGGAAGTACGGTACGGGAGGGATTACTTCTGTATGTGTCCTGCTTCTTCCACTCTTTTCTTAAGAAAATGTATCCACTGCTGGGCACTGATTAACCTGTAGCCTGACCCAGTGCATTGGTTTGTATCTTATTTAAATTAGCTTTCTGTATAATTAATGACGCAGCCAATTAGTCTGACAAAGGCTGAAATACCATAGCTAAAATAAGCTTTGACACTTCAATAGATCTGTTCAAGTAGATTACATAAATGTTTTTTCTATACTACCCATTCAGAGCCTTTCATTTTGTTTTACACATTTTACATTTCTAAGAGGAATGGTCCTTCCCAAAGCGGGAGGTGGAGATCTCCCAGGGGAAGCAGTTCTAGCTTCCTTCTTCTGGTCATTTTATTTCCAAGGGGGCCTCATCTCATGCAGTTGCACATGAGCTTTGCAATTTACAATAGCAAAGGAAGGGAAACCATCTTGCACTCCCACACACCCTGTATGCCAGACACACAGGCAGCATATTTGTTTTGGTGGTTTGGGTTTTTTTTTGCTGCAGAACATAAGTTACTTTAGGGCTGGGGAAATAAAGACTCCATCCATCAGAGCACATAGTTCATCCTGAGAGAATGGGAAGGACTCACCTTGAGCAAAGCCTGAGGGAAGAGACCTGGGAAAGGGAATGCATTTTTCTCTGGAGTTCACTTAGAGAATCTACTTCAAAATTTGTCCTAAGAGAAGGGACAACATCAGTGTAATGATGCTGGCATTTAGCTCCCTAATCCCCTAATTTCCCCAAGCTCTCTGTGAACACAGGGGGAAATTGCAGAAGGGCCAGGTGTCCCAAACAGAAACCTGCGTGCTCGGGTCCACCGTGGGTCACCCCACCACTCCTGCGGTCAGGCGTCCACGGGAGGAAAGGAGAACCCAAGCTCCAGCCCCCAGGGCTAGGCAGGGAGATCGGCCACTGGTGGCCACAGGGGAAGGAAGTATTTCTTTTTTCTCCTCCATCACTGTTCTTCCTTCTCTGTCCTCTTGACTCTGAGGACTCCTGTAGGGGGAAATAGTTTTCGACAACACTTTCTGTGGAGGAAAGATGGAGAGCTATGTATGACACAGGCACCTCCTGCACAGACCCCAGTGAGAAGATCAGCCTGTACACATCTGTACCAGTGTGGGGGCTCATACACAGCACTGCCAGACACCTAGTTCCCCTCCTACAGCGTGGGTGAGAGAAGGCATGTGGCTTGGCCTGTTCAGATCCTGCCCTTCGATCTCTCTTCATCTCCTTTCAACTCAGGCAGTAGACTACCTTGACTGCCTTACTTAAACCTCTTAATCTCCCATCCCTCTATTTTCCCCTCATTTAGCTTTGTGCTGCTATTACTGTATGCAACTCTGGACATTGCTTTGGGTTACAATTTTAGGAAAGATGCTGTGCACAGCTGTATCTTCACTTAAATTTCTTTCAGATTCATCAGCTGCTTAAGGATAATTGGGTAAGTTTCTTAGCATTCAATAGAGAAAATTATTCTGAATTGGGAGCATTTATTTAGGGAAAAAACTGAATGTAGAAAATTAATTCATGAGCTTTTTAAAACATATGTGCTTTACCAGCACTGGGAGAGAAATTATTTGTTAACATTTTCGGTTGCTGTGGCACAGAGCCAACGTTTCAGTTAACTGTAAAAAGCACCCAAAAATTACCAACACCTCCTTTCCCCACCTTCAAAGTTTTATTAAATACTCAAAAGTATTTAAAAGGTCAGTTACCCATTTCACTGCTATCAGGGGATTACTCTAACATGATGTGTTTGTCTCCTATTGTGAGTAGTGAAAATCCCCCTGTATCCAGCGTGTTTTGTTTGGATTGAGATGGCATGCAGCTGATGGCTGTGACCTTCATGGTGGCTTAGATCCCTGGCTGGCACTGATTTTTGATTTAGTGCCGATCTGCTGCGCTTGTCACAGGCTGCAAGGTGCTTTCCATGCACTAATGGAACAGCTCAAGGGCAGAGGGGCCCTGTAAATGTCTATCTTTCACCAAGACTGTGCTAAATAGAGAGCTGAGTTTTCTACATGTGAATGACAGACCCTGAGATTATATACAGAAGTGAAGTGCGAGTTCTTTTGCCTGGGCTGATGCTCAACGGTAAATAAATGTCACTGTAAACTGGGAAGTTTTTATTATTCTGAGTGATAATGAATATAAGTGTACAGTGTTAAACAGAATACTTAATATTGCCTATATATCCACATCTGATGGCAGGAACTAGCCATATACAGACCACTTGCCTCGTAAGAAGTTGTGTCTTTCCTTTGAATCCTGGAGAATTTGCAACAGAGTTCACTTTGACTCTGTCTGCATTAATAAGTCATTAATAAATCCTGTTCCTTAGTGACATATTCAGCTGAAAATGAATTCACCCCAAGCTCTCCCTAGCAGGAAACCGGTACACCGGATTGCAAATGGCAAAGTATTCCAGGTTAGTTCTTTGCTTATTCACCAATGTTAGGAACGAATGGAAGGCCAAGCCAATGGTGTCTACATAGGGAAAATCTCCTGTTAGGCTCAATGGAAGTTTCTTCCACCTATGAGTGCAGGGAGAGGCCATTAGTTTTGCCTCAACATTGTAGGGAGTAACGCAATGCAGTTTAGTGTCATATTAATCTTGTCACTCATTTTTAACAAAACAGGTCTTTACAGGATAAACATATTCCTTGCACTCAGAACATCATATTGAGTTGATTTGTAATTTCCATATATTAGAAGCAAGCTGGAATATTCAGATAACATAAACAAAGGGGATAATAAATACATGCCCTCTTAAGTATGACGGACCAGATCATACCATCAGTTTCCGCACAGAACTCCTGAGTGAAATCAGAATGAAGAAGAGCTCTGCATGGCCTTGGAGAGGAATGAGGAATTCTGTTTACAAGTCAGAACTGTCTCTCTCTCAGCCCATTGCCTCTCTCCTTATTGTTGGAAAATTATCTGTTTATTAACTACTTAACTACCTTTTTAAGCTGTTGGTTTAATGATTAAGGTTGCCATCACTAATTTCTAAGGTGGGAGAAGAAAGGAAAGAGTCTGCTGTCTCCTCGTTCTGCCTCTTGGCAGCTAACTGCGTTCTCAACGCAACTCAAAAATGTGTTTTGCTGCCCATTGCCCCATGGAGGAGCAAGGGGTAACTGAAACCCAGGGGCGCTTTCACCATGGAGGAAAGCTCAGGACCAGCTTTGCTGACTTCAGTCCACGTACTGAGTGAAGCTACACTAAGATAGTTTTCCATCCAAAGGAACACAAACAAGCCATGGTAAAAGGAAATGATTCAACCCCTCTTTCAACCCATTTTTTCTCCTTATGGAAAAAAAAAAAAAACACCAAACCCCTATGAAATTGAGTTAAGATCTTCTGAGTATGTGATTTATGAAATCAACCAAGGAATTTTTATGGTGAAGGTAGAGGGAGTAACATCCACTATGGAATTTTGTAATACAGAGGTTTAGAGTAATTTTCCCCTAGTCCTTTTTTTTCAGCAAATTTTTTCTATAGGAAAAGACCTATAGGAGAGGACCTGTAGTCCTGTCATTTGGCCCTTGAAAGTATTTTCACTGGTTTTGACAGACAGAGGCCAAGCAGGATCATGCTATAAGCTACGGAGCCTCAGTTTCCTCATCTGTGACAGAGAAGTGTTTTTCCTAAGGGTGGTGTTGGGCTAATTAATTACCATTACCAGACTACAACAAGAGTCTTACATGGACGAGAGAGTGAGGGAGAGATCAATCCCCCCTGGGGCTGAGATCTCTGCTCGGCTTCAGCCTGAGCCTTGGCTCAGAGGAAGATGATTTGGAGGGATGAGGGTGGCACAGTACAGCTTATGGCTGTGGATGACTGGAGTTTCCCTCCAGCACCTGCCATTGCCTACAGTTTTTTTGAGCATTGTGGTTGTTTGGAAGACCTTGAAGAGGGACACCTGGAGCTGTCAAATCATACACCGCCCAGAGCTGCCAGGCTGGCACCTTGCCTACATCCAGTTTGCGGCTGGGCACTCAGCTCCCTCCACCACCTGTAAGGCAGCCAGCATCTGGCAGCCCCATACCATAGAAAGTCTGAATTCCTCCTCTCCGCTTGAACTCAGACAGCACAAGAAGTTCAACACCTCACAGTCTTGGCTACCATGATGAGAAGGCTTAGTGTTTTTAGGATGCTGTTCAAGTACAGCAAAGCGTACTGTGCTGTGCCAAAGCCCCGACCTACCTCCAGCATGCTTCAGGCTGAAGATATAGGGCCATGTCCCCTGCCCTGGCACCTTGTCCTGGGGCTGTCACCATGGTCCTGGGACCCCTGGATAACCAAACTTCTGGCCATGCCTGTTTGAAAGGTGCTGAGAGAAGACTGGTCCTGGTGGTGAAACTGGGATCCTGGAAATAACTGCTGTGAGAAGAGCTTGGACATCAGTAGTCAAGACTTGATGTGGAATATCACAGCAGCTGACGGGCTGCTGGGAGACTGCAGGCAGGCATGCTTATTGATGGTCATACTTAAAAGAAAATGTACCTTTTGCTCTGGTGTAAACATGATGCTTTTACACAAATCAGCATCCCTGGATATTCTTATATATTCCATAGCATGGGACTAAATTAGGGGGGAACCATAAAATGACCCAGCTCACCTCTTAATTTCTTCTTATAATATAAGAAGAAATCAGATCTAAAGAGTAAATTTTATTTACCCCATCCACAATAAAACTATCATTGGAAATTCAAGACATATATGGACAGCACGCAAGAGCATGGATTTACCTAACACATAGATGAGGTTGTTTGAGAACTCTTCATCTTTACATTAACTTTTCCCCTGTAAAGCTGCCAAGGTCAGTGAGACCTTGGTTCATCTGCTGCATGCTGGTTAAGTGCTGGTTGCTTAAGCCAGAGCTGCTGTGGGACAAGCCTCTTGAAACATTCCTACCTCCCAAATTTGTGAATCAGTGGAGAACCTCACAGATGTCTGTCAGAGATCCTTTCCCAGCACTCCTTATCCCCTACTGCCATTTAGGTTTTTGAACACAGCATGTTTCCACGTGTTTCTCTGAACACACCTGCCCTCTGGGGTGAGAAAAAAGAGCATTAGCTAAAAACTTGCTTTGCAAAACTTACTGGAAGTGTTCATCACACTTTTTCTTGTTCAACTGAAGAGCGAGACACACAGTACTTCCTGCATGTGAACCATAAATCCCTATGGCTGATCGACTCTGCAGAGGTGTCGACAGATGGATAATGCAGTCGTTGCATCCTATGAGAGACCTTTGGTTTTTTAAATCTTTTTGCAGTTGTTTTTTCCAACTTTTTAACTGATGCTCACATACGTAAGACCGAATTCCGTGGGAGTCTCTGGGACCAGGGTCTGATCTGGCTTTTTGCGTGCCTGAGGCCGAACACTCAGTCACTGAAATGGCTGGAGAGTCCCAAAGTGAAGGATATTAAAACCTAATTTTCAGTCTTAATTTTAGAAAAAGCTGCTTCAGTGTTATGTGGTACAGAAATATCTCATTAGCTCTTACCAGATCCCTGCCTTTGGAGGGCTCTTTCACTGTGCTAATGGCACTTTGACATTTTGTGGATTACTCTTTCAGGTTCCATAATCAATTTAACATTAACATTCATGTAAACTATTAATGAAATAATATTAAAAAAGAAAAATGTTCCTACAATACTGCAACATTTTAATGCCTCATTAAAATCATTAGTAATGCTAATATTAAAGAACTTACTTCATCTTTCAGAGAACCCCAAAATAAATCATAATCAAATGTTTGGTAACATACAGCCAGAGAAATAATTTATACATTGCTGGCATATGGGCATCACGTACACTAAAGATGACACCGTAAGGTCATATTATTAAGCACTCACAACTAGTTCAGGCTTTGGAAAATCATTGTACACAGTATTATTTTATAATTATCATTAAAAATACTGAATATTGTTTGTGGTTTTTATTTATGAGAAAAATATATAGTGTGTCTCTCAGCCAGCCAGTGCTTTCATGGAATTCAAGTTACAAACAATGACATGCTTCACTGACCTCAATGACTTACAAAAGCCATTTATATTCAGTACTCTCATTTACGCTATCTTTAAAAATGAGTAAGAGACATATATTAATAGCAAGAAACTGGGAGAATGATTGCATCACTACCCGTCTCAAGACTTACTGCAACACTTCATTCTCCATCAGCTGAACTGGCATGGGAACGTTAAATGTTGTATATAATAGTTATATAAAATTTTACTACACATGTAAGGGGACGTCTGTGGTCCCCGGTTTGCTGGCCAACTTTTGCACCCCATCCTAAAGAGCTGTAGCCACCAGAGTAGCCTTTACTCAGTGACTTGTAAGGGTGAATCCCAGAGTGGAGCCTCGATTTGGGGCACACCAGGGCTTTAGCTGTGTAACAGGGACTTCCTTAACCATGGGCTGGAAGGAACGCTGGTGCTGGGTGTGTTCAGCACCGTTTCTGGGCACACGGTCTAGAGAAGTAACAAGACAGGTGCTAAAACTGAGCTGGAAAGCTTTCCCGCATGGGGGTATCACTTGTTTTAAATCAGTGCAGACACCCACTTAACACTGACGTGCCACCAGCTGCCAGACCAGCAGTCCTGCAATATAAAGTGGCAAACAGGTGGGTAACTGCCCATCCAAATCCACAGCATGGGACCAGAGAGAGGAACCCTGCAGCCCTTCCCCAAACGCCCACCCTACCAACCAGCTCAGTAGCCCAGGTGCCAGGATCTGGCCTTCTGGCCTTTCTCGGGGCAAGCCCCCAGGGGCACAAGCTGCTTCTCGCCCCGGGGGTGATCCCTCCAGCACAGGCTGGGCTGGGCAGGGCTGCTTCAGGGTCCAACGCAGCTTTCCCTGCTGTAAGCTCAGCATAGCCAAGGTGACCACGTTAGGCTGGGGACAAGCTGAGTCCTGCCATGCTCCACTGAAAAGCGAGTTTGGCTGGGATGCTCCTTCCATTAGGACTCAGCGTTCAGTCCATCCCTCGATCTGGAGCAAAACGCATGGGATTTTAAGAATCACCTCCTCACCATTGGGGGTTTGCTGGTCACTGTGCTAGACATTTGGGACCGGATCCACTGGATTAAAGAAGAACTTTGGTCTTAACTTCCAAAAATGAGAGATCCAACCTTTCCCGGACAGTCCCCCAACCCACTCACTGACCATTGCCCTCCTTTACAGCAAAGGCAGCTTGCACCTCCTCCTGTTATTTTGAGCGTTGCCTGACCCAAGCCCATGTTGCCAAACAGGTTTTGCTTTGCAAAACCTCCTCAAGGAAGCTCAGCAAATAAATCCAGCAGCATAGCCTTGTGAATTCAAAATCAGATTCTGGCATGGTTTATGTTTTCTGTTTTAATTTGTCATTTGGTTTAGATGAAAGGTTAATTGCGTTTTCTCTTAATATATTTAATACATTGTAGTAACAAGCAAGCTCTAGAAATGATATAGTCATTTGTTAAAAACTCAGCTACATCATCTTTAGCCATTCATGTTCCCTTCAGAGAGAAAATTAGTTGTTCCAATCTAGTAAGCTACAAAAGAAATACAGCCGACAAAGGGTGAAATATGAACATCAATGGTAAGTTTCGAATTTACCCTATTTATTTTGAATGTAAGATCTCATGACCCACTAAAATTCAGTTCACAGTGTTTTATGAAAAATAATGGCTGAAATTGAATGTCTTAATTTACATTTAATGCAATTAAGAATGGTTTAAATTATGACTGATGAACAGCACACACAGATGTCAGTCAGTTTCATCAGAATAAATTGAAGTCAGTGTCAATGAATGCTCCACTGATAAATCCCACTTTACATAAAATTAATAAAAATAAGGAAATATAATCCTTAGCTAATTGCAAAATGTTCTGGAATTCCCCTGAATTTGGTGCGGGGGGGGGGGGGGGGGCGGAGGAGTGTAACTAGAGAAAGCCACAAAGTGGCATATGAAGAGTGATTTATTTTCAAAGGTGCCCTGTATGAAACTGTGAAATGATCCGAAAGTTTACTACAAAGGGCGTTTCTGTGCAGAAATACCTTGCTTTACCGAAATGAGTCACGGCAGGGTGAGGAAGATGCCTCTAACGTGCAGCTGTGCGTGGTCACAAGAGTGCTGTGCTCCTCGCAGCTTCCTGGGAAAGGAGATATTCTGTGCCTCCGTGCAGGGCACAGCGTCTGAATTGGCATTTTCCCTGCTGTTGCAGCTTACTGGGGACCTGACTTACCTTTGCCAAACCTGGTGCCAGCAAGAATTAGCCCAGAGTTGTCAACCCATGCAGTAAACACGATGCAAGTATCATTCAGTGCTCTCACATGTAAACAGTGTCAACTCCTCCACACAGGCATCATCTTTCGGTTCTCTCTTTGCACAGGGCCTGGCACAGCAGGATCATGGCTCATTATACTGGTCCCCGTAAGCACTTCCACAGTATGGAGGATAATTTTTAAAAACATAATACAAATGCAGGCTGATTTACAGAATGGTTTTGAGGTAAACCAAGTGTACACCAGAATTTCACCAAACATTTGATAAATGTTTTTCACGCTAACACATGAAGGCAGCTTTCATTCTGCATTCTGCATAGCGGAGATAGATGCTTTCTAAATGAATATAAACCACACGAACCACTTTTCAGTCTGTCTTCCAGGAGCAAACATCAAACACGGGGAGCACTGAAAGCTCAATACTCAGCTCACAAAGTAATTATGATGTGGTCCTGTGGTCCTAGTGCAGGGGAAAAAGAGAAATACAACATTGAAGTCAGTAGGCTTAGGCTTCTGAGCATTTCTTCTGTATTTGTAAGGACTGCAGAGGCTGATTTTAATAAATCTAACTCTCAGGGTAAACAAAAATTCTTTCTGTGGAAGAACCAGAGAAATGCAGAAAAACATTGACCTTCCTCATCACAAAAGCCTACATGTGCTCATGACAATGACAATCACCAGGAAAGCTCTGGAGGACAAGCTTATGTGAAACAGATGAGCTGTTCCCTGTGATTTGGAAGTTATGCATAAATACTTTCCTGGGTACATGTCGCGGGTTACTGACCATTTGTGTATACGTAAAGAAAAATGCCTCTGAGATGCTCCCATCTTCACATCAACCTATTTTTAGCCAAAATATAGTTGTTCTTTTGTGTGAGGGAAATTATAATCTTCTAAGACCAAGACACCACATCTTCTAAAATGTATGAAAAAGCAATTTATGATGCTCATATAACTAAACATCCCAATAATATTTTGCAGTTAGAAGTTTTTCTTTTCGTGGGGCAATTTTAGAACAGGCCAACGGCCCAAGTTTAAATTGGCACTTAAATGCACATAGTGTATATTTGCATAGGTAGGAAATTAATCTTTACCTCCTTCAGGATATGCTTATTCCCCCTTGTATGTCTGTTCTGTGATACCAGATTAATCAGGATGCCTTAATTGTGTATTCTCTCTGGGTGCGGGTGTTCATTGTCTGTATGTTAAAGAGTTGAGTGTCCTACCTGTCCTTATACAATATGGCCACTGGGCCAATCTGTGCCCTAGATAGGTCAATTGAAAAACTTATTATCCCAGGAGAACTGGAATGATTTATGCAGCCCTTTTCTGGTGCCCAAAAGCAAAGGGATACAAGTTTAGGCCACCACAGTGTCATGCAGTCCTGCTTGCACTTTCTGCCCCTGTGAAATGTTTGCCTGCCATGCCGAGCTCAAACTGCTGGGCTTGCATTTCCATAGCCCCGTGCAAAACAAGCCACTGACCCAAAAGCCATGGGAAGGACCTTCCACCATGCTGAGCACCGCTGCTCCCCCTCCAAGCCATTGGGAGCTGTGGGTGCTCCACACCTGGTTTTAGCAGTGTCTCTCACACCATGTGTGGTGCGTACGGTGTCAAAAGCAGCTCATTTAATTCTTGCCAGAGACTGCAAAGGTACCAGACTAAGCACTTACCTAGGGCCAAATTCTCAAAATGGAGATGCCCAAGACTGCAAATCAAAAAATGAGGTATGTTCAAAAGCGGACTCAGAATTGCATGCAGTATTAGTACAATGTGTCTTTGCTATGCCCTTATTATCTTGTAGATATATAGTGTAATTTATGCTAATAGACTGACTCCCAAATTTACCCTTGCTGTGCTAGTTACTTTTCTAGAAAGTACAAATGGCACATTGTTAGCAAAGAACCAGAAAAAAATTGAAATAGGGTGTGGGGGGAGCAGCGCCGGTTACCCAGTCCAGCCTCCAGTGCACAGAAAAGTGCCTTATATTTTACTCTCCTTATATTTTCTAATGCTTTTCCAATTTAGTTTTAAATGCATAGGGCTTCATGTGATGGGGCTTCTCTGCTTCCCATGAGAAATTGCTCCAGAGCTGTATTATATATTTTGCTGTCAGGAAGCTTTTCCTGATCCTTAACCTAAATTTTTCGTTTGTTAACTTCATCCTATTACTCCTACTTATATCTCCTTTGTCAGCCTAAATAACTTTCCCACCCTCATTTGATAGCTGTACCCTTCAAACATTTGTAGCATGCCACCCTGGCCTCCCCACTTAGTCAAGCTACACATATTTTGGTTTTTTAACCCTTTTTTATAAGTCATTCTTTCCATTCCCTTACTCACATTTGTTGCTGTTGTCCACACAGTTTGCTCTTTTGTTCAGACCAGAAAGCAAATGACATTCCATACACATGTCTCTCTCGAAAATAAATGCTATGTGGTTGCCTGCTTGCCTCCTGTGTCTGCGAATTTTCCCCTATGCAAGCTAAACATATAGAGGGAAGCACAAATGAAGGAGGCAGGATTTGCATAGGCATGGAGACTGCGTTGGAGTGACACAGAATGCTAATAAAACCAGTTTAAGGTTTTTTTTATGTACATTTTTTTTTCCATTTGACTTTAAGAGATCATCACTCAATGTTATTTCTTAAACTGAAGAATCTAAGGCGAATGCTTTGACTTGATTTTAAAGACATTGAATTTTTTCTGCCGGTATAAATAGTATGGACACAGTAAAAGTACTTGAGAGAGCCTAATGAACCATTTCTTACACCCCATTACCTTTAGTCTGATATGACTGAGAGTACGGGCACTAATTATCCTCTCTTTCACAGGCACCGACATAGATCTACAGTAGGTCTTAAAACACAATATTCCATACAACTCTTAGCAGTTCCTCATGTAATACATTTCTGTATTTTTTTCTAATCGAAATTTAAATTAGAGGCATGCCACTTCCCATCTACCTGCCACTTATATATGTTTTATGAACAATTCTTTAAGATGATTCCCTACCAAAAAGTGCAGGTAGCACACGGCCAGTCACAGGGTGAGTCCTAAAAATTAAAGAATTTTTCTTTGAAAGGAGTGAGGCAACCATACTGTTCTAATGATGGAGCAGCTCTGCACAGTGCAGACTCGCACAGGAAGGCTGCTAGTCCAGGGAATCAAGGGAGTGTGGGACCAGCACAAGATCAGTGCTCATCTCCTCTGGGTCCCTTGGAGAATGGAAAATCGCTTTTACTAGTTTGGCTCTGCTCTTCTGTACAAGAACAGAGCAAGGAGCAAAGCTGATGTAGGGGGGCAGGAAATTATGCCTCGCTCTGCATTGTTTTACACTTTGCAGAAAGCCTTGCTGAGGCAATGAAGGTGCATCAAGCAATGCACATGCCCTGTCCTTACCGGTGGCTGTGCTTTTGCAAATTATTTGTTCTCCTGTTGGACTTCCCAGGCTCAGCTCATGTGAGGAAGCCCATCAGCATGCTCCAAACCCTACCCATGTTGATCCACCTGGAATGCAAAGTGTAAGGTACCAACACCCCACTGCCCTAGGTTAAATGCTGCTCCCAACTGGAGTGCTGATTTGCACAACTGTAACTGAGCTTGAACCTTTATCTCACGTCAGACGGAAGATGAAGTTTTCTGCTGGTTAACGAGGAAACACTTGGAAACATATGAGCTGCATATTGGGATGCAGATGGTTCTATAAGACAGTACATACATTTATAAAGGAGACATGTAAGGTCATTGGGAACCATCTGCTTTAAATATTTAAATGTCCTTACACTAAACGTATGAGTAGTTTTGCCCTGGACTTGTAATATTAGCCATCTACCAATTTTTTATAATAACGGTGAAACAAAAGAAAAATGGGAAGGTGGGAGACAAGGCACGGCAACCAATTTACAACATCTGGGCCCTAAACAGCCAGCTCAGAAGGAACTCAACCTGTCCAGGAGCAATTTGCACTCTTTGCAGTGGCTCACCCCCATGCAGAGCACATCTTTTGGGGATGTCCTGGAGTCCTACACCCTGGACACAATGCTGCTCTGACCCTGGGAGGAGGGCAGGCGCTAGGCTATCTAGGTATCAGGAAATCTCGATGATCCTCCTCCTTGTACAGGGTGTTTCCAGAGGGTAGTTTTGGTGTGATTTGTCTCGTCCAAACAGCAAGATTTCTGAAGCTCTTTTTCTTGCTCTAGTTGGTAGCCTAACATGAGTGAACATTGGGGATCTATGTCTCCAGAAACGCCCACCTCTGCTGACTCTGCACTGATTTCCCCCACCAGACAGGTTCACACCTTCTTTTGTTTTCCCCCCAGTAACAAACTTAAATAAACCCTGTCTCCTTCTCTCTGTGTTGCACTCCAACGTGGTTTGAGAGCACTATCCTTGCAGGCAATCACGCTGGCACTCAAAGAAAGCCACCACCCTTAACTGCCCTCAGTCCAAGCTACACAGACCCATGCTACTTGTGAAGACAAATATAGTGTTAAATCACTTTGGTCCTCCTTTTCTTTTTGAAGTATTTTCCACTAAGCAGAACCCCACAGGTAGAGAGAGAGGAGCTGGAGGGCTCCCAGGAACGCAGTGCTGCCCTAGCCCTGGCTCTTGGCTGCATCTCTGGCACCAGGGAGGAGGATGCCCACAGCCCTGCAGTGCTTTCAAGAGCCTCCCAAGGAGGAGCAGCCCAAAAGGGTCCACATACACTGGGTTTGGTTCCTTATTGCAGCTCTCGGCACCAACATGTGAAGGCAAAGAGCACCAGCTTCTTTCCATCTCTGGGTTTCTCATCTGGGTCTATCTAAGCCACATGCCTTGGGCTTCCTGGGACAGTGCATCCCATAGTGTTAGCTAACACCATTGAAGGGCCATGCTGGGACAGGCTGGACATGCTACTCACAGCAGGCAGAGCTGCCGCTCATGCCTGTGCCCTCAGCAGACTAATTTCTTCACGTACTTTGTGTTTTTTTAAGTCCTCTCCGTAATCTGAGGAACAGCATCAGTACAGCAGTTATCAAGCTACTCTTTTCAAATGGTCATCTGGATTCACACCTTTTCCTGGGAGTATGCATATACAATATGTATTATACACAAGTATATATATATTATTCCTGGGGTCGCACTTTCCCTGAGGTCTGTCACTGCACTGCGGTTCTTCCTTGACAGACACTCTAGCAAATATATGCAGGTATGGGGATTAATGAATTCACCAGGACAAATGGATTACTTTTGATGGTTAAAATCTGTTACCAAAACAGGGAAGCTCTCCTCTGGAAAGGTGTAAGGAGTAAAACCACAACCAAAATAATTTGTGGGTGCTTTTTTTCTGAATCTTTCTTTCTCTGACTGCCCTGAACTGTAGGAACAGCTCTGCCTGCAATTACTAAAGTCTAGGAGCAAACCAGGACAACCTTCTTCCCCAGTATGAAGCCTTGAATTGTGCTATTGAAAAATGCAGTTGGTTGTTGTTGCTATTACATTTCACTGATATTATCATTTAGAGCCTTGTCTTGCGCCTACTGAAAAGGCAAACTTCACCGCCTTCTGGGAGCCCCCATGCTCTTCCAAGTTCTCTTTGAGATTGCTTTTTTTTTTTTTTTCATTTTCCCCAGGAGATATTAGTCTGTGTTATTACAGATTCACTACATCTATCTTGTTATCTTCATTTCAGTATTTCAGTCCTTTTTAAAGATCCCTTTACAAATACTGTTTGCACCATCTTGATAGCAGCTTTCAACTCAGAGCAACAATGCAACTTCTTAAAGAAATTTGTGCATCTATCTATTCTTGGATAACATTCATAACAAGCCCCAAATGGCTACCAAGAGAAAGAGTGAAGAATCTGAAAGAGAAGAGAAGCAGCAAAAATAAAAGATGAAAAGCAAAACTGTGAGAAATAATTGCACTGCTCTGTCAATGCAATTAAAAAGCATATCAGAGGAAAACAGTTAAATTAGCTTACTGAGTGCTTACAGGAGTTTTAAAGCTCTACTGCCAGTTCAATTAAAAAAAAAAAAAAATACGCTAACAACAGCACACTGATTTCTAAAGCAGATGACATTCTCCAGCAGCCTGAGATGGTCTCTGTGACACTGACAACCACCTCCTCCTCCTCTCCTTGTCCTTTGGAGCATTATAGCCTACCCAAGATGATTTCAGATTGTCAGGGCTCGAACACAGCTGTTCCTTTTCTGGAAACCAAACAGCCCAGCCTTCCACTTTCTATGGCAACAACAGTGAGCCCTTTGCAATCTGACCTGCCGAGGAAAACCTGCTGTTAATTAAATGTTAATTGCCTTAATGCAGTCTGAATTATGTGGAAAAATGCAAGTTATTTTAATCTGTATTTTAAAGAAAACATCTGAGGCTTAAAATGCCAGGCAGAGGCACCTTATAAATTGACAGATATATATTGCTCTTGCCCGTTTGGTGTTAGAAGAGACTCCTATGAGTTTAATAGACACATTGTTCTACTATTTTTGCAGACATTCAGGTAGCAACTGTTTCAGACAATTTGATTTTATTTCTGTGAAAATCACAAATGCAGCATTAATAGCTAATTTTAAATTATATTAAGATCTATTGATTTTTTTTATTACATTAATTGTTTATATTTACTTTAAAATACATCAGAAGCTGCGTCCTTTCTAATTTCAGCAGACAGAATGTGTGATTTGACTGAAGGATCTTGATTCCTGCATAGACACGAACACCTTTGTGCTGCACCCTCTGGGGTAGGCAGACGCTTGTGCAACCATCCTCAGAGTGACCGTGCCACATGTGAATCACTGCCAGGACCCCCAGGGAAATAGGATTGCCTGCTTCCCAACTCCAAGTGTTTCTCTAGAGCAACCTGTCTCCCTCCTGCAAACTGCTGCTTAAACAACTCACCTTCTTTTAAAATACTTAGTACCTGGGCAAACAGACTTCATTACTGCAGCAGTTTTTCTGCCAGCTTGACCCAGGCTCTGCAGAGATTTTCCACCCCTGAGACTGGGGTGATGAGGAAGGGAGGAACTAGAAAGCACAAAATCCTCTTTGGGGCAACACGGCAACAACGTCTCCCCAGCTGCTCGCGCTGGCCAAAATTCAGTTTAATGGCTGGGAGATAGGCAATGGCTTGCTCCAGCACCTGCACTGTCCCCACTTGCAAGGCAGATGTGACTGGTGTCCAGAGGAGGAAACTGAGACCCACCAAGAGCCATGGGCACAGGGTTGGGAAAGTTCCTGACTGGTGCTGGCTGAGTTTATTACACTGTTCTGTAACTTCTTTTCCACTCTCTTTCTCATAGAAATGCCAACACACACACAGAGACAAAAAAAAATGGTTTATTCCCATTTACGTTTGGCTGATTCGAGAAGCAGGGTGGATAAAACAAGGTATGCCACAATGGGTATTTGCATAAAATCACTGATCATGTACGCATGTTGCCCAAACTGTCTTTTGGGAAGAATAAATCAGCAGGGGTGTAAAAGACAGACCTGACAGCACCAACCGCAAATGTGTAATCCTCTCTCCTTTCCTTTTTTGCTTATCTGCAATTTGCAAAGGCAAAATATCAAAGCTGAATAACAGTGACGAAGGGTCAACTTCTTTGCTGGTGCAAACAGGTATAACACACCGAAGTTGATGAAGTTCCACTGGTTTACACCAGTGGCAAACACCGCTTAAAATAAGCTGCATCCATGCTGCAGTGGTCTCAAGGGGATGTGGGAATACTGCTTCTGTGATTTGATGCAAAACTATTTAGAGCCTCAGAAATTAACCCCCTAGAAAGGAAGCTACCGGAGGGCAGAAGCCAGCAGAGGTGAATGCTGTCAGGGAAGTGTCGGCACTGCCAGCGCAGCCCAAGGTCCCATCTAAATGCAGAGCCGGCATCCCTGGGCACATCGATTTCCCAGAGACCTGCCCCTCCCTTGACCACATCTGGATTTGATCCCTAATGTTTACAAAGCTGGGGAGTGTCTCAGTGTTTTTATACTGTTACATGCATTATTTTTCTCATCTTAAAGCTGCCCATGTGGAGAAAAATACAGGACTTCAGTAACAGTTACCAACATGATTTGCTTTTATTACCTTTCTGTTCAAGACCCTTGTTTCCCCTTGTAGCATGTCAAATTGCCCCCAAAACCATATTATACAGCAGAGAAATGTCGTTCACACTTCACTGGCTATTGATTTACTTTATTTATTGGCACAAAATCAGCCTGAGATAAACATTTTGTCCCCCATTTCCACTATTGTAAGCGATATAGTTCACTGCTAGATAGGCAAACCCCAATGTGCTGGGTCACAATTCGACATGGCTTTCTAATCAATGTGTGAAAAATTACCTAATGAATAATGGGTTGCACATTTCCACAAACAAATTAACCAGGGTGAGACTGAAACTAATGATTATATTTATCTAATGTAATTTCACATCTGTTACTAGAGCTAGTAATTTTTTTTTTCTTCTTTCCATGGCGTCCTTAAAATTACAGCTCAGCTTTTGAGAGACAGACATTTTACATCCGTTTAAACAGATAATGTTCAGATTTATTAGATACTTACTTTTAAAACCACAAGATATTTGGGGAGTTTGTTATTATTTTGCAGCACTTTGTGGGGGTTGAACTGCCTTTTGAAATGCAGTGTGACCGGAGCCAGGGTGCTCAGACTCACAACATGTCCCATACAAGGAACAACAAAAGTGATTCTTTTCCCAATATACAGCTGGTTGAGGTACACCCTAATAATTTTTGCTGGAGTTAGGCTAACATTCACAGATGAAAAAGCACAGCAGTGGGAAGGAACCTCATGGGCTTGTTCTTTACCTCCTTCTTAAAGTAGATTTGTGTCTTCTTGGTGAAATGATCAGTTTTGTAAAACAGATGTTCCCAGAGTCCGACTGCCAACTCTGCATGGGTTCAGCAAGTGCCCCAGGGCCTGATCAGCAGGTGCTTCTCAGAATGGGGAAAGCAATTGGCTCCACAGGGTTTAATTTTCACTGGGTGTTTCTATTCTCCAGGGACATTAAAATGTTTTGCTTGGGCTGTCAAGAGGGGCTTGGGCACCCTTCCTGGCCTCCAAAATAAAAGACATTAACTTGCCTGTCTCTGTCCATCTCCTAAGAGAAGTGTTTCAAAAAAGGGCTTGTAAGATGGGCCACCAGGGAAGGAGAAAGAGGACAATATTGGGGTTTCCTCCCCCCTAAAGCTGACTCACCTCAATCCCCATGGGGGATATAGAGCCCCCCTTGCTGCAAACACTTTCTTTCCTGCTGCTGGGGGCTGTATCTGCTCTGTCACATCCGGCAGCTCACAGTTGTCTTTAAAGACATTGCAAGAAAACCAAAAGTCTCCAAATGATGTCACTACTTGAGTCAACATTATTAAACAATTTCACAACCTGTCTCAGTCGTGGTGGCAGCTTTCATAAGGATTTATTATCCAGAGAGAGAAGAAGGGAGGGGGCTGAGAGTGCGCAGAGGTTTGAAAGTCATTGTACCGAGAGTTTAATTATTGTATTTTTCACTGAAGTTGAAAGTATTAAGGAAAATCTAGCCAATTTCATATTACCTCATTTGATTAAAGAAGTTGTATGATTGTTCAGAATGTGTAATTGCCATTCAGCACAGCTGAGCTGAAAAAAACCTTTTTGACTTCACATCTTTAATACTTGGTGATATTCAGCAGCCTTATTGGATTAGCCAAACAAAACTTAGAAAATGACACCAGCTTTATTCTGAAGACATTCTGATAATTGATCTGGCTGAAAATTATGAGTAAATCAATGTGTATTTCTGCTTGGATTTGTTGCGGGATGGGGGTGGTGTTATTTTTTCGTAGTATACATTTTTCTTATCAATGTCAGGAAAAGTCCTCTATTCAGCCATGTCAGATATGGGACAATACATAACTTCATGGGTGGGTTTTCAAACCACAGGAAATAAAGCTTGACACAATATTATGTTTATTACATGGAGAAAGACATGCAGACATCCCACAGTTGTGTGCCTTATAAGCCTACAGTACCAGTTTGTATTTGGCTTCTTTATTGAGAAGAGAGACTCTAAATGTGTACCACTAAAAATTTTTATTAAATTGCAGATAGCCCTCCTTCCCTTCAGTCCTGATTCCAGAAATAAATGACCTTGTTCTACTCAGAAGCTTGTGGAACAGCTGAGGAACATTCTGTCTGTGTCGGTCTTAAACTGGTTAGAAAGCAGACCTCTGGATCACTTGTTTTGGAGACTCTTTGTTCCACCAATTGCAGAAGAGGTGGTCCATGTACTACCAGCCCATTACCTAATGAATAATGGGTTGCCTGTTTCCACAGATAAATTAACCAGAGAAGCAGACACTAGCAAGTGTCAGCCAGCCTGGTAATGGTTGAGCTGCTCCCTTCTGTGGTGGCATCTTCTGCAGTGGCTTGTTAACCTCCATCTGTACAGTGAAGGACCCTGGTATAACACCTGAAGAGGAGTGTTTCTGACTGCTGGGGTGTACATGGACTGGGCTAACACCCGATGTGCCCATTCCACCTGAAGCCAGCTCATGGAGACAGAGAGATGTGCTGCCACTGGGGGAGGCAGGGAGGTGTCGGTGCCAGGCACAACGCCCTGCGCCAGGGCAGCCGAGCAGATCGGCAGCCACCACCTGGTTCAGGGGTAACTTTGGTGGAGTTCTGGGGCACGTGGGATGGAAGTTGGAAAACAGTATGAAATTAGCAGGCAACATCCTAGAGAAGAGCTCTCGTGTAGCCACACTGCCCCAAACGCTTGACTGCCTAAACACACCATTCTTCCTAAAACACCTTTTCTTCCCTACCCTGAGCGTGATGGCTGTAGCATGTCCCGGGCTGCCACACCCTGCAGAGACCATGCAGCAGGAGTGCTTTGACAAGGCACTGCAAACCCAGTCTATTTCTTTATTCCTAAGGACCACCTTGACAAAGACAAAGCAACTGTGAGCTGCCGTAGGTAGAGTTGTTTGGGGACTGAGCTCAGGGAAACATTATATGGTTGCTGTTAAGAAGCACCTCATTCAACATACTCACTCAGTTACTTTTGCTTCTCCTTTATCTGGTGCATTTGATTCAGTTAAAGCCACTTAGCCTAAGTCAGGTTCGCTAAGTCCTGGAGATATAACTCAATACAAGCACTTCCTGTTTTTATAATAATTCAGTGATCACTGCACAGACATTTGTTGCTGGAGAAAGCAGTGAACTCTGTTCCGAAAGACACAAAGGATGGTGATGGAAACACAGTGCAAAGCTGTCCAGAGGGACTCGGAGCTTCTATATTGAAAGCACACGCAGCAAGATAAACCAAGCATCAGCTTTTCTAGCACATGCAGTCTGAGTGTCTCAGCCTGAGTCCAGAATAAGGTCACACTGCAGAGGCACAGCATGACTTCAGTCTCTGTGCCTTTTCATGGTAACCAGGCTGCACCGTTTGCGTTTCTCATTTTCCCTCTGGTAGAAATTTCTCACTGAGGGTTTTAACAATTTTCAAATAATGTCGTGGAGAGTGTGACAACATGAAATGAGAGCAGAGCACAATGATGCAGTAAATAGTTACATTATTAGAAAGGCAGATGCTGGCATTGAAGCAGGTTTGTTGGCCTAAAAAAAGTAGATTAGGAGGGAGAAAATAGACAAAAATGTGTGAGGTATCAGAAGCAGTTGATAGCATAATAACATTCATAGGCAAGCAAGGGTTTTCTGTGGCAATGTGAATCAGCTCACATGCTAATATAACCAGTAAATAAACCATAGTAAGATTCTGGAATTGGCATTATTACTTACCAAATTCAACTCCAGGCCAGCGAATCACGTCTGGGATTGCATTTTGGACTCCAAGCCCTGGCACTGGATCCCAGTGTGCAAGACAAAGTCCTGCAGCGGCGCCTGAGTCACACCCAGCCATATACAGGCAACCTAAATTCAGCATAAACCCGGTGCTTTGTATTTCCTATTGACTTACTCCTGGCACTCTTTAGAGTCCTCAGAGATATGCCCTGAGTGAGTGCAGGGGCAATGGTGAAATTTAGGACATCTGAACATGCTATGGTACCTAAATTGAAGCCAGCAAGGAGTGATTTGGAGTAAGGCTGTTGCAGTCTGGTCCCCCACTTAGGCAATTGAGAGGAACGAGGTCTCCTCACACTGCTGTGAAAGCCTGTTACCCGCCTCTTGTGCCTACTGTCCTCTCCCCAAGCAACTATAAACTGAATTCAGCCCATAAGAATAAACTTTAAGCGTATCTGAGGATTTTCTGTGTGCCTCCAGGGTCCAATGACCCATGTAACAACCTGAGAATCTGTTATTCAGAGAGCCTGGGCACCAACAACTCCAGCATAAGGCTTGAAGAGTTTCAGGTACCACTACCTGGAAAATCAGCCCCAACTGCATTGATGCAGGCGCCCAAACCAATTGGGAATATGTGAAAATGCAAACACACCTTTAGCAAATGCAGAAGTGCTGCTGTAATCCCTGGTGAAGCCATCGTGAGTGAGAGCCACTTGTTCTCTAGGATAATGCTCTAAAGCAGAGCAGTCAAAGAGCAATTCAGCAACTCAGGAATGCTCTAGCTGCCACCATGTCAGCTGTCTGTGCTTAAATGCAGCACATTGTAGGTCTCTACAACAAGCTGCATTATGGATATTTCTCCACAGAAATGCAAAACTGAGAGAAATTTTCATGTGTTGCTTTCTTGTGCAAGGCAGGCCAGACTGAGAAGGAAGCAGAGGCATCCCATGCAGGTACTCCCAAGACAATGTCTCAAAAACTGTGGAAGTGATGGCCTGGCCCCACGCAGAGCTACTCCGGCCAGCGCGGCTCGGCTAGAGCACAAGTGAGACTCTGACTGCCTTTGCCAGTCAAGCTGCTTCCCTGGGAGCCTCTCAAGAAACTTGTGCTGAGGCACAAGGACACCTTCAGGATTTTCTGCTGCTGCACAGACCCTGATAGGAGGCAGGACCAATTAAAACGTCCCCGAGTACATAGAATGAGGAAGGCTTTTGCCACTAAATGATATGCTGATGGGTCAAGTGCCAGCTCATTTGAATTTTTTCTGCCAGTTTGGAAATGAGAAGACCTAGATGTGACCTAGATATCTCAAAGTCATTTCATGGAGGTTCACCAGTGGAGTGGGACACACAACTATGGCTGAAGGTGAGGGCGAAAGGTACAGCCAGGAATGGTGCACTAAATCATTTTTCACCTGGTGTGATTCACACAGGTAATCACAAGAGTATGTGATGTGTCAAAATCCTAGAGGCATCAGTGAAAGCAGGAGTAGGCAGGTAGATAATCTTTCATGTAAAGGATCCCAAACTGCTTTACTCTTATATTAATTCTGAAGCTAGAGGTAAAATATGAGGATCAAGATGAAATTTAAAGATGAGATGGGACATTGTGGCTTGCTAGAAAGACCACCTCTAGAATGACTGGGAAACTGCAATGGCAAAGGTGGCCAGGATCAGAGCAGTGCAATTAATGGAAAGAAAAGATTTGTGTATTGGTAAAGACTTTGGGCAGAACAAGTTGGGAGGACGGTATTTGATAAAGAAGAAAATTCTGAACTAGTTGTGGTGTTTGATAAGAAGCTAGTGAAGGTAACAAGAGGATTAAAATTGATGGAACTTGGCAGCCTACATTACTTTGAAGAGGAGACTTAGGTACCAAGACACTTAGACACTTTTCAAAAAAATACCTGCAACTCTGGATGCTTTCATTTAGCAAGTAATGGTGTAACCAGCTGTTGTCAGAGTTATAATATAAAGAACAATGTGTATGGAAAGCATCAACAAGTAACAAGCTGGCTTTATGTTTTGGGTGTAATTGATTGACTGTAACATCCATGAATGAAATCTACAGATTTACACCCTACTGGAGAGGCTAAGAGAGGAGGAGATAATGAATGAAGGACTATTAGAGCAATTTATAGTAGACGGAACAAGAATCATCTCCAACAGAAATGAGAAAGGTCTGATTTAAGTGAGGATACGAACCATGTGATGAGTGGGTCAGAGGCAGCAGCTTCTTGTGTGAGATATGAAGAAAGGCCAGAGCAATCAGCTAATAATACAGGATCCCGCATCCTTTAGAAAGCATCTCCATTGTACCTGTGTCTACGTAGATGGGGTCTCTCAGAGCCCATCAGGATTCCGCACCCCTGCAGGGATCTGTCCGGTCAAAGTTTGGGCAAACCTCAGCTTAAAATTTCACAGGAGTTAAAGCAGAAAGGGTGAAGTGACAGTAATAAAATATAGTGGAATTATCTTTGAGTATTTCTTATAGTAATTAAAGTTTCAAGAATAAAGTACAAGTCATTTATTTGCTACCAAGACCTGAAGATAAGAATACAAGCTGACAACGAATACAGTTGTGGGTGTTAATTACTGCTTATAATAGACACAAAGATTAGAGCCACCAACTGTACCAAGTGTAATTCTTTATTTAGTAATTTAATATTCTTCCCTGTTCATCTCAATGCATTTTTATATGTCTGACCTTCTGTAGACTTCTCATTTTGTTCTCCAGTTGAAAGAGCAAAGCTGGTTAATTTCTGGTGACATTTTGTGGCCATGTAGCTGCTGAAATATCTTTTTACACTCAGTTTTGTTTATAAATCTGAATTCAGTGGATATCTGCCTAGCGACACAAGCCTGCAAGCTGGGTGACGTTGCTGAAGTGAGAGCCCTCTCCCTCATGGGGACTCCCTGAGTGTGTCCTGGCCTCAGGGGCCCAGGGAACACCAAAAACCACCGTGTAATGGCTGTGGCCGTGGCACAGAACAGCTAGACCACGCTATGCCCCCTTCAAATATGTCTTCTACTCACCTGGCGTATCATTGACTGTGACTGTGGCACAACCAGATCCTTTGGATACAATGACATGGGGAGTCCTCATGTTACAGTCAAATCAAGTTTTGCCTGGACTGTGTTATAAGGCAGGGCGCTCAACATCACAGCCTTCCAGTCATAGGAATTTCATTATAAAGTAATGTTCATGTCTTGAAGCAGGGGATGGTGCTTCCTCTTAATTATTAGTTACCAAAAATAGGGGAGGGTGCTCATAGTCATTTTGAAATGCTCTTTAAAAAGTTAGCAAAAAAATAAACCTTAAAAGCTTGTAAAGGAGCCACAGGGAATCATAGCTGCCACTTAAATTATATTAAAGGGCAATAAATTGAAACCAGTAAAAAAGAAATGTGTCCTTACAGGGTGCATCGTCAGCTTATGAAATTCACTGTAGCGGGAGGTCAGTGAAAGAAAGTCCATAGTTTGTTTTTTTCTGAAGTACTTTTTGGATCACTACCATGATGCTTCCAGTGCTGCGAGAAAGGGCTAATCAAACTTCATACTCCAAGGCACAAACTGTGTATGGGGGTCAGGAGAGAACGTCACCCTCACAGACAGTGTATTAAGCATATTCTGCATTTTCCCTCTCGACCTTCGAAGGAGGGTAAGGATCTCTGTAGAGCGGTTGTGTAACCTGCAACGG
This sequence comes from Aquila chrysaetos chrysaetos, assembly GCF_900496995.4. Taxonomy (NCBI): domain Eukaryota; kingdom Metazoa; phylum Chordata; class Aves; order Accipitriformes; family Accipitridae; genus Aquila; species Aquila chrysaetos. Next base: position 61,373,100 of record NC_044030.1, read on the forward strand.
CAAATCCTGCACAAATGCCTCTGGCTTCCTTCCTCCCGGGGAGTGATTCTCCTCTGGCAGATTTCAAAGATCGTAAAAGTGTAATTTTAGCTCTGAAAAATGTATTTAAGCATAAGTGTTGATGAACGATGCAACGTAAAGGTGAAGCAGAACTCTTGAGCCTCAAAGACGGTCTCAGGAGAAGCTGAAGCAGGCACAATTTATTGGCAAATAAGAGAGGTGACATCCCACCCATACCATTGTACAACATCCCAAGTGGAAGACAAAGACAGGGTCATCTGTGCAAGAGCCCTGGCTGTGAGGAGCGTGAAAAGAGAGACACCCTCCTGCTGTTTTTTCCCTGAGGAGTAGAAGTAAATCTCACAGAGGGCCTTACATGGCTATTAACGCAGCCCCTTGAGCACTACTCAAATAATGACAGTTAATCAAAGACAGTCCCCTACCACATCCCAGGCATGACCAGCCCCTCTGGCTCTTGCTGTTATTCTTGTTGTGATGAGCTGAAAAATTAAAACCATGCTGTCCCTGCTCCCCGCCTCCACCACCAGCACCTCTGTTTGCCTCTCACAGTTGCATCACTGCCATGGGTGATGATCAGTCCATGATGTTTAAAAGGAGCCTGTGGGTCCTATCTCTTCTGGGGCAAATTCTACTTCTCTGAGTTAAACCATGGCTGTCAGCTGTCTTGCCAGAGATTTTGGGTATACCACATACGTTCATAAAGTCAAACTGGCTCTCAGGCTATGGCTCTTACCTATGGCTGGATGAGCCGATGTGGCACAAGCTGTGGTCAGACATTTGAATGCGTTCCGTGTGTCATCCTTTTATTTCTTTCAGAAAAGAGACTTTATGGAATGGGGGAAAGCTTTCTGGCAGAACAATTTTGAGCACCTATCCTGCAAATCTTTGCACATGCGCCTGCTGAACTCACAGCTAGGTCAGCATGGGCTTTAAAGGCTGCAGGATCAGGGCCTTTGATTCTTTATCCCTTTTGTACAAGCTGTAACTCTATTACAGCTACCAAAGAGTTGAGATAGATCTGTGACATTATAGGTTGCTAATTTCCGAGAATTCCTCTTCCTTTTCCTTTTGTGGCATTTAGATTTCTTCTGTGTTTATAGCACATATGAGGGAAAAAAATAAAATTCTTTTGTTCTTCCTTTTGTCTCTATGCTGAAAGGCTAAACAGGCCGTGCTTCCTAGACCAACCGCTCTGAGCTCAGCTTTAATGGCAAGCAGGAGGTGGTCGCCTCCCTTTCAGGGCTTGCTTTAAAAAAAACCCAGATCTTAATTCCAGCATTGGAAATGAAGAGGAGTTCGCTATTAGCTCTCATATTAATAATTTAGAAAATACATGCCCAATCACTTGTGTTCTCTCAGTTCTCTCTGAACACAGCTGCAAACTGCATTAGGTGTTAGGGTGAATGGATGTATTTCAGATGAGATATTTGTACTGAATTATTAGGGTAGTCTGTATTACAAAATTACTAATAAACATTGCTTCTGGCTCAATTTAGCCTGAACTTAGTGAACCTAGCCAGTAGTGAGAAATCAAAAACTCCGAAATACCCGATGAATGAATCTAACTAATCAAGAAGCCCTGCAGGAAGTAGATGCCAGGATTAATGAGCCAGTGGTTTCACCATGCCATGCTGTTATTTCTTCACATAAATGCCCTCAGATGAGATTACCTTTGTCATGAAAAGGAGAAAAGGAAGGTTACATACTTTCAAATGACAAGTTAACTGCCATACCTCCATTACTGCAAGATACAGTTTCATGTGCAGAGATTTTTATTCTGAAAAATGAAAATTTAAAGACCACAACACAAATTAAACCACATTTTCATTTCTAGGAGCAGGGATCATTGCTGCTAGTATGATAATATAATCTGTGCTGCAATGTTATCTGATCCCTTGCCTTGCACAAACTTTCCTCCTATGTTAGTAATTGCTGAGTGAATGCAATCTCCAGCAGCAGGTAAGAGCAGATTCTGCATTCCACAGGGATTTAAGGGGAGGAAAAGAGGAGAGAGAGAGTGTCAAAGCATTTCATCAAGAGAGCAAATGAAAGGTTCAGTGACATTATCGTTATGTATATTCCTTAGACATTAGGGGTGATGTTGTGTTTAGAGAGATGTAAACCTACGTGGATATGTGCCGATGCAGAAATGAATCCATATATATGAATGTAAATCTCAGTCTACTTACACACTGGGTAGAATTGCTCAAAGCTAAAATGCACCTTAAGCTAAGCAAATAAGCCCAGCTTGTAACAGCCCCAGTGCCTGGTGTTAGCTACTTAGTCAGTAATAGGCTAATTGTTATTCAGCATAAACGTTCCCTCTCAATTTATATGGAATTCACTCATTTATTCTGATCACTTTACGTGAATGAAGCAAAGCTGTTCATGTTGTTAGGTGGAACTGGTCAGTGCTGTTTAATTTGTATCTTTTAAGATCAACATGAGTGAGATTTTGTAATAAAATCATTCACACACAACCTGTAACATGTACGAGTGAAACCTGCGGTTCCCTTCCTTTCATCCATGTTAAATACGTAAGAGCATCAGCTTTGATGTTTTGTGTTGCAAAGCTTCAGCTGGTGTTAAGGGTACGTATAATTTCAAAAATCTCCAGGACTCAGAACATGAAGATCTATTGCCATGGAAACAAATGTATCAAAGTTGGGTAGGATCAAAAAGCTTTGCTCATAACCAGGACAACAGTTGCATTAGAATATGGAGGAAGTGATGGATGTTTTAGGAGCGAGCATTAAGCCGAAGGACCTTTGTAAGTCCTCTTCTACAGAGCTGCAGCATTCAGTGTCCAGAGTTGGATCTTACAGGTTGTGTCTCAATCCCCTGCCCCCAGCCAGAGAGAGCATTTTTCTCTACCATTAAAAAGCACATATTTTTTAAAGATCTTCCATACCGCACTTTACAACATTCCTACATCATAAAGCTGTCTTGCTTATAGCAATATAAAGCAGTTGTAAAAATTACATGCTTGTAAACAACCTTCCATACATTTGGAAGAAGTAGAGTGAGATTTGCACTTGTCTGCGTGTAAGTGGAGACCTGTTTGTCCTCCTGGTGGGCCACGGCACAGGGAAGGGACCGCTGTGGGATTGGGAAGACCAAGGGATGCCCCAGATGAGCCGCCGCTCCCCTTGGCCCATGCAGGGACATCCGTGGGATAGGGGGACTGGGGGTACTCTGACCAGCCCTGCTTTGTAGGTGCCCTGTGCACCCACATCTTGGATGGCTGATCCAAACTGATCACGAATTTCAAACTCAAGAGCTAAGCCTGGGTGCAGAGGGACAACTGCGTGGCCCAAGGCTGGGCTGGGGAGTAGAGGGAGGGCTGGAAGGAGGGCCGGGGCATGGTGTCTCCTTACCCCAGGCGTTACCATAGTATGGATTATGGTATGGGACCTGTCTTGCCTGGCCTGGCCGACCTCAGGATGAGCATCCTGGGCTGTTTTGGCACCTGCACAAGCAGGCCTCTGCAAAAGGGCACAGGGCTGCTTCCTCAGGTGACCCCCAGCGGACTCACTCACAGCCTAGATGGCCAATAATTTATTCTGCTTTTATTTCTCTTTTAAATTAAATATGCATACGTAATATGCACTTTGGAGCGGGCAAGGACCCTTCTGCGGGTGCCTATGGAGCCGGGCACTCTCAGGTGTGTAATTAAGAGGTGTGTAATTGATGTACAAGGAGAAGAGATCTCAGCGCATTGCATAAAAAAAGGAAAGGCCTGGGGCAGGGAATAGAAGAAGAAACCCAAACTGGGCTGTACGGTGCTTGCCAAAGTCCTGCACCTTTTTTTCCCGTATCAAAGTTTGCACGGGAGTAAAGCGAGGGTTTTCTCTGCCGTGGGATTCATCCCGCCAGCAGCCGCCCACTCATTTCAGAGCCCGCAAAAATGTCTGCGGAGAATCGCCCTCCCGCTCCCGCTCCCGCTGGAATCCCAGCCCTCCTTCCCACGGCCCTGCACCGATCCCCCGGCCCCCGCTGCCCGCCCGGCCCCAGGGCAGGTGCCCCCGCTGCCCTCCCGGCCCCGGCCTCCCGCCGCCCCGCTCCCCCCTCACTCTTCGCCCCCGCCTTGCTTCGCCGCGGAACTCCCCATGTCTCGCAGTTTAAAGGCAAATCACGCAGAAAGATTAACAAAAGTTTATTAGTCATGAAGTATTAAAATTGTGACAATGAAAGGCTTCAATGCAAATTCAAGCAAGCAAACTATCCCCAAACTTGTGACAAAGGACTCAGTGAATCCCCACAGAAGGAAGTCCTGTCTTTTTTTTTTTTTTTTTGCCTGCGATTTAAGACACCTCTCATATCTCACACGCCACATCAAAACCTATAATTCTTCATATCACATACTGAAAATGATTTTATTTATCCATTCACATTAACTTGATATAAACGTGTCCGGAAAAGTCAAGTAATATGTTTTATATTAGCTCAAACATTTATTAAGAAACCCAAAATTCAATAAATAAGCACAGACAATAAGTTAAAACATATCACGAATCGACCAGTATGTAACAAGAATGCTTTATCTACACAAAACATCCTATTTCACATCGTTTGTTCATTCCTCCAGCGGCCCTGCCCTGCGGCGGGGTGACCGGCACATGCAGGCGGGCGGGCCGCGGGGCCGGACCGGACCGGGCCGGGCCGGGCCGGGCCGGGCGGGGCGGGGGCCGCGGCGGCGCCTCCGCCGGCGGCAGCGGAAGATGCAGGAGGGACAATAGCAGCAGGAACGTAAATAAATGCGTAAAGAAAGGTGGGGCGGATCGGCAACTCAACTGTCACGAAATCAAAGGTCCGAAAAAGGGAAGTGCTCTTGCTTCTTTTTTTTTTTTTTTCTTTTTTGCCTTTTTTTTGTGCGTTTTACTTTTACAAAACGAAGCTTTTTTTTTTTCTTTTTCTTTTTCCCCATCTCTTTCGCTCTCTCTCGCTTATAAATGCTTTATCAAAATCGATTTGATTCTCTCTGGGGTCTCCGTACCGCTCCCCGAACCGGCCCGGCCGCCCCCCGACGGCAGATCGCTGCTCTTAAATAAACCATAAAAACTAAGGAAACAAAACCAAAATGGATTTCTTTGCAAAGCCGGTCGGGCGGCCGGCGGGACCGCCGGGTCGTGGCGACGGAGGGAGGCAGGGCCGGGCTCGGAGAGGCCCCGACTCCTTCCGCCGCCGGGGAAGGGCGGCCGCCGGGCGGGCCGGGCCGGGCCGGGCCGCGGGGGGCGGGAGGGGATGCGCGGGGAGGGGGGGTTGGGAGGGCGGGGGGTGTTTCTCGGCCCACAAACCAGTCCGTTGGCGTCTGATTCCAGATCCTGAGTCGACTCCCTGGTAAGTCAGGTGGGGGAAGGCGGGGGGCCGGGGCGGGCCGGGGCGGGCGGGCGAGGCGGGGGTGCGGGACTTGGCGGCGGCGGCGGCGGCAGCAGCAGCGGCGTCGCCGCGGGGCTCGGCGGCGGCCATTAGGTGAAGCTCATGGAGACTGTGTGCTCTAGTGCTTTGCGGCGGAGGGAGGCGATGCTGGTTCCCCTCCACACGTCGCTGCTGTCCGGGGAGCTGCAGAGCTGGGGCGAGCCCGTCACGTTGCTGGGCCCGGGCAGGGAGGCGGGCACCATGCCGGGGAAGGCGGGCTGGTAGAGGTGCGACTGCAGCCCGGCGCCGTTGGAGCCCGCCAGGCTGTTGGAGAGGCCCATGGAGTTGGGCGGCGGCCCGGCCGCCAGGCTGCACTGGGAGAGGGACTGCGCCATGGCCTGCTGCCGGCCCAGCGCCGGCGGCAGCGGCAGCTGCGACACGCCCGGCATGGCGGCGGCGGCCCAGCGGGTGTCGTTGGCGTGGAAGGAGCAGAGGCTGTCGCCCATGGCGGCGGCGGCGGCGGCGGCGGCCGATGGGAACTGCGGCAGCCCCGGCGTCGGCAGCAGCGTGCCCGGGGCGCGGAAGACGTTGGTGGTCTTCTTGCGCTTCTTCCACTTGGCCCGACGGTTCTGGAACCAGACCTGCGGGCGGCGGGCAGCGACACGCACCGTTAGCCAGGACCCGCCCGCGCCGCGGCTCGGTGGGACGGGATCCGCCGCCCCGGCCCCGGCCCCGTGTCCTGTCGCTCCCCCGAGTCTCTCCCCCGCGGCCGTCGTCTCTGCCAACGGCCGCTCTTCCCACACCCGCAGCCCCACGCGTGCCCCCGTCACGGGTTAACGAAACCGCTGGAACTTTGTAAACGAAAACGATCGATGTGTCCGTCCCGGGACTGAGCCGCCTGCGGCTTCCCCCCTCAGGGGGGGAGGCTCCGGGAGAGGAGCCTAGCCTCCCCACCAAAAAAAACCCAGTAACACGAGCAAAAAATAAACGACCGGCCCACGGCTCTTGCCTTTGCGTGGAAGCGCTCCCGAGCCGCCACCGGCGCGGGGCGCGGCGGGGCGGGGCGGGGCGGGGAGCCTTGCCCCCCCCCGGGCCGCTCTCCCCCCGCCCAGCGCCGCCCGGGTCCTGAGGCAGGAAACCCTCCCGCCAAACCGCCCGCATTTGGGTCTTTTTTTTTTTTGTCTTTTTTTTTTTTTTTAAAAAGGTGGTTTAGGTAAGCGGGCGCTGGCGGTGCCGGCGGGGATGACCCAGTGGGTGCCGGCGCACCGCTGCCGAAAGCACCGGTGTGGTTGTTAGGGGAGAAGAGCCGGGTCCGGCTGCAAAGCGGAGGAGCGAGGTCCGCCCGGACCTGCGGGGCGTCCGTGGTTTCATCCTACGTACCCATGCTGGGAAGGACGGGCGCCCATTAGCGGGAATGAACAGCCCTTGGGGAGCTAAATGTTATATGAATAATCGAAAAATCGCGTTCAATTATGTTTTAGGGTTAATAGTTAAATTGCGGCTACAAAATCTTTTTATGTTTCATGGTTTACTGGTGTTGTAAAGAATCTCCATCAGGTCTGATCGCCTCAGCTCATAGCTACGCTGCATATGCTTTTAAAATGTGAATGTTTCCAGTTGAAAACTAGTGCATGACAGATTAAAACGCAGGGAAAACCTGGGGGAGATTTTGAAAATGCACACATGACAACTCTAGAAATATATTAACCACGAGCGTTTGGCAACTTTGGACTCCTTTTAAAATGCAACTAGCCCCTGAAAATTATTAATACAACAGTGAGAATCTAATGGAGGTTGGAATCTAAAAATCTACCCTGATGATGTCTGCTGTTACAGTAATATAGACATACTGTAAATGTATTTTAAAATATATAGCCCATTTAATTCCCCAGCTATAAATGGGGGGTTGGGGGGAGAGAGACAGAGAGAGATAAGGGGAGACAATATCACTTTTGTTTTTCTTATTATTCTTTTTTTTTTTTTTTTTTTTTTTTCAGGAGCCGAAGCTTTATGAAGATCTCATTGGAATCCAGCAGATGATTAATGTGAAGATTTGGTAGGAAATCTGGAGAGCTGTATTAAAGCTCAGATCTCAGGTTCATTTCGATCAGCCAGCCGTGAACTCTGGGCCGAATTCATTACACTTTAATAGTGCTGGGAGAGGAAGAAAATGCAATTTCTCATTCCATTAGAAAACTAGAAAATACTCTCAGCTTGTCCCCTATTAAGATGTGGCAGGTGACGGGACCATTGTGGGGGACACGGTCAATGGAATTACAGCACATTATTTTTGTTCGTATAAAATATTGAAAGGCAAGCCTGACTGTGCAGAAGTTATTTCACTGATTTGGTTTTTATGTAAATAAAATATTGAAAGTTAATTAATCCGTGCTAGAGACTAATGATTATGCTTATTATATTGCATTTGATCGCGTAATTTGCATGATTCTCGCATTGCTGCTTAATAAGCCATTCCAGGTTATAAATAATTCTGAAATTGGTTTCTAATAATGGCATGCTATAAAAAGAATGGTTTTATTACAGCAGCCTGAAAAGCAGAGCAATATCAGACGTGGAATTGGACTCCTGTTTAAGCACCAGCCGCTTTAATAATTATTTGAATGTATCATATACATTAAATACAGATCTAAAATGAGGAAAGTGGTGATTTATCCTAGCATCTAAAACCCTTAAAAACATATACAGCTGCTATAAATTAACTATTTGGAGCATTCCTTAATCAGTGTGGAGCCCACATACTGCAAGGAATGTGTAGGCAATCTGTTAACTATAAAGAAAACTGTAAAGTACTCGTATAAGAACATAAACCAATTACTATTTAATTTAAATTTGGTCAAGGAGCAGTGATACATCGGATTGTGAAGTAAATACATTAAATAAATTATTTTGCCTTAGATTACATAATGTTAATCATTTTGAAGTGTTAATTAAGAAGGTTATGTTGATCTGATTAAACTACAGAACATTATTGTAAAAAATATTTAAATTGCCACTCTATTAAACTGTTTTTATCAGCAGTCTCGAGCTATTAGCATTGGTTTAAGATTATGCCGAGGCCATTAAAATACTTTGTCTTTCTTCCTACGAATTTCTTTGATGTGCTGTTAGAAAATAACTATTTCCATTTTATATTTTATATTTTACTTCATTTACCACACTCCTAATATTGAAATTGGTATCATTAACCTTTGGGAAACCCAATAAAGTTTAATAGACCTCGTTTTCTTTTTTCATAGAGTCAGTTGTCCAATTATATTTTATTTGTGAATCTAATTTCTTTCTTAATTTAAACTAATTATAGTCCTGTGTAGGCTGAGTCAGATTGTTTTACTTTTTAAAAGCAGACGTGCATTTTTTGTCACATTCGAGAACGGAGTCGGTTTCCGTTCATAAAAATGTTCATTTAGGGATTTCTCTTGACGTGTCTTTATTTAGCTGAGGAGCCTGGGCTTGCCGAGAGGGATTTTGAACACCGGCTGCGGTGAAGTGCGGCGGCATTCCCGGTGCACTGCACTGAGCGGGGATGCGCATCCCACAAGTGCTTCCATTGTGCAGGCTTTCGTTCCCCGGAAGGGACTCGCCCAGAAAGTCGCTAAAATACCCTTCTACACACAAAAGCCGCATCTGAGCTGTCTAGCGGTTGAATCCATCTCCCCCTTTTCCAAATTTCGTTTATGTTTATTTGCCTAAGTAGTTTCCTATGTGCCTCTGTGCGAATATATGCATGTCTGCGTGCGTGCGTATATGTATCTACTTTAGAGAACAAAGTACACCCTACATGTTGAAGTTGCTCCCTACGCCTGCCGTCCCCAGGCATTACGGAAGCCAGTTCGGGGAAACTCCGAGTCCAGACACAACCGCCCTTTACCGAACAGCCTTTTCACGAGCCTGTGTGCCTCCCCCCGCCCCCACCCCGACCCTCCCGGCGGCGGGCTCCGGGGGACGCCCCACCCCGCTGCCGGCGGCCCCCCGGCCGTGCCGCCGGCAGCACCCTGGACAGCGGCCCCGCGCCTGCTGCCCGCGGGGCGCCGGGCGGAGCCCCCGGCAGCACCCTGGACAGCGGCCCCGCGCCTCCCTGCCGCCGCCGGACCCCGCTCCCGGGACGGGGGCAATTCCCGGCGGTCTGGGCTCGCCTCTCGGCGCCCAGCTATTGCCGGGGCTGAGACTCGCCCCTCTCGGGCTGTGCCTCCCCGGGCTCTTTCCTGGCGCGGGTCGGGCCGCGGAGCGAAGGGAAGTTCCGCCCGCGCCCCGCTCGGGACCACCGCACTGCGGGAGGGCAGGGGACAGGGGGACACCCCACGGGGAGAGCTTTGCGGAAAAGGGGGCCGGGAGGGTGTCCAGTTTCAAGGCTTTCTGACCAAACTGTTGCGTTCGGGGCTGGGTTTCCTCCGCCGCCGTCGGGCTGAGGTTTGGGGGCACCCACCCCCACCCTCCCCCCGACCCGCTGCGCCTGGCCTCGCCGCCGGCTGGCAGTGCCGCCGTCGATGCGCCCGGGGAAGGGGCCGACGAGCGCGGCGGGGACGGGCACTGCGCGGGGGCGGCTGCTCATACCTGCACCCGGGACTCGGTGAGGCCGATGCGCAAGGCCAGTTCTTCCCGCATGAAGATGTCCGGGTAGTGGGTCTTGGCGAAGCTCCTCTCCAGCTCGTTTAGCTGCGCCGGCGTGAAGCGGGTGCGGTGCCGCTTCTGCTTCTGCTGCCCCTGCTGCTGCCCAGCCTGGCTGGGGTTCTGGCCGCCCTGCTGGCCTTGCTGCTTGTCGGGGTCTTTGGCGCTGACGGCTAAGGAGCTGGGGTTGGATCCCACCGTGGTGATGTCCTCCCCCGGCAGCAGGGTGGTCCCTTCCACCGTGTCCGAGTTGGGAGCCATGTCCCCCGGGTGTCCCCCCGGATCCGAGCCCCCTACGCCCAGCCGACACTTCACCGCCTCCCGGTGTCCCAGCAGCTCGGCCGCATCTTTCATCCCTGCGGAAGCACAGCAGCCGCGGTCACTCCCCTGCAGCCGGGCATGTATCCATCAGAGCCGCTTCCCAGCGCACCGAGCCGGCGAGAGGCATCCAGCCACCGCCACCGCCTCCGCCCCACCGCCCCCCGGCCGCCCGCCAGCCCCGCAGCCCGGCTCGGCTCCGCGGCGCGCAGAGCCCCCGGCCCGGCGCAACCCGGGAGGGGGAGAGAAAACTTTACACCGAGCAGCTCCTCTTCCTGCTTAAATAACCAGCTCCCTGCCGGGCCTCCCCTTGCGAGACCGAGGGAGGGGAAGAGGGGGAGGGTAAGTTTTGCCGGGTTCAGCTTGGGTTTTCCAGCGGGACTGGTAAAAGAAAGAGACGGAGAGAAAGAAAGAACACTCGAGCCGCCTTGCTGCCGGGAGCTTTACCTCCCCGACAGATGTGCGGGGACCTCGGTCACCCTAGCCGATCTTTCCCCTCTCTTCCCTCCGCTCCTCTAAACAAACGCGTGAATAACCATAAATAGGTAGATACGGATATTTCTCTATTTTTAAAGGAAAAGAAGGAGAGAGGAAAGCGAGCAGGCAAGCAGGAAAAGGCCACCCAGAACTCCTCCGTAAATACCATCGAGCTCATCTGTCCTAAAATAATAATCGTCATCATCATAGTAATAATGTGTAGGTATGTATATAAAAACAGGGGTGAGAGAAATTAAATGATCCACAACTCGCTGTAGATCTACATACTCCGTAGGTCTCCTTTTTTTTTTTTTTTTTGATGTTAAATCAAATTAAACTTTAATACAGCACAATTACTTTTAAAGGAATTAGCCCATTTAGATTGCATTAAGGTAAAATAAGGAACAAATTGTCAATTTCCTGCCCCGGCTTCCTCCCCGCTCGCCGCCGCCGCCGCCGCCGGTGCAGCCGCCGCGGGGCGGGGGGGTGCCGGGGGAAACTCACCGAGACGGGCGTCCAGGAGGTCGGCGTGAGACAGCATGGCGCACCGCTCCAGGGCGAAGGCTGTTCCCCCCCCAAATTTTAGCGGCCTTAAGTTATTTAAAATAGATATAAGATATAAGATATAGATATATATATATATAGATCCCCTAAATGAAAGAAAATTCGGTGTGTGGTTAAAAAGGGGGTCTCTTGCATTATAATGTCCTTTAGAGAGACGGGGAGGTGCTTAACACTTCAATGAACCCGTGAGCAGCTCGGCGCGGGGACCAATCAGGAGGGCAGCCTGCAAATGTCAGCGCCCGGAGCGCCCCGCTCCGCCCGCCCGCCGCCCGCCCGCCGCCGCCGCCGCCGCCCCGGCCTCCCGCCGCCCCGGCCCGCACCGCGCCGCCGCTCCCTTCCCCGGCTCCGCTCGCGTCCGCCGCCCTCCTTCCCCTTCTCTTCCAAATGCACACTTGCCACCCTCCTCCCGCACCGGGTCACCCCCGATTTATTGTTTTTTATTCTTCCTTTTTTTTTTTAAATGTCCCCCCCTCGCAGCGCACCCCCGGAGCCGACCCGGTCAGGCTCCCGGGGGTGGGCTCGCAAGCCCCAGCGCCCACCGCGGGGCGGGATGTAAGTGGGTGAGCGCGGGAGGCTGCGCGGCGCGGGGGCGAGCAGTGCTGGCCCCGCTCGCCGGCCGCCCCGGGGACCGGGCTCGGGGGCGGCGGCGGAGACCGCGGCCCGGCTCTCACCCACCCGCCGCCGCCGCTGCCGCCGCCGCCGGGCCCCGACGGCAGCGGGGCGGCGAGGAGAGAGAAACTTGCGCCAGTTCCCGCAGCGGCCCGGGCCGTGCCGGCTCGCCTGGCCCCCGGGGCTTCCCGCCACCCCGTCCTGTCCCGTCCCGGTGCAGAAGCACACCGCAGCGGGAGGAAAGGGAGCCAGGCACCGGCGCGTCCCGGCCGCCCGGGGAGCGCTGCCTCCCCGGCCGGGGTTTAAATTCCCGTAAGCCCTATTTTTTCGGGTAAAGTTTCCAAGTTCGGTTCGCCTACAAACTCGATTTAAAGCAGTAAATAAAGTTAAATGCTTTTTATTTTCCTCCTGAATATGTTAAACTACTTGAACAATTTAAAGTGCTTTGCACAAGTGAAGCGAACCATTTCTAATGTTCTGATTTTTCAAAGCCAGCCAACAACAAAGTTTAGATTAGTAATATATTTCTAACCAGAGTAATTTTCAAGATCATTAGGCATTTATGTAATTAGTGCCAAATCTATAAGCTTTTATTACGATTATTAGAGTAAAATCAGTATAAATTTGTACTAATTTACTACTGTTTAGACTTGGCTGTCAAGCCAAGAGGTTCTTATTGTAAATGATAACTGAGGAAATTAAGTGCAAAATTCTGTACCATTTCTGATCCGCTCCTAAACAATCCGTTTCAATTGTATTTGTAGCAGAACATAATGCCCTTTTAAAGTTATTTGACTTGTATTTTTATTTGCAAAACAAGAAAAATACCCTCTACCCGGGCACAATGAAAACTGATATTTACTACTTCCAACTTGATTAACATTGATTTTTAATTCAAAAGTGATGCAATTAAGATTATTCATTTAGTTCAAATAAAGCTTCCACCAAAAAGGGAGCCCAGTGAAGTCTGTGTTAAATAACACAGAGCCAATGGCGCTTTTTTTACCGCCATCCAATTGACTTACACAAAACATTGTAAATACTGCATGCGAACAGATGCAAGACTGGTTTTGTTTGCAGCTCAGATGTGCAGGGGTTTCGGTAGCGACTGAACAAGGAGACAAAGGAACCGGCCGACCGATCTCTAGGGCAGTTTTGCTGTTGGATTTTTTTTTTTTTTTTTTTTCCCTCCTCCCCGCTCAGGCTACATTGATTCAATTCAGCTTTCGAGACGTCGGGCTGTTGCAATGAACCTGGGTACCCGGGAACGGCCGCTAAGAGCAGGGAGAGAGACCCAGAGCCGGGCCACACTTTAGCTGGAGAGAGAGAGAGAGAGAGAGAGAAAGAGGTGGGGTGGGAGTTTCGGGATTTTTTTTACTTTATTTTAATTTTTTTTTCCCGGTTGGATGGGGGACGGCGGAGATGGCTCATCTGTTTCGCTTTTGTCCTTTGAAAATCGCTGTCTGTGTGCAGCTCCAGGGCAGGAGGGGAAGCCCCCGGCGGTGAAAATTCCCGAGAGCCGCCCCCCGGCCCGCTGCCGGCCGCCAGGACCCTCGGAGCGGAGCCCGCAGGAGCGGAGCCGCCGGCAGGGAGTTGGGCCGGGGTCGGCGGGACCCGCGGGGCGCGCAGCCTTTGGCGGCCGCGGAGGGTCTGGCCCTACCTGAGGCCGGAGTTCCGCGAGTGGTCAGGGGCCGGCCGGGGCGCTGGGCGTTCCGTTTTAGCTGTAGCTACCGGTCAAAATGGCCCGGGCCGTGCAGGTGCCTGCAGCCGGCTGCCGCCGATCGTGCTGCGGGCAGGGTCGCACGGACGTGCGTGTGCATCTATTCCGTGTTGTTGTATGTTTCAGGTCGATAAATAAATGTGTAATAGTTAATGTGCAGACACATCAGAGTAATAACAATGGGATGAAATCAAAGGATTATCAATCTCTGTTAGTAACTGCTGAATAACAACGTTGCGGTGTGATTGATAGCGCGCTTCATTTTATGACTTTTCTATTGCTCTTGATTTTTATAGCAGTATAAACAAACTAAATCATTTCTTCCAAGACTTCAGAGCGCAGTCGTCTTAAGGGAAGGGGGGAAATAGAGAAGGAAGTCCGCCGGAGAGAAAAGAGCGGGCAGGGCTGACACTTAAGCGTGTCAGGAAGAAAATGACAATGGGGCATATGTAAAATACCCTAATCGCATTCCGCTTCCGCGCGCTCCTGTTTTGTCAAGTGCCTGAATTCACCTGGGCAGCGTCGGAGGTGTATTTACAAGGATTTTACTTCCCGTCATCTTTCCATTTTCCCAGTGTAGCCAGAAAACTGCCAGTCAAGTCCATTCCCTCTTACAATTTACGGTATTCCCCACATGATCACAGGAACTGAAGTTCCTAACAAGGAAAGGCTTTAGCACAATGGCCCAAAATCTTCAGTGTGACACGAGTGTCTTCAGAAATCACTTCACAGCAAAGTAAAAGGATTTTCTATGACGGATCCAGTGATTTTTCCTCAATAAATAGGTTTTAGATTGTTACACACACGTAGAACTGGAACAAAGGGAACTACCAGAAAATATATTGGTTGCCCATAATAAAATTTATTTAGACAGTTTACTTCTCATAAAAAATAGAGATTGAATTTTGTAGAGGAACGCCTGCCAAGGGGATAGACACTGGGAGATCATCTCCCCCCGCACATTTTCCTTTCCTTTCCTTTCCTTTCCTTTCCTTTCCTTTCCTTTCCTTTCCTTTCCTTTCCTTTCCTTTCCTTTCCTTTCCTTTCCTTTCCCTTCCCTTCCCCTCCCGGCGGCGCCCGGCGGGCCCGATCCCGGGGTCCCGGCCGGGGCCGGCTCCATCCCCCCGCGCCCCACCCTCCCCCGCTGGCCGATCCGACCGGGTAAGGGCCGCGGCAGCGGGGCGGGCCGCGTTTGGGAGCTCTGTAACCCTAATTCTCCGGTGCCGTGACCCTGGGAAGAAAGGGTAGAGAACTTTGCAACACCCAGAGCTCCCCCCCGCCCCTCCCCGCTAGACTCAAGCCCTGATTGAATGAGGCTGTAATATAACCAAGTGTATTTAACCAATTCTCTCTGATTTAGGAACAGAACCTTATTTTATCAGAATAATTATATTTGGAGCGAGAAACACGGTAAAATAAGGTTAAACTGCTAAAGTCAGCAGGGTGGCTTGGCGTAAATGGCTGATAAGGTTTGTAATTTGATATTTTATTTATGTATTTATTGAGCATCCATCCAGTTAAGGGGGCTGCTGTATGCAGAGCACCGTAATTGCTTTTTACACTTAGCAACGCTCCCAGCGTTTATCAAATGCGTAACTTTTGGTTGCCTGGCTTCTTGTTCGCGCGGCTTTTTTTTTTTTTTTTTTTTTTTTTTTTTTTTTTTTTTTTTTTTTTTTTTTTGGTGCGTGTGTGTGTGCGCGCCCGTGTGTGTTTCCAGACAGTAGTGCTGAAATATCGGATATTATTATTCACATTCCCGCTCCTCAGTGCTGCATTGTAACATTGTTCGCTTTAATGAGAAGCGCCTCCCTCAATAATTAACGACCTCACATTTCCCTATTTTCTTGCCTGATGAAAAGAATCAATTTTAATTCATTGTAAATTACAGCTATGCTTTTGAGTGTTATTTGCTTACAGAAAACAAATCAAGTGACTTAGGCTCCTGTTTACTTTTCCAGATCGGCATAGCCTAAACACAAATGACAAATCAAACTATATCCTTTCGTTAGGCGTAATTTAGAGTTAAGAAATGGGAAAACATAAACACGTGTTTTTATTTCAATCAACCCTCTCGAAAATATGACTTCTTTGGAAATGAAGGACAAGGCTGCCAGCAGCTACAGATCCCAATTTATTCATTCTAGTCAGAGCTAAATGTGACGATCATCGCTGCTTTACGACGTTAGGCTGTATGCAGCATTTTGTAGCTGCAATAAATACACTTCTTTGAAAGCAACTTTATGAAGTTCAAAGGCATCCGAGGCAAGAACGATCGCAGCTGATCAGACACGCAGCCGTCAGGTGTTCCGAAAACAGCCTCCCCGAGGGCGGCAGGGAGAGCTCGGGTCTCCCGTCGTCTGTTCCCAAACACGGTTAAGAACAGCGTTTTCCTGTTTGCTTATTTATCTAAATATCTGCAGCTCGCTCCGGCTGAGTCAAAGGCAGCGCCTCCGATTGTCTCCTCGCTGGCAGGCTGCGGGGAAGCTCTCGACGGCGAAGCGGTTGCTTTAGATTGAAAGGATGGCTTCTATCAATTAATTTTCATCAGAACTATGACAACCAGCCTTTTATGGGGAAAAAGCTATTTTAATATAAAGGTATGCCTGACACCCCCCCCACCCGCTCTCCCCCGTCCAGATGCAAACTCTTTATACACAAAAGTCGCCTCCCCCTGTCCTTCCAGCTTTGTATGCATGTATGTATGTATGTATAGGCTTTTGGCGTAATAATAAGTTCATAAACTTAAAAATGTGGAGCCCCAGCGCAACGCACCGTGCCTTATGCAGTCAGACACGAATTACCGGGGCTGCCCCGAAGGCGAAGGGAGCGCCGGTATAAAGCATTTTTCAGCTATACCTCTGCTTAGAGAAAGAGCACACTTCCGGGAAGACTCTTCCTACTGAGCTTTGAGGAATTTACTTAACACATACGCGTATTTTTAAAATCCGAAATCTCCCCATCCGGCTGGATAAATAAACCGCCAGGCGTAGCAACGAAAGAATACACATCAGAGACTGACGTGGATGGAGTATTTAACTTTCTCCCTTTTAAGGCCGTAGTTTTAATCTCTTCAATTACATAGGTGGTATATAGTAATAAGGAACATACATATTTTGTTTGTATGTGTTAAGTTGGCTGCTTTTCTGATTTCTATTTACTCAAGATAAATAATCATGTATCAGTTATTCAGTTAGGTGACAAGTCTAGTAATTGGAATAAAAAGAAAACACCTCATCCTTATCTCTTCTTATAACTAGATATAGCGCTAATAAGACTGCATCAATCTTATCTGGCAAATAAATAAAATAGACAAACAAACAAATTCGCCTCCAACAAGTTAATGTGGTGTATCTGAGTGGAAAGTAGATATTTTCACGCATTCTGGAGATGAGGAGTGACTTTTAATAAAATCACAAGAAAAACAAATGTAATTCTGTAAGCAATTTCAGAGCTCAGCCATCTCTCTCCCGCGCCGTTACTTAGCATTCTCCAGCCGTCCTAACCTTTTCTTTTAAAAACCAGTTAGTTCCAGAAATATGACTGTCACTCAATCTGGGACCTTTCGATCCACCTTCCTTTATTATTTGGGGGGCAATTCTAGAGGTAATATGGCTTATTTTACAAGGATGATTTTTGTTGACTTTTTTCTTTCCCCTCCCTCTCCCCTTCCCTTTCCCTCTTGCCCGAGCGCGGCTAATTCGGGGCGTCTATATTCACTCAATTAGAGAAATCTAAAGAGAAAATCGATCTTCCATCTGCAGAAATGCCAGCTTAACAAATTAGATTCTTGTTTCGTGCAGGTGATTTGGTGACAGTCGGGGAATTAGAAGTAATAAGTTGTTGTGTTTGAGACCACCTCCCCGGCCCCGGCCCTCCGCCCTGCCCCCGGCCGAGCCCCGCCGGGGGAGCGCCGCGCCCGCGCCCGCCTCGGCGCCTCCTCCTTCGGCCGGGCAGGCGAACAGCCACCGCCACCGCATCTCCCGCTGTAATTAGTGCTGCTGCCCTCCATGTGGGCTCGATTAAACCGTGATTTAGCCGAAAGAAATATAATTATGGCTGCAAATAAAATAATCAGCATTGAAGAGCGATTTCCTTAATGAGATGGAGCGGTTGCACGTCACGGAGTAAAGGGGTCTCATTAAGAGGTGGTAATGAGGCTTGGGTGAATATTGGGAGTTGCACAAAATATCTAAACTGCTGAGAAAACCCAGAGCCGGGCCCCCACCCCCAGCCGGGCAGCAGGGCTGGGCGCGGCGGCAGCCCCCGGCGCTGTCTGCGGAGGGCAGCGGCGCAGCGCCCCAAGCCGGGCCCAGACACCCCCGGCGGCAGCCCTGCCTCCGGCTCCCCGCCGCCGCCGGGCCCAGCCTGCCCCGCTAACGCGCTCGCCAGAGGACGGGCGCCTACGGCCGGCTGCGCACTCCTCGCCCGCGGGCAGCGCCGGAGATGGGCATCCCGATTACGGATCATTTTTAAAAAGCCATTAGCGCGGCCATTTTCAACGAGAGGAGCAGCAGCGCCTAACGGCTCCCTCCCCCTGCCCACCCGCCCGGTACACCCGGCGCTCGCCACAGCCTGCCCGTGTAGGCCGCCGAAAGCCTCCACTATCGCCGTTCCTTCGCCGTGCACCCCCGGCAGTCCCCAGAGCCGGCGCCCCGGGGAGCTGGCCCCGGCCCTGCGGCGGGCGGGCGCTGCGAGAGGCCGCGGGCAGCGCCCGCCAGGTGGAAAACAAAAGGCAGAAGCTGTGAGAACGCAAGTCGACTTCCCCCAACGCCCCAGCCGACAAAGCCGGGGCGAACGGCGGAGTCAGGGAACGCGGATTAGACCTAAAATGGCTAATGAGGAAAATTAATTACAGCTCGCCCACAAAGAGGCGCCCAGGGGCAGGCCGGCCGCCCCAGGCGCGAAGCCGCTAAGATGGCCGCCCGGCCGCCCGCCTGTCGCGCATGCGCCGGGCACCGCTGGGCGGGCGGTGGCGGTGGAATAGGGGGCGGTGGCCGGCCGCAGCCGGGTCTCGAGGTGCCTGAGGAGGAGAGGCCCGCGTGAAAACCGCCGCGGGTAGCGGCGCTGCTCTGGCCCAGGGCTGGGGGGGGGGGGGGCGGCGGCGGGCCGGGGCCGGGGCCGGGGCTGGCGTGGAGGGCGGCGGCGGCACCACCACCTCCACCTCCTCCACCTGCTCCTCTTCGTCCTCCTCCTCCTCCTCAGAGGGAGCAGGCCTGTTGTAGAGCAAAGCACTACCCTTACGTAAAATAAAAGGGGAGCAAATGGGATAATAGGCTGCCTCACGTTCCCCGGGGAAATTACATGCTGGCTCTCCTGTGTGACAGAGGGAAAAGCATTGTTTTGCTTTTGCCCTCAGCTTTTTGGTTTGTTTTTAATAGTGTAAAATTGGGCATGTCTTGGTGTTTTGTCACCTAATCAAGAAAAACAGCTTGCATATGAAATACTAAAATAAAATAAAGGCCAGGGTATTTTTCTTTCTTTGCTTATGCTCTCAGTAACTTAAAGAGGAGATGGAATCTACATTTTGTTCTCATTATCACCAAAAACATTTCACCTTTCAGTCCGATACCTGCAATAGACGGTAAAGGTCAAGTTTCTAGATTAGGAAAAAGGTCTGTGTGACATTAGCAAAAAATTTGGGAAGGCTGTGCTCAGCAATGAGGGAGCGGAGAGTTGCAGGAGCACCCGTGACCCCTGGGTTGAAGACTCGTCGTGCTCCTCTACCATGGTGAGGTTACTTTTTTTGTTTTGACTGAGTTCCTCTGCGTTTTCGGTGTATTTTGTATATGTAGAATGTTTTGTAGTCTTAAACTATTTACAGCTTACGTATATACATCCCAAAGAGTGACATTTGTTACCTATTATGGTACTTTGTAAAACAGTGGAGATGTGCCAGGGCCAGTCAGCCTCTAGTTCGGGATATCCTATTGGCAGTATTTATGTTTATAACCATAAACACGTTAGCCCTAAGGGACAGCTCTCTTAAGATTGTAGTTTGGTTGGTTTTTTTTCTTCTAGGAAGAAACATTTTTGGGTTTTGGATAATTGGTTCTGTTGGAAGAAATTACAAATCATGTTTAGAGGAAAAAAATCAGGATTCTCAGGACACTGCTACTGGCTGGAAAGAGGTAAATAAATATTTTCTCAAAAACCATTCTTTTTCAGTTTTTTGTTTGGGTTTCATTTTCAGACCCTCTACCATTGTTTGCTTAATCTGTGTTCTCCTCTTTGCATAGACACAAACTCTTCTGCCTGTGGGCCTGTCTTCTCCTGATTAGTCTGGCCAGTGGCTGATACTGAAATGTTTGAAACTGCATTCTGCAAAAATGTCCTAGTTTCAGCTGGGATAGAGTTAACTGTCTTCCTAGTAGCTGGTACAGTGCTATGTTTTGAGTTCAGTATGTGAAGAATGTTGATAACGCTGATGTTTTCAGTTGTTGCTAAGTAGCGTTTAGACTAAAGTCAAGGATTTTTCAGTTTCTCATGCCCAGCCAGCGAGAAAGCTGGAGGGGCACAAGAAGTTGGGAGGGTTCACAGCCAGGGCAGCTGACCCAAACTGGCCAACGGGGTATTCCACACCATGGGACGTCACATCTAGTATAGGAACTGGGGGGAGTGGGGGCGGGGGATCGCCGCTCGGGGACTAGCGGGGTGTCAATTGGCGGGTGGTGAGCAATTGCACTGCGCATCATTTGTACACTCCAATCCTTTCATTATTGCTGTTGTCATTTTATTAGTGGTATCATTATCATTATTAGTTTCTTCTTTTCTGTTCTATTAAACCGTTCTTATCTCAACCCACGGGTTTTGCTTCTTTTTCCCTATTTTCTCCCCCATCCCACTGGGTGGGGGGGTGTGAGTGAGCAGCTGCGTGGTGCTTAGTTGCTGGCTGGGGTTAAACCACGACAAAAAAGAAGATCTCTGCCTTGTAAAATTGTCATGAATGTGGGACAGTTTTCTCATGCTCCAGCTGTAGTGAGGAACTGTACAAACCTCAATATAAGTCTTGTGGATTTCTTCACATTTAAGCCTAGCTGTCCCTTCTCAACTGAAAGCACAGGTTAACTATAGTAGATGTTTACTGTAAGCAGGGTGCTATGAGGGGAGCTGAGTCTCAGCACCCAGAATTTTGTATCCTCTGTTGCTAGGGAAGCTACAGGACTGAAAGCCATTTTTTCTTTATGTTCCAGTTGAGAAGAAGGGAACAAATTTTGTAATGGGCAGAAGGTACTTTGTGTGTTGGGAGAAGTAGTGTGTTTGGGGACTGCAATACTGTACAGAAAAAGTATTTTAGTTAGCTGTAGAGTAGTGACCAGGCAGGTAATAATAAAAGACCTGGCACCGCCTTTGCCTCCATTATTGAAAGAGCAGCATGTGCTCATGATTGCAGCTGGTCAGACTGCGGGTAACTGCCTCATCCCTTAGTGACAAGCACTGGGGTAACTGTTCTCATCTGATTAATACAGGCTTCCAGTCAACACAGTGGAGCAATAATGTCACAAGTGTGGTAAGTACCTGACTAGGTTTATCTTCATCTGGCATAAATGAAGTCTGCTCTATGTGGGTTACTTTTGGCCTAAAATAGTAGCTATTACTTGGTTGGGTAAACTTGCATGAAAGCACGCCTTAGAGTCATGGCATGAAAGAGTTTAGCCTTGCAGCCACAGAAAACGCAGAACACAATGGCAGTAGTGGCATCTTCTAAGCCTCAGCTGAAAGAGGCCTTTTGGGTCAGTGAGTCCAGCAACTCCATCATAATTACTGCCCTTTTCATAGTCAGATGAGAGTGGTTTTCAACTGGAGGTACTGGGTTTTGCTTTTTAGCGTTGGGGGCAAGGATGGTGTTGTTATTCCTTTCCACTCTTTGAAGGTGAGGAACTAAAGAGAAAGTCACATGTTGGGGTGTCCAGATTGGGGAGGGAGCCAGAACGCAGTGTGGGGCTTGGTTACTGGCAATCAGCAAATCAAGTCTCTGTGTGCAGTGCTGGCCTCTTTGAACGTTAATAAAGTTCTGCTTCCTTCCTAAGCCACATCATTTACAGCTAACAAAGCAGTGAGGGGTTGCAGGAGGGAGAGCCTCGTGTAGGGGATGGTGACATGCTGGGGGAGGAAACTTCCTGCAAATGGCCTTCTTTACTTCGGATGGCTCCCAGCTGTCACTGCTCTTCTCTCCTATGCTGTCTTCAGAGTATGCCTTCCTTCTGCTCTGCAGGGGGAGAATTAGAGAGGCAGAGATAAAATAGCCCAATACAGTCAGGATAAGTGTGTTCCGTTTTGAACTCAAATGTTTGAAAACAGTAGCAGGCTCCTTGGACTGCTTATTGAGATTCCTAGTGGGAATAAGAACTCCAGGAAGGCTGCTCTGTATATAAGCATTGGTAAGACTTCTGTCACAGAGTTGTAGCTCAAAAAGTAGCTGATGGGGGGGTAAATGTTTTGTCTTGTGACATCTTTACAAGGTCTTTATCCTGGATTGCAAAGCATGCTGTCCTTTGTGATCATCTTGCCACGATTCCATTTTTAGCACAGTGTATGTGCTTTTGGGCAGCTGTTGGGTTTCAGAAGGTAGGGTGTGATTCTCTCTTTGGCTTGAGATATGCATTTGGATTCATCTTCTGCCTGGGGCCCAACTCTTGTACATCCAGAGTTAAGTCTAACTACCTGGCAATAGGCTCTCCAGCTCTTAATCCTTTTCATTCTGTCCTCTCCACCTGGCCACTTCAATGAGATTTACCACTGTTGACAACCTGAGTTCTAGTGCAGAAGACTTTAAAAAAACAGGTAGAGGTTGAAGGTACCTTTTCATGTGTTAATCTTGCAATATGTGTGATTTTTTTCTCTTGTAAGAGAATAATTGCTTCTGCTTGGTTAACAGTATTAACTACCTGTAATACAACATACTGCGTACTTAAAATATCCTGGGATGATTAACTTCTGTGCTTAAAACTGTCAAGAAGTTCTGAAGCTTGTGTGTTTGAGTGTAAACTTCTTAATGATAAAGTACTTCTTGCTTCTTCAGTTAAGTGTCGTTTGTTCACTTAACTTTCACCAGAGGACAGAATTACTAAATTGAAATAATCCCGACATCGCCACTGAGAGAACAAAATTTAAAACACTTAGGGTGGTTTTCCTTTTTGTTTTGTTTTGTGGAAGAGTGAACTAAAGGTTAGAAAGGCTAACTGATGTGCCGAAGAATAACAAAACGAAACTGTGGTGCTGTTGGTAACCTGGCCCCTATAGTGGTCTACTGCTCTGCCTAGTAATAGCTCTAAAACAAAGTACAGTTTGTCTGTGTCTGGCTCATCAAGCATCTGGCCAGTGTGGGAGTTTTCCTTTTGCTTGTGAAGCTACAGAACTTTCTTTATATTTTCCTGTTTGAGCTTCATGAAGGAGACATAAAACTTGAAAGTAGATTGTCTATTTCTGAAGGACCTCTATATGAAGAGTAGCATATCTCTTTGAAGTTAAGCCAGCTGTGAAGTGCTCTTGATCATAGGCAGCTGATGATGCTGCAATTTTTGAGTAAAGTTTGATATTTGGAAGTCTAAATAGAGAGTATTGGTGTAGCTCCAGCTGAGTTTTTCATTAAAAATGAATAGGAGCCTTTCTGAAAGGTGACGTGCTTGGTGCAGAAGGGACTGGAATCTTCTGTTTACCCACAGGACATGCATAGTCTTGGCAAAACGTCTGACCTTTCCTACCTTGACTTCTAATTTCTGTGATGTGTCTTGACGTGGCTCTGGCAGTACTCCCTTTTAATGATAAGAAGATAGTTTAATGATAGGAAGGTAGTTTAGTTTCCATGTCAGCTCCGTTCTAGGCTCCTTTGAAGAGGCTAGTATTTAGGACGTGGGTTCTTCCTTCTCGCCCTTCTGTTACCCATAAGAGAAATGGCTCTGCCTTGGAACCCTTCACAGTTTAGCAGTGTCCCATTTGCTATATGCTATTACAGGATTTTAGTTGTCACCTCTGCTCTCCTAGCTGTCCTTTGTTCCTGTAAGACTGCATTTTTTATTTTCTTCCATAGCTTTTGTTGCATATAGCTGTTGTTACACAGGGGCTTAAATTCAAAGCTAAGTGAGAACACTGGTTATCCTCCTTCCAGTTTAATGCAGTCTCAGGTCTGCCTACCTGTGGAAACAAACTGATTTCCAGTAGTAGCCAGGTGGTGTGGCCACCATCATTGCCTCCTGGCTGAGACTTGGTTACCTTTTTTTTAAAGTGTTTGCATGTCTCATTCATATATTCACATGATCATTGACACCATAAACTCGCTTGGATTATTGTTCTCCTTTATTTGTACAGCCTCAGCACAGTGAGGACCTAATGTGATAGCTATTTAGATGCTGTCTCTGTAAAAGCTCAATAATATTCAGAAATGGACTGGGTTCACCATCTCACGTTATGTAGGCTGCTGAACAGTGTGTAGTTGATAGTTAACGATTTAAAATTTGTTTGACCAAGTAATCTGAGGTTTGTTAGCTTTGATGTGAAAATTGCTTAACTTTGATCACTCTAAAAGCTTCTTTTTTCCCCCCACTAGCTCCATCTACTGTGCCTGAGGGTACAAGTGGAATTTCATATGTCTTCAGTGTGGGTTGTCATGAGTCCACATTAGCCAGAAATTTCCAGTTGACTCAATATTCCTCAAATCAGGGGGTAGCACTCTGAAAATAGCAAAGGCAAAGAAAATGAGAGTTGGTCTCTGGATCATTTAAAAACAAATCAGTTAAAGAATTCAGTATAGGTAGTTGTATCTTTTTTGATTTCACTGTTTAAAACTTCAGTTTCATGTATACTTCCTTAATTTAAAGGAGTATAAAACTTACGTTTACAGCTGTTTAATTTGCTCGACTAAGAGTAACAGTTTAGTTTTTGGTTTTTTCACACTGTTTAGAAGGCAGCTTGCTCTGTTGTGTGGGTTAGAGTTTTTATTGCTTTTTTTTTTTTGAAGATAACAAATGGTATTTGATGCATTAATAGGGGCAAGGTCCATGAGTAGGTATTGGCCATGATACAGCCTTTGAGAGAGGAAGTTTCTTAACTTACTGATTTCCCTAGCAGAGCTTCCTAGTTCTCACCAAGGATTGCTCTTATACTTGTTTTTATGCTTTTCCCTTGAGTTTTGGCTACTGGCTTTTGT
Organism: Aquila chrysaetos chrysaetos; assembly: GCF_900496995.4. Classification (NCBI taxonomy): domain Eukaryota; kingdom Metazoa; phylum Chordata; class Aves; order Accipitriformes; family Accipitridae; genus Aquila; species Aquila chrysaetos. The sequence goes on from NC_044030.1 coordinate 61,397,936, forward strand.
GTCCCCCAGCTCAAGAGAGTGAGAATACAGCTCCCTGCTGCTGCCACAATGATGCAATTGAGTTTCCTGCATTTGTGGAAATTGCAGGAGTCAGCACATAGGAGTGTGAGGGTTGATCTTCACCCTGAGAAAACTGCATTCCTGCCCAGGGTGTTTCCCCTGGCTTCTGCTGGCATCAGGATGACTGGGGGAAAGAGCCCTTGGTCTGGTATTAGGAGCTGTTCTGGCTTCTTACAAACCCTGTGGTGTGCTGGGTGATAGTGCTTAAGCCTTCCTTTTCCAGGTTCAGCTTGGCACCTAGATAACATGGTGGTAGATATTGTGTAAAAGACCCAAGAGAATGAAACATAACACATTAGTCCTTTTTTGAAAGCATTTTTATGCAAAAATATGAAGTTTATCTTCTGTGTTGAAAACAGAGGACAAATTATAAAACTGACATATCTGATGAATTGGCTTTGAAAGGTACCATCTTCATTTGCAAATGGAGTATTTTATTTTATTATTATTTTTAACCCACTCCCTTGGAAATGTGTAGAAGCAGTAAAACAGCAGGAAGCCAAGTCACTAAAAGCATCCAGAGGAATTTCATTTTATTTTCATAAACTAATCTACCCACTCACATCTATCTGTGTAAACTAATTACTTTTTTAATTAGGTAGCCTTTTTGATTGCTTATGGAGAGCTGTGGTGAAATTTACCACTAATTATGCTGGGGCAGGAGGAGGCTTCTGGATTGTTAGGAAGGATGAGAAAATTTTACTTCCTTTTGTTGAAAAGGGAAGCAAGTAGTAATTGATACATAAATAATATGCTTATTTTTCCAATTTCAACCTATTCAGCTTCTGTTAACCTTACTAATTGAGGCTCTTTCTATGGGTCATTGTGTTTCCTTCCATCTAATGTAACATCTAGAGGAACTTCAGAACAATAAGGAAACAAAACTGCTGTAAAGTTGAAGTTTTCCTTCTTCCTGTTAAAGGTAATGTTCATGCGGAGTGGTTCTAGATTTTGGACTTTGGTTGAGTTCCAGTGACATTTGCCCCGAAGTGCTAGACCCTAGGACATGCTAGCAAGTAATCTGCAAAGTTCAAGTGCTGGTTTTTTTTCGCTGTGGTTGAATATGTATTTAGAAAACTGGGAGAACGTGGCAGTTTCACATCTCTTGTGCCATCTCTGAAACCCTAAGCCCATCATTTGGATTTATCGTGCGGCCTCTGTTACACAGAATAACAGAGTATAGCCAAGACTGCACGTGGAAGAGAACCCACTAAGTGGTTCTTTGTGTTTTCTATTCGTGGTGTCCTTATAAAGTGTGGGTTCTCTGAGAGATCAGGTGGGAGGAGGGCTGTTAAGATCCTTAGGCCATAAGCAGCATGTGTTCTTCTCCTTTCCCTCAAGCTTGTAGTCCTGCTCTGAGTCTGTACTAAGGGGGAGACTTTCAGCTGAATTTACTGCTTCCCTCCCAGTTGCTTCCAGCAGGCCCCACAGTTCACTTATGGTGCCTTGCAAGCTCCATCCTTCACTTTTCAGCTTCAGTCCGAACTTGTGGCCTCTTACGTTTGCCTGAACGAGTTGCTTGTGCACAAAATAAACACCACTGACAAGTGGGAATTTAAGGTATTTTTGGCATTGCATTAGTGGTGAGTGTTCAGAAATGTAAATAAAAAGTGGGAAGCCAGACAAAATTACTTCATCCAGATCATAATCTAGTCCTTTTGTTCAGGAGGACCATTTTCAGCTTCTTTGAATCTACTGTGTTGTAACGTGCAGTGCAAGGTCTGAAAGGTCTGGTATGTATCACTGAAATCCTTTCCTTTGAGGGGGCTCTGGCGATCACCTCTTCACTGTATTTGGAGTAGTTCACTTCAGCATGAATCTTGCCTTTTGCATTTCTGTGTGAGTGGGTGAGCGTAAAGGGATGAATGGTGCTGAGAGAAGGATGCTTGCTCCATCCACCTCTAGATGCTTTTCCCTAATGTTTAAGTATGAGGCAGGATCAGCTCTCCCTGTGTCATGTGTGACCGAGCTGCCTAGTCAAGAGAAGACCTCTAGGAATGCATCTCTGACAGCCTCCGTAGGCAGCCTATTCCAGAGCTTCATTTGTCTCAGTCATTTTCTGAGGAGGGAGGAACCCTTCCAACTTTTTTTTTCCTCGCTGTAATTGAAGCTCATTGCGTCTTACTCTTTCTGCCAAGCAAAAGTTTATTCCTTTGCTCTGTAACCTTGCATATGCTTGAAGGCTATTACCATTACCACCCTCAGTATTCTCCAGGCTAAAATGTCTGGATTTGTTCTTTCTTAGAAACTGTTTTTCAGTCTTTTTGGTAGTTTTCACTGTTTGCCTCTGAATCTTTTGTATTTGTTCATTCCTTTAGTTGTAGCTCCTAGCTGTGATAATGCTTCTAGATGAAGCCTTACTAATACGAAATAGAGCGTAAGGGCTGTTGCCCATGTCTTATGAGCTAGGCTAATGTTTTGTATATAATTCAGTAAAACCCTTACATCTCTTTCAGAAATGCTGTTTAGCTTTTACCTTTTCCTGTGCTTGTGCAGCAGATAATTTCTGCTGCCATGTAAAATTTTGCATTTTTCCTTACTTAAATGTGTTCTTACTGAAATGCAATTTTCTAAACTTTTTCCAGTTTGTCAGAAACCCTTTGATTTCTAATCTAGCCCTTCAAGATTTTGAACAGCCATGTATCACCCACATATTCAATACACATGCTTTCTCTTTCATCTCTTTTGCCATACAGGTCAGTTGAACAGAACGGCAACTTTTGGGGTGGTCAGACCATTCAATTTTAGTTGTAAATTGTTGGCAACTACCCAGCTTAGGAAGCTGTGGAACCACCTATCCTACTACTGTGGTAATTCTGAGAACCCCGGTCTATTAGGAATGAGTGGCAGGTATTGCCCAGTTAGTGAGTAGCATTAATAGTAGTTGGGAGCATTTTCCTCGATCTGAACCCTTCTGCTTCCTTGAGTTAGACCAAAGACTTGAATTCTTTTTTATTATTATTATTTTTTTCTCTTCCCCCCATCCTGCTCTAAGACAATGTTTTGAACTATGGCTGCTGGGTGTTCGGTGGGAGAGGTCTCAGCCTGGGTTTTTAAAGCCACTTCAGTCAGTGTTAGAGGAGTGTAAGAGATTGACGGCAGCTCAGAGTTGAAGGGTTTCACCAGAGGTGTAGTAGCTGGGTTGCCAAAACAGTGTGCTATTCTAAGGAAATAGAGTAGCTCTATGTGGTTTTGGGTTTTTTTGTTTTGTTTTGCTTTTTTTTAACTGGCATATCCAGATTGAAGCCTCCGCTTTACGTTAAGCAGAAAGGATTTGAAAACAGGTCTTCTAGATGGCAGATAAAGCCATTTTTTCCCCTGCTCCTAATCTTCACATTTTCTGCTGGCTAGAAACTTCTTGCTTAGTTTGCCCTTTGTGAATGCCATTCTGAAAGCTCAAACTTTTCCCTTGCCTGAAAGTCAAAATAAGACAGAGTGTGTCCTAAGTGTTTGTAGCACGGGCTACATTATATTCTGCAGATCCATGAGCGTTAGACATGTATGAAATGCTTGCCCTTGGATTCAGTGGTACTGCGCTAATTGGCTCTGCACTCTGCAGTCAGTCCCCTTTTCCTACTTAAAGGCATTAAGCAGGGCTTCTAAGAGGGATGTGCTGTACCACCTTTATCCTTTTTGTTGATTTAACCCAAAATATCTGCAGTTAGCTCTTCCCTTCTCTTAAAGGATGCTGGAGCCTGAAGATGCACCTTGTCCTTTTTCATGCTATTTATGTGCCTATAAGATAAGCTTATTCTGTTGGATGTTAACTTACGTCTTGGACCTGATACATGCTCTGTCACTTCTGAAACTGTATTTCAGTGGATAAATCTTTTAACCTATGCTGTGTGACCTTAGTGAAATTCGGCTAATTCAACTCAATGAGGAATATTTTGATTGGAAAAACAATGTTATTCAGTCTCTTCCCTTTTATGCTAGTAAGCTATGGCCAGAAATGACCTGTACGAAGTGATGCTCCTTGGGCAAATGCTTTTGGACTAGATTGTGCTTTCCTCTGCTCCCCACACTTCTCAAGTAATTAAAAATTTTTTTCTTCAGTATAAAATTTCAGTTGTCTTATTTGTGTTTTTGGTTGGTCTCTGATACAGTGTGGCCCATTATAAGAACAGATTTCCATGTTTCAAGGAAGTGGTACCTGTTTGGCTAATAAATAAAAGGGTAAAAGGATGCAGTGGCAGCTGTTTCCTCTGCTTGTGTTTTCGAAGAAATAACCAACATAAACATTGGACTCTAAGCAGAGGTTCAGGGTCGCAAATCCCAGACAGAGATGCAGCTTAGTTACTGCAATTAGAGCCAGAAGAATAGGGGTGAGGAAGGGATTTGTGGCTTAATGGTGTATTTCTTATGGTTCATGCTGAAGTGTTGATATTTCTTGGATCCTCCTCTTAAGTATTCAACTACAACCTGTGGTTTTCAGAAGAAAATTAAGTTCTTTTCCTGGATCTTGCTCCCAGAACATAAATATCATAAAACAACAACCCAAAAGATGGTCCTAATAACTTGCAAGGTTTCCTTTTCATGCAGACTATTTTGAGATGTGTTATATTAGAGGCCTGTCAGAAATGTTGTTTTAGAATCATGGTTACTTTTGTGAATATAAGAAACTTACCTTCAAAGAATCCTTGGGAAATTATCGCTGGGTAGGAAAATGCTTTATATTAATTAAAACATTTTTAGTAATGTAACAAAAGCAATTGGCCTGTTGTCAAAGTTTGAGCCCAGCTGGCAACAAAGCACCACGAAGCCGCTCGCTCACTCCTCTCCTCCCAGCCCCGGTGGAGCGATGATGATGATGATGATAAAATATAAAAAAAATATTTTTTATGTCGTCGGTCAAGACAAGGACAGGGAGGGATCACTCACCAGTTATGGTCATGGGCAAAAAACCAGACTCAACTTGGGGAAAAAAAAAAAATTTAATTTGCTACCAATCAAATCAAAACAAGGATACTGAGAAGTAAAACCAAATCTTAAAACACCTTCCCCCCCGCTCTCTTTCCTTCCCAGCTCAACTCCACTCCTGATTTTTCTCTACCTCCTCCCCCCAGCAGCCCAGGGGAATGGGGAATGGGGGTTGTGGTCAGTTCATCACACATTGTCTCTGCTGCTCCTTCCTCCTCAGGGGGAGGACTCCTCACTCTTCCCCTGCTCCAGCGTGGGGTCCCTCCCATGGGAGACAGTCCTCCATGAACTTCTCCAACACGAGTCCTTCCCACGGGCTGCAGTTCTTCATGAACTGCTCCAGCGTGGGTCCTTTCCATGGGTTGCAGTCCTTCAGGCACAGACTGCTCCAGCACGGACTTTCCCACAGAGTCATGGCCATCTTGGGGGGTGTCCCCCTGCTCCGTCATGGGGTCCTCCCCGGGCTGCAGGTGGGCATCTGCTCCCCCGCTCCCCTCCATGGGCTGGGGGGGGACAGCCTGCCGTCTCACCACGGGCTGCAGGGGCATCCCCTCCTCCCCCGCTCCTCCTCCCCTCCTTCCTCACTGACCTCGCTGTCTGCAGAGGGATTTCTCTCACATTCCATTCTCCTCCCCCACTGCAGGTTCCCCTTCTTAAATCTGTTCTCCCAGAGGCGCTACCGCCGTCGCTGATGGCCTCGGCCTTGGCCAGAGGTGGGTTCGACTTGGTGCCAAGGAAGCTTCTAGCAGCTTCTCACAGGAGCCACCCCTGCAGCCCCTCCCCTGCTACCAAAACCCTGCCACACAAACCCAAAACACCTGTAAATTAGCCAGTTACAAGAAATTACCTGAGTGTTATGGAAGTTTTTCAAGTGCAGGAAGTGTGGCAGTACACCCCCCTGCCCCCCGACAGGAAAGGAAACTTGTCCAGGCAGGGAGGAGAGGGAGAAAAACCCCAAACCCTAGAGGCCACAGGTTGAAAACTGAACTGACCAATCGAGATGCGCCAGGTACACTGAAGTGACCTTTTGGCCAGTGGGGATCAAAATGACCACCGGTCAGATTCGACAAGGGTATAAACGGGGTCCTGCCAGAGGACATTTTGGAATCAGTCCTCCTCGGAGCAGCAGGTCTGCAGTCGGGGACTCTCCCCTTGCGTCGGGATGCCACCCTAGGTAACTCCTCGAGGCTGAGAGCCCTCATCTTTTAGGTGAGTGATATGCGCATTTTGAGTCATCATTTTAAATCTTAAGAATTCTTAAGTCGGCTGTGTAGTACTAATTCCCCTTACATCATTGAGCCTGTGGTTTACAAATGTTATCGGAGTTCTAACTAACTTTTTACTGAAGAATAAATGTGAGCTTTAACACCCGTTGGATTTGCTTGTATGTGCCTCCATAACTTTGATTATACAGTATAACTGAGGACTTAAGAAATATTAGCTTCCAGGTGAAGGTACCAGGTTTGTTCTGTAGTTGTCTTTCAGATGCAGCACATCTTCTGAATCAAAGGGCAAGAGTCTTAACTGTGCAAGGGTAAACTTAAAAGCAGGTAGTAGCTAGCAAACATGTGATCAGAGCAATGGGCACAGAACTTATAACAATAACTTCCAAATTGTTAGCTTCAGTCTACCTTTTTCTTCTCAAATCACTTCTGTTTCTTCAGTCAGGGTGTAACATGGACTCCTGTTCTGCTGCGACCTCTTAGTAAAACAAATGCTTTGTTCAACTTGGTAATAACTGAGAAACTTCTTAAACGTATCTTGCCAGCAAGAGAGGTGTAATTGAAAGGATAGTACCTCTGTCCAGGGTGTGAAAAATGCATTTGTGTTAAGAGTGGAGCATGAAAACTGAGTGATAAATTAACACGTATCATCATATGAAAAGGTAAATACAGCTTGTCTATCTTAGGTAGACTTTGAAAGGCATCAGTAAAGCTAGTGACAAGGTTCAAAGAGGACGGAGGTGAAAAATGTTGCCCACAGGATTTTTCTTTTTTGGGATGGTCTCTTGTATCTGCTGATGCAGACTATATATCTCCAAAAAGAGTACATAACTTTAAAATTAGAAATAACATGGTAGCACTTGATGTGCTACTGCCTTTTGAGTTTGGGATCTGAGAGGGTAGTAACAATACTACTGCTTATGCTTAATTTTCCGCATTTACTTCTGCATCTGGCCACTCAGAGCACTGCTGGAAAAATGCAGTCTACCATAATATAACAGTGGATCAACTGTTCTGCTAGCATGAGTAATGCATTATCTGCATAGCTTTGCCAATCCACCCTTCAGGGGCCAGCCCTATGTTATTGCTGCCTTGTCACAATTTTTTGGTATAGTTTTTACAGGTATGCTGCTGTCCTCTCAGAAGTTAGACACTTCCAGAGGCATCTGGAGACAAGAAGAGAGGAAGTACTCTCAGGTGTGAACATACCTTGATTTTCATCAGTAAGGCTGGCTATTTTCTATACAACAGAACATGCTCGGTCTTTTGGAGAACTTAGTAAGAGGGAAAAAGAAATGGATGGCGGAGAGTATCATCTTGGTTCATGATGCAGTTGGAGGGAGCTAGAAAACAGCTTGCACAGAGAAGTATTAGGCAAACATGAGAAACTACACTACCCTAGAAACTATTGCACCAAGAAACTTTTCCCTGGAGTCTGGTTTATATGGTAGCTACTCAGCCCCATGTGCCTTTAACTCTAAATGCCAACTTAAACCATATCACAGTACTACTTTCCTTCAGCCACTACAGGTCATGCCTCTGTTTAGCTTTCATGCTGACCTGCATTTCTTGTAGTACTGAGCAACTGCACATCATTTTTCTGTGGGTTTACTTTCCAGAAGTGTGTATTCTTTCTTCTGAAGAAGAGTAATTTTTATTTTAAATTCTGCTTTACCTAGCAGACTCGACACCTCCCCACACCTTCTTTCCAGCTCAGCGTTTATTTACCACACTCCGCTCAAAGGCCACAAGCACAGCGTTACTGTTACGCTGACTGCAGCCAGTCAGTTAAGACGTGCAACCTGCTTTGTCCGCTCCAGCTATCCTTCCTGGTGAAGGTCCATAGAAGAAGCTGGCTGAAATGGGTATTTAAAGACAGATGTTCTCCTCAGTAGCAGTTCCTTTGTGCTGTGAACCAGGCAGTGTCTGTTTGGCAGTCATATGCCTAGGACACAAGGTAAGAAGGTGTGCATGTACTCTTATGAAACCATAGTAATGTCACAAAAGGTTTCACCTCTCAGCACTGTCTAGTGCTGGTCTGGGGTCATTTCAAAAGTAGGTCATTCTGCAGTCAATCAGAAATCTTGTGTTGATAATCTGTCAGAGCAGTGCTTAAGAGTAATGGAGAAGTAGACTTATTACTCAATGTGCTTAAGGTACACAAATAGAGGTACTGAAACTGCAGTTTACCCGAACTCAGGCACATTAACAAAAAATTTTATTCAGAGTATTCAATATAGCACCACACAAAAGGAACACTGTGCTTTGTGTTGCCTTTAAGGAACATGCAAGAGCACTTTCAAACTAGAAAAACTAATGTAAAAAGCTTTCTTGTTCATCAGCAGAGCTTACTGTTTGCTGTTTAGAGAAGCTATTCTGAAAGAACCACAGCTTTTGTACATAAAAGTTTTAATGGTCTTCCAGGCAGATTAAGCATTGTTCCCTTACCCATTAGTTCTCTTTCACCTTCTGGGCTTTGAGCTTTGTTCAAAAACACCTCACTTAGGCCAAGGTGTTTTCAGGAAAAGCTTTCAGGGCAGAACTCTTACCAGCAGATCCAATCGACAACATACTAGTCAGCTGCTAAATTCTGTTTCTTGAAAAAGTAACAGAATTTTGATCAATGGTAATTGTGTGAATTGGGCTCTACGAATCAACGCCAGGCAAATTGAAAAAGACTTGGAATCAGCTCTTAATTCTGTGTTGGGCTCAAAGATAAACAAGGAGTACATACGTAATAAAACTACAGATAAATTGCATCATAGAAAAAAGATGGGTGACTTTGAAGGGTCATTTAATCCACCTCCTCTTTCAGTACAGATTGTTATGCTATAATGGCTTGAAATTATTTCAGATAATAAGGTGCTTCTAAAGCCCATGGCAGAGGGGTTGGAACAAGATGATCTTTAAGGTCCCTTCCAACCCAAACCATTCTATGATTCTATTTCATTCTAAAGTATTTATTGGTCCTTCACATTCCTTACATAGCTAAACATTGTTTCTTAGCCTGAACTGTTCAGATTAAGTTCTGTGTATTAGCTATTACACTATTATGCTTACATTAAATCAGCTTTATTTTTCCATTTTGTAATCAAGGTGAACTGGAAATGTTTCTATTTTGCCTGAATACGGAACACACAGATGTTTCAGAACATCATTTATTTGATGCATCTTGCAGTTAGAGAAAGGCCAGTTTGCATAAAGGGAACCTTAGCAAGTCAACAATAGTAATAGAGCCATAGTCAAATGAAAGTGTGGAATAGACCTACTGCTAATGCATATAAAGAGAGTACTGAAAGACTTTCTAGGCTTTCAGCTTCACTGACTCCAGTATGGAACGTGCTTCTTTATACTCTTCGGCTTCTTCCAATTCTTTTTCATTTTCCTAGAATCAAAAACAAAATTTTTGAAGTACTTTGGAATTAATTGACATGGCATTACATTTAAGAAGGTTAACTATGGAAATGAAAAAATGAAAAAAACCTGGTAACAACAGACAAGGAGAAGGCTGAGGTACTCAACAACTTTTTTGCCTTGGCCTTCACTGGCAACCTCTCTTCCCATACCTCTCAAGTGGATGGACTGCAGTCCCTTCCAACCCAAACCATTCTATGATTCTATGAAACAAGGGATATATCATTATTGAAAACACTAGTTCTACATGACTCAAAGCACAGGTAATTTCTTTTATCCTACTTAAGGTCCAGGATAATGGCTGTTATGTGTGAGTAGATTTGACCTATGCATACCTTTATTTAATTCTGTTAAATGTTTAAGACCAAGGACAGCATAACTGGAATGAATAACAACAGACCTCAGAACAAGAGTACCGTTAGGAAAAAGCTTAAGCAGATTGACAACTGAAGAAACATACTACTATACGGTTGATTTTAGTGAAAGCACTGAAGGTGAGCTAAGCACAGAAAACAACTCTTGAAGACTGCCAAATTCTTAACAACAATAGTAACTCCCCCCCATTCCTTGTTTTAAGTTTGTACAGCATGCTGTGTGGATCAATAGCACCACTTCTGCATGCCACTGAAATCTAGACCAGCTAACTGTTAAGTAACTAGCTGAATGACAGAAGGACTCTAAATCCTGCCAGGTACTGAGCATTTATTTTGGAAAACAGTAGAGGCATACTACCTGAGGATAAGACACCTTGAATTTTCCTTTGAGAAGGGATTTGCATTTTAGCCATCAAATGTGCCTGGGGCTTAATTTAGGGTATATATTTTTAGCCTCACAGAAGCATTTACATGTGTAGCTGAGTTCTTGATGAGAAGGCAGTTTTTAAAGTAAGCATGATGATCTCCAAACTTAGTATAGTTTCAGTGAATCTGTTTGTACAAGATACTATTTATTCCTGCAGATATTCGTATCTTAAAAATGCGGCACTAGTGGTTACCTCACTAATAAAACATAAAGCAGTACTCAGCAAGGACTCAGCTGTCTTGTTTCTTGTGCATAGCATAACAGAAGTAGTAAGCAAAGCATTCTGACTATTTCAGTTCACTACAAGCATATTATATACAGCTACACTATCTAGAAAACTACATAAAGTGGGTGAACTATTTTTTCTGAATGCGTAACTAGCACAGGAATTCAGAGTCCATTCTAGCAGTTCAGTATTTAAGTGTATGTTGAGTGTACATTCCATTAAAGACAGTTTCTAATATTCTAACACACAGTTTTCATAGACCGAAGACCAAGTCTGCAAAGACAATTATCTAAAATGAAATATTGGTATGTTATAGGATGCTAGTCTTGGGACCTATAAAAAGTAATTCTTCAGTTCTAATATGCTGCAATTGCACTGCAGACAAGCATGTTTATCCAAGTTAATCAAGGAACAGCAGCATTTCTTGATCAGTGGGTTATGGTGTTATACTTACTAGTAGCTGAGTAAGATCTGCATGTGCGACTTCTAATCTGCGCTGGCAGTCAGGAATCATCATTCGTGACTCTTGTAAGATCTCGATCTGTGAAAATTGGAGGCCAATGAAATGAGAATGTATTCCAGATAGGAACATTATTTTTTAAGATAAGTCTTTACTCTGAAAAATCAGTAGTCTGGTCATCATCCAGGAACTTCAGAACAGTTGTACCTATTTTCTGAATAGGCTTTTTTTATTAAAAGACACTCAGCATAATTGCTTAAAACTCTGTTAATTTGCAGGACACTTCTTCCATTTACTTTGTGCTTAATTATAGTATTAAGTGCAAAACAGTATTTAGAATAACTTTTCCCTTAGAAAAAAAGTACTGCCTGGTAAGCTTTTCATACAGCATTTGTTAAAAAGGCTATTTAAAACAAACTTTCTCCTGCTGTCGTGAAGCAGCTTCATCCAAAATGGGATCAGCTGGTTATATAAATATCTCCTGCATCTTTTGGGTAATAAAGAAAAACAGGGTTCAGATAATACCACATAGAGATAATTACTGCATGAAAAAAGTTATTGAGTTATTGATCACATTGTGTGCACACTGCAGGAGGCTCTGACTGAAAGACAAAGGTAAAGAAAAATGAAAACCAAAGACCAGCAGGCTCTATTTTTGATGCTTATCATGCATAAAAAGTTATTACTTATCCTTGTGCTTCATTTTACGAGAAAGATTATTCTCACCATGCACTTTGAACAAAATTACTAAACTGGCACCCCACTGAATCTGAACATCCTGCCTCCTCCTGCAGAAAACAACTTCAGATTTAAACAAGGGAACATTTATTTCATGGAACATTTCTGGATCTGAAATCCAACCACTGAGAAGAAAAGGTATGCAGATTTTTCACTAAGGTTAAATCTGTTTAGAAATGAAAATCTGTTAGATATTTAAATATGAAACCTCTTCTGTATTCAGGATAACATGCAACAGAAGGTGTTCCCTTTCAATACCTTACTTCATTCTGTCTGTCATTCCTACATTGTATTCTCCTTTCAGTATTAATGCTGCTGTACTGAAGGGTCATTGTAAAAGGGAAGATAAGCTACAGCTAAGAATGTATTTATGCATACAGGAAAGCCTTACGTAGCAAAACATTATCACCATGTTTTTAAGTGTCATATATTTGAGTTCTTAGTTCAAGTAATTTTTGAGAGAAAGCATTTAAAAACTTTGTTTCTCATTTTCTTTCAGAGAATCTAGGGCAAAACCTGTCTAATGAAGCAAAGATGGGTGACAAGTATTTAAAAAAAGAAAAAAAAGTTAAGCACACCCAAGTTCTAGTTCTCATTGGTATTATCACTTTTCTTTTAAGCATATCAGTGTTGGACTGTATTAAAAATAAGACTAGGAACTCTGCAGATTACCTTTCAGCAATGAATGAATAAATAAAGGTTTGTAACTTCAGTAGAATGAGGTGTGCCATAAACTGCATGAGATGATGCCTTCTGCTTTATGTAGTAGAAATTTGTTCTATAAAGAATACCTACAGGAGTGAGAATATCCAATAAAGACTTCCTTGGGCCAGCATTGCTAAATAGTTGTGTATTATAAAGCTGGTAGATGAAAAGTAGTAACTTATTTGATATATGCCACTCAATCAGTGATCTGGGAAGGCATATAAACCTAGAATCTGTAAGCTGTAGTCCTGGCTGCTGTAAAAAAAGAGCAAAACTGCCCCAGTCACTCTGTTCAAAACAGAATTTGACTGAGATCCAAAGGGGTACCTGGGTTTTCTTTACATTTGCCTGCAGTTATGCAATAATAAAAAACAGAAGGATGATAAATCCTGGAACCATACTCAGTAGGTGCAAACAGTTGGAGACTGGAACAGGAATTTTGTGGAACCAATATTATTAGTTGATTACCAAACTATCTATGCGAACTTTGATAACTTCTGCATAAAACACCATTTTTCAAGTAATGCTTATAATCCCAAATAGATCATTTACTGTTACAAATGTATATAATAAAGCAAAGTCAAAAGCGCAAATAATTAGATAAGCTTTAGGACTGGAATTTTTAAAGTGTTTGCTCTCCAAATTCTATCAAACTTTCTGACTGAACTCTAAGGAGCTTAAATTATAAGCAGGTCACAGAGGAAGTTATTACATGAAAACTGCTCTAACTTTGCAAAGAACCATAAATGTCTGCAAGGTTTCTGTGAATTACAATGCCAAACAGAAATTTTATAAAAAAGTAAAGTAACTGAAGTGCATCTAAATACAGTGTTAAGACAAAAGCAATAAAGCACAAAAATATGTACAGGGAGAAGCAAATTGTATGTGTTGTCAGTAAGTGCACACAGGACCAAAAGAGCTATTGTGGCTACAGTGAGGATGACATCCCCTTTCCTTTAAGTGTACTGAAAAAGCCACTTAAACAAATCTCTTCAACCTGCCACATTTCTAGTCAGTTGTCTTTCAGAATTCAAGGTATTTCTACTAAGGGAGCAGATGTCTGGCATCTTTCAAAAGAAAGCAGTTTCCTCAGATGTGATGGAGCTCTCTAACTGTTGGGGTGTATATAGCCTATTTACTAAACACGATGTGGATTTTTTGTAAATTGGATCAGATGTCAAAGAACTGGTGTGCATAATGCACTATCAGTAGCCTTCAATCTGTTTCCCATAAATTCCAGATTGCAGTGACAGATAAAGCAGAACAGACGCAAACATACAGATCCACCTACCAGTTGCTTAAGTGGAAGGGCATAATAACTAAAATCAGACAATTACTTCACACATTCAAAATAAGCACAAAGGCCAAACATGACTCTGAGAAACAGCTGAGGAGGTAATGCCCAACGCATTAAATAGATGCAACTTTGATTTTTAGCAGGTCCTACAATGAAAGTTCAAAGCTACTATTTTAACTTCAGGCAGATCAGAGCTGCTCACAAGAGGCAGACTCTCTACTTCCTGGATCACACAAGTACTTACACTAGAACAAATTTTTGATAATTTAAGAATACAAATAAATATTACTGTGTATAAGTGTTGACACCAAGTATTCTGCAACAGGAAGCTATTTTGCTCAGCCTGATATGTATTGTATAATGGGGACATCAGTTTTATCAGCTTCAAAAATATGGAAGCAGAGTTTGGTTTTATTTTTTTGCCCAGCTGACCCACATCTAACCAAGAGATTTAGAGATATGCAGTTCCACAAGTAACTTGAAAACAACAACAAGAAAACCTCCATAGGGGTCTCTGTCTTTCCTTCATCTTAGAAGGACAGCCTAATAAACTACTGGGTCACAGGGTATAAGTGACAATATTGTTTTATATGACAGGAGTGGTGTTCTAAACACAAGAGCTAGGCTAAAAAATGTGATAAATGTGAATGAGTCATATATGTACCAAATATATATACACACATGAATATGTATCCATGCTTTTAAATACTGCCTCATAATCACTTGCCCTTTGACTGTTGCACAGATAATCATAACAGTATGGATCTACTCAAAGATGGTACGGAGGAAAAGAAAAAGACATGCAAATAATTCAGTTTGCTAAGAAAAGTGCTACTGGTTTGAACTTCTTTTCATCAGAAATTTGTAAACCACTTGGAATCCATCGACTAATTACAACCATATCTGATGGAAGGACCCAAAAGAAAAAAGGCCATCTCTAAGTATCACGAACACCAACAGTTCCAAAATTGAGAATCCTACTAAGTTAGAGATTGTAGCACAAAGTAAAGAGTCATGCTAAGGCTACTGGTTGGCTTATCAACATATTTGTAACTTAAATCTACAGCATGGTATTACTTCTTGCCTCACTGGTAACCAGGGAACATAAAGGCCCAAGGTGCTGGGCCAGGATGGTGGCACAGGGACATAGTGATGTAGGAGAAAAAAACCCAAACATACATAAAAACTGTAGGAAACCAAGTTTTATTAGTTCTACTTCCTTTGAAGCAACTTGTTTTATTTTCACATAGGCCCAAAAGAAGCCTGAGCTATCCACAAATACAGGATACAAGAGCACACTGCAGTCCGTTGTAGGTGAGTTGTCAAATACATTGATCAAAACACTTCTGAAGGACCATGAAGAAAAGCTTGCAGTACAGAATTAGAGAACATTGTTTTGTTTCTGTAGTGCTTGAGCATTTCAAGAACTGAAATGGCCATGTATCAACCACAAACAACCTACCATTTGTATTGAGAAAGCTGAAGAAGAAGAAAACCCTCTAGATCTAATGCCTCAGTATTTCAAATGAGCTTTCTCTGCAGCTCCTCTCAGGTGAGGGCTAATCCTGTTTCCTCTAAAGCAGATCACTTTAGGACATAAAAGGCAGAAAAGTTCCTTTGGTCTTTTCGGAAAACAGTTTGTCACTGGCTGTTTTCCGCTAATGTACAACTGTCAGGTTTTCTTCATTGTCAGCAGCGGGGGATGGAGGGAGAACACCACATGACTTAAAGCTAAAAAACAGAGATACTTTTCAGAGGACAGAAGCAAAACTCCATGTCCTCCACTGAAAAAGTTTTTAATTAAACACACTGTATCATAAATTACAGATACTGTTCCTTTAAAATTAACTTAGAGAATGATAAAGGAATTATCCATTACAGAAAGTTGTCATTTAATCATCAGGCAGCACATTTCCTTCCAGCAACTCAAAATGCTACCTGAACAGATCCATGTTGATGCAAGTATAAATCTCACCCTGTAAACAGGTGAGAGGTGGTAAACATCTGAATGAAGAGGTCTCTTTGGGAATGGCATAAAGAAAACACTGACAAAACAAAGACTTGCTTTCCCAACAAGAATAGCTCAAACTTGTTAGAACAAATAGCCAAATTTTCTCTCTGCAACCCCCCCCCCAACTTTTTGGGGGGGATGTTAAGCTTGGGGGAAAGGTTGAGGGGGTTGGGGTTTTTTTCTTTGTAGATTTTCTGGGGTTGGTTGTTAAGAAAAGCTATAGATCCTGAATCTATGCTTAAAGTAATGCATGCTTTGCTAAAAGGTAGCAGGCTGGTTAGGAGATGTTTTAGAATAAATAAGCTTGAAGGTTTGGGAGAAATCCCCCATCTGTTTTGTGGAGGTGAGATACCTGGGGAAATATTTGTGCTAAAATTGGAAGCAGAACAGACATGGGAAGTTCCCTAGATAGACAGAAGGCAGAAAAGTCAAGCCCAGATTTTCCTCCCTCTAGAGCACAGGAAATGCGAGCCCAACTGAAAAGGAAATGAATCATGTCCCATTGTGGTGGCAGGTCTTTTCTACCACAGGAATGTTGCCATACTAACTTATTCCAAATACTGCACGAGTGCCTTTAATCTTCAGCATAAAGTCTGGAATCCAAACCTGCCTAGATAAAAAGGAAAACAGCCTTTGGAAAACAGAAGGCAAAAAGGAAGATCACAGTAATGATTGTTCATCATTTGGTCTCTTTCAGAAAGCACATTAGGCAATAAAACCAAAGCTTGAAAGCATTTTTAATATCACCTGTGTGTTAGGAATATTATTCTGTACTTAGTACAGAGAATTCCAAGTTGCTAGCTTTTAAGGAAACAAACTATGCTTGTTAAGGATGCTGTCCAAATACATAAAGGGGAGCATTAGACTCTTCATTAGCATTTCCACTGCCTCTTTACCTAAGCAACTAGAGCTACAGTCCAGATTATTAAGCAAAGATCATCTATTCTTAGGGGAAAAGAAAAAAAATTATGGAAATAATCAGAAACTGAAGTGAAACTGTATGTTTCAGCTAATTTGACTGTATTTGATTGGTGAGAAGAATGAAACTTTGTTTGAACCAATCAGGTGGGGACTGGAAAGAGCTAAAAATGTAAAAAGCCAACTGAGTTAACAGTAATATTTCTTTGGGGCTTAATAGACATTTAAAAATGAAAAAGTTACAGAACGTTACAATGTTCCTTTCAGCAAGAACTCCTCCAGTAACAAGATTAGCAGCAAATTCTCATCTTCCACAGTAATTTTCCAAAACAATATACATTGTTTCCAAATGTATTTCTTTTTAGCTGTTTCAAGAGCTACTCTACATTTCACTCAACAAAGCAAGAGAAATACTGCTGTTTTCACTAATGCTTGTAAAAAACTCTGTATTAGCAAGATGTATTTTATGTACCCTTATGTACTCTTTGACATGCAGATACTAAATTCTATGTTAAGTCAATTGGATTTTTAATTCATCTGGAGAAGTAATTTGGAACTGTAGGATAGCTTTTTAAAAAATGAAAATTTATCATTTATCAGTAAAAGTGCTGACAGTTAACAAAAACACCAGAGTACATCTACAAATCCCACTGAGAGGAAACAAGGAGTAGATACCTCAGGCTTTTCCCACACTCAGAAGCCTCAAGATAAAAGCATTAACTGGGAAAGGATGTTCATTTATGTACAAGACCCATCAACAACTACAGAAATACATAAAACTACTGGTTCCTACCATTAGTCTGCTCTCATGAGTGATTACAGTGTGAAAATTTTCTATTAAAGTATTACGAAGCTCTGTGTAAAATCTTCATATATTGAGAATCATTACAAATGTGTAGAAACTAAGGCTTCATTATGAAAAAATCCACATGGAGGTACAATTGCACTACTTGCTGCTACCAGTCAGGGCTCTTCATGACCCTCTACAGAAACTATATGCAGAGTTTACACCTGGTGGAATACATCAAAAGTCTTTAAATATTTTTTCCTGGCTTCTATAAACCTGATAAATTTTGTATAAAATAGTTCAGTTTTTAATAGAATACTACATTGAAAACAATCTTATTAAAGTACTTAATAACCCTTTTTCCTACAAGTCTGATGGTTGAAGATAACGTGATTTTGAGATATAAAATCTTTTTCTTTCATAGCCTTTTTTTCCAAATACTGCTTTTCATTTATTATGTTTTTTTTCTGCAAATTTGGCTCAAATGAATTGTTACAAGCTTTCCCCTAAATTCTAAATTTCTCATCTGCCTTTTGTAGATGAAAAACAGATGGTAGCAGAGTGATTTTTTTTTTTTTTTTTAAATAAGGTGTAAGTGATGGAAAAGGAAGGGCTTCCTTGCCCCTCACCTATCCTGAATTTAGCTGATGTGAGTTGACGCACAGCAAGCAGTGCAAATACAATCTGCACCCAGGACAATGGTAATATAGGGGAGTTACAGGTGAAAAACAGGTGCAGACCCCTCAAGTTATGAGGCAAAACACTCAGCAAGTGAAAGGTCTGGCTTTATTGAAAGCATAGTGTTACCATGGTGGGAGCCCTGGGACACCGATGCTAATCAAAATGTGGACCCGACACAGCAGAGCCCTGCTTGGTAGTGAAGCTCAAAGGAAAGCACTGCAGGGGTGGATAATACAACTTGTGCCGATTAACATATCCTACAAATGCAAAGGCCTGTGTTGCTTATTAGTGAACTTGCTGACATACTGCAGGTGCTGTTGTCCGAATTCCAAGATCCATCTTCAGGCTGGTGCCCATGCAAAGGTGAGGGAAGATGAGGGGGGAAGCAAATTATCCTGGCTTACTGTGACAATGAGGTAGAACATGCTTGGGACTCTACAGATTCAGATGGGAGGAAGGGAACTATCCTGGTTACCTTAACAAAGTCTTCTCGCGCCCTGCAACAGGGTCTTCAAATCATAATCTTGGTCAGCATATACCGGCACTGCAAGAAAACTGTCCTTTTTGTTTCTCTGATGCTGAATCTGCTCCTCATTAAGTAAATCTGTCTGGACAGCACAGGTGAAAGCTAGTATCTAACAACTGCCAACTACACCAGCTAGTCACTGCCTCAGCTAGAGATCACTTGAGTTCACAGGAACCACAAGCTGCCCCACTGCATAAGGAGTTAGGGGAAAAATATTGAGTCAAACCCTATTGTACAACAAAGGGACTGATCCCTCCTTACACACCAGACACACCCTGTAGTCTACATCTGCTGTAGGAATGGCATTATTAATTTTAAAGTAAAATTTCCTGTAGTCACTTCTGTACTGTTAAACTGTATGTTCTACTGCAGAGTTGTAACTAGAAAGCTAAATGAGAATAGTAGTACATTAAGAGGTAAGTAATGCTTTTAAGCTTTTAAAGCATCCCTCCCTCAACTCTGGATTGATTTGTATATACATATCTGATTTAGCTGATAACTCAGCTAAAATAATAGTTAAAATTATTCTCCTAGTCTCAAATGACTGAATTCATTCCCATCCCCCAAATGTTACTTTTCATTACTGAAGTAAAACCATAACCATATTTTTAAATAAATACAGTTATTCAGATTAGGAATTATTAATTAAAAACAATTCTTAAAATATGTAACTACAGATATTTTTCTTGAAGAACATGTCAAAGTGTTAAATCTATCCAAAATATGGTTCTGAGCAAACTCTGCTGGTATTATATAATTTTCTTTAGAGTAACAGATTTGATCCTATGAAAAGGGTGTGCATTCTTTCTGAGCCTCCAAATTCTTCATAACCTAAAATATTAACAACTTCCAGAATGCAAAGTGCACTAAAAGAAGTGAAGTCGTCATTGGAGGAACTCCTTGCTTTCAAAGTGGATCAGGCAATTTCTGAATGAATCGAGACTGTTCTCTGTGAAGGCTTTTGTAATTGGTCTCTGAGAATACCTTCAAGTAGTGTGTAACATTTCATTTCACAGAAGTTCACAGCCTCCACTGTTTTTGACTTTGATGATATCTTGCAGGTCACTGCGGAAATATCACAGTGCAGTCAAATAATCTGATGAATGGGGAACACTAAAAATGGGAATTACATTCATTAGTTCTTGTTAGCACCAGCAGATCTTCAGAAAGACTACTATTTTTTAGGATCTTACTTACAGTCTCAGTCCATGGTGAGGCAGAAGATAGCTCAGCTCTATAAATACAATTCTTTATTTGTATACAAATTCTTTATTTCTGTTTCTTTCCCCTGGCATAATGAAAGCAAGGCAGGTCATAGGCACATGAGCTGAAATCTGAACTTACTAAAAATTTGCTTTAGCTTGTTCTAAAAGAGCTTTCTCCGACCTTGTTTTTATTAATTTTTATATTTGAGTTTTGTTTAATCTATTATTCCCGTGTTTAAAAATGAAGATGGGACAACAGGGGAACGGGACAACAGGGGAACGGGACAACAGGGGAACGGGACAACAGGGGAACGGGAAACTCAAGGGCAGTCTTGGCTGCAGTGACCATGAGATGGTGGAGTTCAAGATCATTGGAACAATGAGGAGGGTGCACAGCAAGCTTGCTACCCTGGACTTCAAGAGAGCAGACTTTGGCCTCTTCAGGGATCTGCTTGGTAGAGAACTATGGGATAAAGCCCTGGAGGGAAGAGGGGCCCAAGAAAGCTTGTTAATATTCAAGGGTCCTCCAAGCTCAAGAACAATGCATCCCAATAAAGAGGAAGTCGAGCAAAAACACCAGGAGGTCTGCATGGGTGAACAAGATGCTCCTGGACAAATTCAAACACAAAAAGGAAGCCTACAGAGGGTGGAAGCAAGGACAGGTAGCCTGGGAGGTATACAGAGAAATTGTCCGAGCAGCCAGGGATCAGGTTAGGAAAGCTGAAGTCCTGAGAGAATTAAATCTAGCCAGGGACATCAAGGGCAACAAGAAAAGCTTCTATAGGTACGTTGGTGATAAAAGGAAGACTAGGGAAAA
The DNA here is from genome assembly GCF_900496995.4 of Aquila chrysaetos chrysaetos. Lineage (NCBI taxonomy): Eukaryota > Metazoa > Chordata > Aves > Accipitriformes > Accipitridae > Aquila > Aquila chrysaetos. The sequence goes on from NC_044030.1 coordinate 61,418,725, forward strand.
TGTGGGCCCTCTCCTGAAGGAAGCGGGAAACCTGGTTACCTGGGACATGGAGAAGGCTGAGGTACTCAGTGACTTTTTTGCCTCAAGTCTTCACCGGCAAGTGCTCCAGCCACACCGCCCAAGTCACAGAAGGCAAAGGCAGGGACTGGGAGAGTGAAGAACCACCCACTGTAGGAGAAGATCAGGTTCGAGACCACCTAAGGAACCTGAAGGTGCACAAGTCCATAGGACCTGATGAAATGCATCTGCTGGTCCTGAGGGAACATCATATTTGAGAAGTTGTGGCAGTCTGGTGAAGTTCCTACTGACTGGAAAAGGGGAAACATAACTCCCATTTTTAAAAAAAAGGGGAAAAAAGGAAGACCCAGGGAGCTACAGGCCAGTCAGTCTCACCTCTGTGTCTGGCAAGATCATGGAGCAGATCCTCTGGAAACTATGCTAAGGCACATGAAAAATAAGGAGGTGACTGGTGACAGCCAACATGGCTTCACTAAGGGTGAATCATGCCTGACAAATTTGGTGGCCTTTTATGACGGTGTTACACCGTTGGTAGATAAGGGAAGATCAACTGATGTCATCTGCCTGGACTTTTGCAAAGCATTTGACACTGTCCCACACAACATACTTGTCTCTAAATCAGAGAGACATGGATCTGATGGATAGTCCACTCAGTGGATAAGGAATTGGCTGGATGGTTGCACTCAAAGGGTTGCAGTCAAAGGCTCGATGTCCAAGTGGAGAGCAGTGACGAGTGGCATTCCTCAGGGGTTGGTATTGGGACTGGCGCTGTTCAACATCTTTGTCAGCGACATGGACAGTGGGATTGAATGCACCCTCAGCAAGTTTGCTGATGACATCAAGCTGTGTGGTGCGGTCGACATGCTGGAGGGAAGGGATGCCATCCAGCAGGACCGTGACAGGCTAGAGAAGTGGGCCCGTGCAAACCTCATGAAGTTCAACAAGGCCAAGTGCAAGGTCCTGCACATGGGTTGGGGCAATCCCAAGCACAACTACAGGCTGGGCAGAGAATGGATTGAGAGCAGCCTGCAGAGAAGGACTTGGGGGTGTTGGTTGACGAGAAGCTCAACATGACCCAACAATGTACACTTGCAGCCCAGAAAGCCAACTGTATCCTGGGCTGCATCAAAGAAGCATGACCAGCAGGTCGAGGGTTGTAATTCTTCTTCTCTACTCCGCTCTTGTGAGACCCGACTTGGAGTACTGTGTCCAGCTCTGGGACCCCCAGCACAAGAAGTACATGGACCTGTTGGAGCGAGTCCAGAAGAGGGCCACAAAGATGATCAGAGGGCTGGAGCACCTCTTCTATGAAGACAGGCTGAAAGAGTTGGGGTTGTTCAGCCTGGAGAAGAGAGGGCTCCAAGAAGACCTTATAGCAGCCTTCCAGTACCTAAAGGAGGCCTACAAGAAAGCCAGAGAGGGACTTTTTAGAAGGGCATGTAGTGAAAGGACAAGGGGTAATGACTTTAAACTGAAAGAGGGTAGATTTAGATTAGAGGTAAGGAAGTTCTTTACTGTGAGGGTGGTGAGGCACTGGAACAGGTTGCCCAGAGAAATTGTGGATGCCCCATCCCTGGAAGTGTTTAAGGCCAGGTTGGATGGGGCTTTGAGCAACCTGGTCTAGTGGAAGGTGCCCCTGCCAATGGCAGGGGGTTTGGAACTAGGCAATCTTTAAGGTCCCTTCCAACCCAAACCATTCTATGATTCTATGATCCATTCTATGAACAGTACATTAGGTTTTATAACATGAGGACACCAGACTATTGAAACAAGTGAAAATAATTTTAATTTACAATTTCAGTTTCTGTGAAGGTTTAAGAGAAAAATATCTTGGAAATTCTTGGGAAAAACACATAGTTAGAAGATAACATATTTAGTTGAAAGAATATAAAGGCCACAGTTAAACACAGGCATGCCACACTTCTGTAAAGAATAAACACAAATTTCCCAAACCCAAGCCTTCTCCTAGTGAGAAGGAAACTTGACGCTCCTTTTCCTTCCAAAAGGGCATGTACCAGCTGTCTGCAACCACTGTCCTTTCTGGGAAACCTTCCAAGAAAAATTTAATCATATTGTAATAGTGACAGTAAACCATGGTCTTAAGCAGATGAAACTACAGCATGCACCTTGCTAGTCAGTGACTTCACTATAAACTCTAGTTTTTAGTTTAAACATACCCATTGCTCGCTCTCTTTAAGGTCTGTGATTTTACCAAAGGGATACTAGTATACTCAAGAGTTGAAATGTTTCATCTTCATATTAACTATCAAGCATTCTCACTTCAGTGTAACATTTGCACTTACCAGCAAGCACGTAGTCTACCTAAATGCATGCAGACCATGTATTTTCAGGTTCTTGTTCTTTCTGAGAGAGCGAGTTCATGATGGCCTCATACACGCTGTTAGTGAGTGATAGCCATCCTGACACCAAGTGCTAAGTAATCCATCCATATGCAGTCTCCTTATAATTTAACAGTTCTGGAGTAAAGGAAGTTTCTGCAAATGCTTATTATGACTTCTATAATTGATTTAGTCTAGATAAAGGATTTTAGTCTAGTATTTATATAACAGGAGTCTGGGAAAAAGTACAGGAGATTCTTTTATTTGAGGATGACTATGATTAACTGAAAGCAAAGAAGGATTTTACAAAACAAGTTTTAGGATATTTTACCTGCTTTTTAATTCCATAATCATCACATGCTTCAGCTTTCATTTTTTCAATCTTCTCTTCTTGCTGTTTTGCTTCTTTTTCATACATAACTTTTTCTTTTGCCAATCTGCAATTAAACCAAGTGATCATGTTAATCTCGTTCTATTACAGTAAAAAGTTACACTACTGATAACACCCCCCCCCCAAAAGCTGCAGCCCTATAAGATAAGACACACAGTTTTATAAAAAAAGGCTTTTAACCACTGCAAAAAACTGCATCTAGGAAATGCTGAATTTAGCTATAATGTATAATAATTCTTATGAGAATAATTTAAATTAAAAATATTTTTAAAGATTCTTTGTGGGCTTATCCATATGGAATATCCTAAAAAACCTATGTATTGGTACTTCATTTCAAATACATAACAGAAACAGATAAGCTGCCTTGTAGATTTGGATGACTGCTAACAAAGACAGTAGTACAGAGAAGAAAGCTATCTATCTCAAAAAAGTCCTCACATCATAGGTAGCCAAAACAAACAATATTAAGATGTCTACAAAGACCACATTGTTATAATCTGCTGTTAGATCAGCATTCACCAGACTTTCTCAACATCATCCAGGTTCTGATAGTTTTGCAAGGGACCTGTATTGGCTGCTATAGTCATGTGGTCTTTCCTCTTTCCTATTCACTACTAAATAATGCCACTGCACCTATATTATTAGATTAATAACGATAGACATCCTTCTTAGTAGTAACTTTGAAAAAAGTTATCACATGTAAATGAAAAGAAACAGCACTTTCAGGTTCACAAATTGTGATCCCAGAACATCTTTTTCCCGATCACTACATTTCATGCCATTAAATGCATTGTTTCCCATACTAGTTTTTGTACAAAATAATGAAAAGTAAAATTCCCAAATTACGCAGTAGCCTTATAGTCTTGTGTTCCTTTAAGTATTTTCTCCATTTACCTTGATGTTGGTTTGAGGGTTATAGACAAAAGTAACAGTTCCATAATTTACATTATAGCAAATTTTTTTATGGCCTCTCTTTCAAAGGGAAAAGAATCCATCTTTTAATCATAACAATGGATCCATACTTGGGAGCAGGATACTTTTTGCTAATGAGCATAGAATCAAGAGAAATGTAAAAAATTTTGAAGGTCAGAGAGAATAGTAAGGTAGTCTAGTCTGATGCCCTACAGTAATTTTTACATTGCAATCCCATTATCAAACTTTATTATTTCTTGTTACTGCAATTTTGCTATTGCATCTCCCACTTTGTTACGTATGTTCATTAGGTATATCTTGGATTGCATAATGCCAGATCTGAACCAAAACATCCTTCAGGATCTGGAGAATAACGAAGTAATTTCTGATCAGCTAATTCAGGACCAAAACAAACACCGAGATGCTACTGCAAACCAGAGAGTGTGCCAAAAAAAAAAAAAATTCCTTCCCCAAACAAGAGTAAGCATCAGATCAGCCTATATATATTGTTTAAGGAGAACTTAACAGCCAAAAAACCGTAATCAGATCCAAGAAGCAAAGACTATATTATACAAATGAAAAGAGAATAAATAAAGGTCTAGTAGAGAGCTTCATGGTCACGTTAGTGCATCAGAGCAAATTAATTCCTGATTTGTCACAGTTAAGTGCCCTACTAGAAATGCTGTTGAAGATGGACAGAATGGTACTGAGGTGACAAGAACTTTTTGTGAATTGAAGCTGCCGCAAAAGCACCACTGCAGTAATATCTTGTGAAAAATTCCAAAGAGAATATACTGATATTGCAACAGCAGGAACTCTCCCTGCTTTTGTAAGAGTTTACATCATCAAAAATTGTTTTGCTAAAACAGCCTTAAGCTGTGGCTCCACAGCAGTTGACCTAAGTTGGGCTGTGGCAGCCCACACCTGAACTCATTTCAACACTCATGGAGTCACACCATCAGAGAGGGCCTTCAGCCTTATAAAGAAGCTTTACCAGTGTGTAGAGCATGTACTGTAGGTATCACCTAGGCCAGTTTCTACAAGTCAGCCAAGTACTAGCTTTGAGAGGTAGCACTGGGGAAAGACAGCAGCCTAATTACTAATAATAAAGACACTAAATCAGTGGCTGTAATTCCAACTACTGGAACTAGCTCCAGTATTAGCATCAGCAAATATTGATTTAATAGAAGATGAGTTAATTGTTTGATCAAGGTTACTTGATTTAATTCCAGACAGTATTATTTGCTTTGCTATTTTTAGGTTCCAAAAAAGTTAATTTTAATCAACCTATGAGACAGACAATTTTTTTTTGAATGAGAACAGCAAATTCCCTTGAGGAGCAGGGGGAAAAAAATACGATTAAATGCAGTTTTTATGTCAATTCACTTACTGAAGTGTGTATGCCATTGAAACTAAAGGCAACGTGCATTGCTAAACTCAGCATTTTTAATTATTTTAATTTTTAGCTAAAACAAAAGGCACAATGTTTGTCATTACTTATGTTTGCACATTACGTTTTCACATTCAGATCTCCTTCTACACACACTGAGTTTTCAAACAGGCTGTTATTCAAATTTGCTTACTTTTATCAAACAGGAAAGGACTGCGTGTTCTGGCCTAGTTTAGAACTTTATTTCTTGCCCACCTTTCTTTTATCTGGATACTTAAGAATTGCCTCCATATTTATCTATCCATTTCTGTAGTAATCATACATTTCAGAAGCAGAACTTGAAACATTCTGCTTTCAAAAAAGGAAACACATGAAACCTGAAATATGAGACTGTTTTCTGTGACAAATTTTCCACTGCACTTTGTCCAGTAATCAGAATTGTCCAGTTGAACATTCCATTTATCATTTGTAAGATTGGGACACTGATGTTTAATGCTATTAAGAAGTTTTGATTTGAAAACATTTCCTATACTAGATCCTTCCTCTAGATGTCATGAAGCAATTTCTACTGAATACGTAGCTTGGGGAGATGCTAAATTAAATCAATAGCTTGCTTTCAAAAGGAAAGTGAAATTTCATAATGGAGTAATACTACCCCTTAATCACCTCTTAAAAATTTCAGCAGAATTATACACAAAAATACCCACATAATACTTTGTTCTTATCTTCTTCCTTCAGCCCTTTGTCTGTCTAGAAACAAGATTCTGGGTTGTTTTTTTTTTTTGTTTG